>NW_012106463.1:999835-1008881 GCF_000951045.1 Mandrillus leucophaeus | reverse complement strand
ATCTCCTGACCTCGTGATCCACCCGCCTCGGCCTCCCAAAGTGCTGGGATTACAGGCTTGAGCCACCGCGCCCGGCCAATTCTTTTCTTAAAAAAGTAAAATTTTTGATTGATAAATTATAATTATATATATTTATGGGGTACAATGTGATGTTTTGATATATGAATACAATGTGGAATCATTAAATAAAGTTAATTAACATATTCATCACCTCACTCTTCTATCATTTTTTAATGGTGAGACATTTGAAATTTACTCTCTTAGTTATTTTGAAATGTATTTTACTGACAATAGTCATCATGCTATGCAATAGATCTAGAAATTATTCCTCTTTTCTACCTGAAACTTTGTACCTTTGGATCAATAACTCCCCACCCTCTCCATTTCCACCCCAGACTCTGGTAACCGGCATTCTACTCTCTACTTCTATGAGTTGAAATTTATTATTCTACAGATAAGTGAAATCCCATGGTATTTGTCTTTCTATGCTTGGTTTATTTCACCTACCATAATGTCTTCTAGATTTATCTGTGTTGTCCCAGATGACAAGATTTCCTCCTTTTCAAAGGCTGAATAATATTTCATTGTGTATACAGAATACATTTTCTTTAGCCATTCATTCTTTGATGTACACGTAAGTTGATTGCATACCTTGGCCATTATGGATGATGCTTTAGTGAACATGGGAGTGCAGACACCCCTTTAACATATCAATGTCAGTTCCTTTGGAAATATAGCAAGTAGTGTGATTACTAGATTATGTGGTAATTCTATTTTCAGCTTTTTAAAGAACTCCAAACCATTTTCCATACTGGCTGTCCTAATTTACATTCTCATAAAAAATGTATAAGAGTTCCCTCTTCTTACATCCTCTCCAACACTTGCTATTTTTCATCCTTTTGATAAAAGCCATTGTAACAGGTGTGAAATGATATCTCATTATGGTTTTAATTTGCATTTCCCTAATGACTATGGATGCCGAACATTTTTCCAGATACCACCTGATGCTTCACTCTAGCATTTCTCTTATGAGAAATATCTGTTCAGGTGCTTTGCCCATTTTAAAAATATTCAGTTATTGGTTTTCTTGCTCTTGAGTTGTTTGAGTTTCTTATGTATTTTGCATATTAATTCCTTATCAGATGTATGGTTTGCAAATATTTTCTCCCATTCTGTGGGTTGTCTCTTCACTGTATTAATTATTTTCTTTGCTGTGCAGAAAGCTTTTAGTTTGCTGCTATTCCATTTCTCTATTTTTGCTTTTGTTGCCTGTTCTTTTGGGGTCATATCCAAAACTTGTTGCCCAGACTAATGTTATGAACTTTTCCCTATATTTTCTTCTAGTAGTTTTGCAGTTTCACATTTTCAAGGTTTTAATCAATTTTGAGTTGATTTCTGTATGTGGTGTAAAATAAGGATCTAATATCCTTCTGAATATAGATATCCAGTTTTCCCAACATCATTTATTAAAGAGACTGTACTTTCCTAATTGTATATTTATGACACCTTCCTCAAAAATCAATTAACTGCAAATAAGTGGGCTTATTTCTGAGTTTTCTAGACAAATCCTTAATTTTAAAAGGACTCCAGTGTACCTTTATGTGTACCAGGTCTTTATGGTTTAGTGCTTTACATGTCCTACATTTTTTTTTTGTCTACACTAATGTCATGAAGATATTCTACTATATTTTGTTCTAGAAACTTTACTGTTTCATATTTACATCTATACCATCTGGGACTCCATCTTTTCCACACTGTACTACCATGCCATCTTTCCTATAAATCAAGTGTGGGTCTCTAAATGCGTGTATGTGTGAATCTGTTTTTAGATATTTTGTCCTATTTCATTGGTCTATTTTTCTATATATGGGCTAATGCCACACTTCCTTAACTACTGTGGCTTTATAAGCATTGATATCTGGTAATGTGCTTCCTATTTGCAAACTATACAAAAATCATTCTTGAGTAAGGATGCCAAGAGTATGCATGGAAACCGCCCATTCACCTGCATCTGAAATCCGATGTTGGCAAATGAATTGTGGCACAGGGCATGAAAGAATCTGCTCAACCTGTGGTGATCCTATTGCACCTAGTGTGAAATCCAAACTCCTTACCAATGCCTACAGGCCCATATTCTTCTTCCTATCTGTAGCTCCAATCTCATGTTCTTCACTCTCCTAACTCACCACATCCCAGTAGCCTTTCCTGTTCTTTTAAAGACAGACATTTCAGTTTTAACATAATCACACTTACTGTTCTTTCTGTCTAGATCTCTCTTCCTCAGATTGTCCCAAGTTTAAGTCCTTTGTACAATTCAGATGTCAGCTCAAATGAGCCTTTCTCAGAGAACCTCCTATGATCACCTTCCCTAAATAAACTTTTCCGCCCCCACCTTCACTTGCTCATAATCTACCTCATTGTTCTGTGCAATTATAAGACTTATTGATATTTGTTTGTACATTTGTTTGTTTAGCATATCATAGGTCTTCCACAAAAGTGTAACTTTTTTTTTCTCTTCTCAGTGAAGTTTTCAAGATATCTGAGGACACCAATCATGTCTTCCTGGAATTTTTCCTTCTTAAAATTAAATTTCCTTACTTGCTTATACTTATTATATATGGATGCATCTCATCTCTGACTTAGCTATTTGGTTTATCATATCGTTAGCTCGTGAACACTTTGGGTCATACCTTGTGCCTTCTATCTCTCTATGCCTCTGTTTCTAACATATACATGTAAATACATCTTGCCTTTCCCAACGCTGGCCATGCCAGGAGACCCAGAAAACATTTGCTGAATAAAAGACTGAATGAAAAGTGCTATGAGCAGAGAATCCCTGGGTGCTCAGGCCTTGGGGGATGAAGAGATCAAGCACAGCTTCTCTGCTAGATTTATTACACTTCCTCTCACTGCATCCCATTGCCCACACTCCCAAGGCCTTTGTAAATCACTTGGTGTTATTCCTTCACATACACATTTTTTATGACTGTCCTTTTAGGGCCACATAAATCAGATGTCAAATCAGGTTATTAGCAGGAGCTAATTTTTTTCTCTACTGTCAACCACCTGGTATTTTAATTCACTTTAGACTTCTCTATTTCTATTTGTAACCCTTCTCTGGGATGTTGGATGCTGGCAGAAAGGTTTGCTTAAAGGGAAAATAAATGTTAGGGCACAGATTTAAAAATGCATAGTCTCGTAATGATGAGGGGGAAAATGAACCTTCCACCTTTGTCACTCAAAGATGACCATTAAGGTGATCTCAGAATTAACCTTGAGAATCAGGAGGTTTTCCTTACAAACTGAGGAAAAACTAAGGATTTTTCCCCAGCCCTTAGCATGAGAGAAGCATCAACTTTAGAACAGAGATTAAAGTCATTCCTTTATTCAAACATATTTGAGTGAACTCATGAAGAAATGTGGAGATGGAGGAAGTTACTTGTTTAAGTTAACAGCAGAGATGAGTTACAAACCTAGGCCTCTTGGCGTTAGAGATTTAAAAAATTTCATGTCAAAAAATTTTGTAAAATACATTTTTTTAAAATTCTCCATATTTCTGCCATCAAAAATTAAGTAACATTTTGACATATTTTTTATTTCCTTTTACTTCTAGATCCCTTTTAATTCTGAGCCCCTCACCCTCTCCACAGATGTAATACTATTGTGATTTTATGTTTTATTTTTAGCCTTTTAAAACATACACTTTTACATTTTTATGTGCATCCGCAGAACTCTATAGTATTATTTGGTATGTGCTTTTAAGGTTTAAAATGTGATCAGGTTTATAGCAATTTGCAGTTTGCTTTTTTAACTCAACAGTGGTTTTTTTGTATTTTTTGTTTTTAGATCTCTCTGCACTGATATACATTGACCTAAATGTTTATTTTGATTGCTGTATGGTTACCATGTACCCACTTTTATTTCTTCATTTTTTTGATTCACAGTTGTATTGTTTCTAATGTTTCCAATTACCAAGTAATGGTTTTATGAAAATACAGGTAAAGGTCTCAGTGCTTATTACTCCAATTATGTGACATTGTGGAAAAGGAAAAATTATAGCATTGGTCAAAAGTTCCATTTGCCAGGGGAAGGTGTAAAGGGGTAGGCCTAAATAGATAACTGGGGAAGAAGTTGCTGGGTGAAAGAGTATGCACGCTTTTTTTTTTTTTAAATAGAAAGAACTGAAACTTCTCCAGAGTGAATATACACATTTACATTCCTATTAGAAATGAATAGCAACTACTCTGTTAAAAAATCTCTTGTAAACAATATTATCAGAGTATTTTGAAGTTCTTCAATTTGGCAAATAAAAGATCTCATTTGTGTTTTAATTTCACTGAGCTTGAGTATCTGAAGTGTTTCGATAATCTTTAAATTATTTTATTTATATCATTTGTCTTATTTATATCATTTGTCTTGTGTTTTTCTCTTTTATTATTGCTTTGTAGGAATTCTGGATCTTGAAACTTGGTCGGGTATTAGGCATTACAAATAACTCTTGCCATTCTATGACTTATTTTTTCCCTTTGTTTATAGGGTACTTTATTACATGTATATTTTCCATTTTTAATGTAGTCAAATGTATAATTTTTTTCTTTATTATTTAGCACTGCACTCTCCACTCATCTGTTCTCAGTGGCCTAGGATCTAGAAAAAGCAATGGGTATAATGCAGTAATGTCAACAAGATGGTGACATAGGAGTTTTCAGAGCTCATCTTATCATAGAAACATCTATTTGAACAACTATCCATGCACAAAATTATCTTCCCAAGAGCTAAGGAGCCTAGATGAAAGATTGTAGTACCTGTGTGGAGCACAGAAATAAGAAAATACACATTTGAAGAATGTAGGAAGGACAGTTTCATATTACCCATGTCTTACTCCCTTCAAGCTCACACAGCACATCATGAAGAGAGATACCTTCTGTGTGGGGAAGGACAGTGAAGTGAGCACTCAACTTTAGCATGAACCCTAGCACCAGGCTTACTCCAGTGAACCTTGGCACTATGCCAGTCTCCACAGACCTAGGCTCCAGACCAGCACCTGTAACTCCAGTATCCAAATTGGCACCCACAACTATAGGCACCAGACCAGTACCCAGGGACCCAGGCCACCATCTGGGGATCCATGACCTAGTCCTGCCCACCACCAAGTTGGCCCCTGAAATGTAGCTTCCAGGCCCACACTTAAGGACTCAGGCTCCAGGCCTGCTTCAGTATCAGGGCTACACCCATGGATCCATGCTTAAGCCCCGTCCCAAATCCAAGGCATACCCTATCTACCAAGGTTTTAGGTTCATCCCCATGGCCCTTGGCACCAGGCCCACCCCAGTAGACCGATGCACTAAGGAAGCTCCTACAACCCTAAGGTCTGCACTATGGACCCAGATTGCAGGCCCTCTCTTTCAGAACCAAGCCCCAATTCAGCCCCTGTGGACTCAGGCACTAGGCCTGTTTGCTGGCCCAGATACCAGGTCAGCCTGCCCAAGGACTCCAGCAATAAGCTTGCCCACAGACCTCACCAGACAGCCTGACCAATATCTCTGTAAACACTGAAGTCAGAAGCCAGTCTTTATAGACTGGTAAAGGTGCTTACTTCTTCAGATGAGCAAATACCAATGTGAGTCCCCAAGGATCACAAATAATCAAGGAATAATCAAGGAAGCACAATAGTACCAATGGACCAATAACCAAGCCTAAGGAAATGGAGATCTACAAAGTGCATGACAAAGAATTCAAAACAGAAAGATAATATATGAACAAAATAAAAATTCAACAAAGGGATAGTAACCATAAAAAAGAACCAAAATGAAATTTTGGAGTGGAAGAACACAAATGAACTGAAAAATCCCATAGATAGCTTCAACAGCAGACTCAAATAAGCAGAAGAAAGAATCAGTAAGCTTGCATATAAATCATTTGAAATTACCCATTCAGAGAAACAAAAAGAACATAAAATAAAAAATAGTGAAGAAAGCCTACAGGACTTATGGGACACCATGCAGTGTAACATATACATATCATGTGAGTCTCAGAAGAAGCAGGGAAAGGAGAAGGAACAAAAACTGACTTAAATAAATAATGACAGAAAATTTTTCAAATCTGAAGAGGGAAATAAACATTCAGATCCATGATTCCCAAAGAACTCCAGATAGGTTAAACATAAAAAGATCTTCTCCAAGATCATAATCAAATTCTCAAAAGTCAAGACAGAGATTTTCAAAAGCAGCAAGACAAAATTGACTCATTACATACAAGGAAACCCCATTAAGACTATCAGTGGATTTCTCAGCAGACACCTTGCAGGCCGAGACAGTAGGATAATATTCGAAGTACTGAAAGAAGCAAAACAAAACAAAAACAAACAAACAAACAAATAAAAACCCTGCTAACCACGAATACTGTACCTAGTAAAGCTGTTTTTCAGAAATGAAAGAAAAATAAAGGTGTTCCACCCACCCTCCCCGTGAGATAAACAAAGCTGAGGGAGTTCATCACTATTAGACCTGCTTTATAAGAAATGCTAATGAGGGTACATCAAGTTAAATTAAAAGGATATTAACAACATAATCTATAAAAGTATAAAACTCACTGTAAAGGTGAGAATATTGTCCAATACAAATACCATAATACTGTAATGTTGATGCATAAATAATTTTAGCTTTAGTATAAAAGATAAAATCTGAAGAATTAAAAATCAATATAGTGGTGACGCACAGTGGCTCATGCCTGTAATCCCAGCACTTTGGGAGGCCAAGGTGGGTGGATCACTTGAGGCCAGGAATTCAAGACCAGCCTGGCCAACATGGTGAAACATTGTCTCTACTAAAAATACAAAAATAGACCAGACACAGTGGCTCACACCTGTAATCCCAGCACTTTGGGAGGCCAAGGTAGGCAGACCACCTGAGGGGTCAGGAGTTAAAGACCAGCCTGGCCAACATGGTGAAACCCTGTCTTTACTGAAAATGCAAAAAATTAGCTGGGCGTGGTGGTGGGTACCTGTAATTGGAAGCTACTCGGGAGGCTGAGGCAGGAGAATCGCTTGAACCCAGTGAGCGGAGGTTCCAGTGAGCTGAGATTGCACCATTGCACTCCAGCCTGGGCAACAAGAGTGCAACTCCATCTAAAAAAATAAAAAAAATTAGCCAGACATAGTGATGTGTGCCTGCACTCCCAGCTACTCAGGAGGCTGAGGCAGGAGAATCACTTGAACCCAGGAGGTGGAGGTTGCAGTGAGCCAAGATCATGCCACTGCACTCCAGCCTGGGTGATACAGTGAGACCCTGTCTTGAAAAAAAAAAATCAATATAGCTACAATAATTTATTCATAGGTACACAATATACAAAGATATAAATTGTGACATCAATAACATAAAATGTAGAAGTTAGTGCAGAGTGTTTGCATGCAGTTGAAATTAAGTTGTTATCAACTTAAAATAGACTGCTGTAACTGTAAGGTGCTTTATGTAAGCCTCATGGTGATCACAAATAAAAAAACTAGTAGATACACAGACATTAAAGAAAAAAAAAATCCAAGCATATCACTACAAAAAAAAAAAAAATCACAAAGAAAGAAAGGAAGAAAAAAGCAAAGAAACTACAACTAAAACATAGTCAATATAATTGTAAAAAGCAGCAATATTAAGTTCTTAAGTATCAATAATTACCTTAAATGTAAATGAATAAAATTCTCCAATCAAAAGACATGGCATGGTTAAATGGATTAAATAAACAAAATTTAATTATGTGCTAAATAAAAGAGACTCCCTTTAGATTTAAGAAAACACATAGCCTAAAAGCAAAGGGATGCAAAAATATATTCTATGCACATGGTAACCAAAAGAAAGAAGAGGTGGCTATGCTTACATTAAGTAGATTATAAGCCAAAAACTGTCACAAGAGACAAAGAAAGTCATTAGATAATGACAAAGGGATCAATTTATCAAGAGGACCTAAAAATTGTAAATATATATGCATCAATATATTGGAGCACCTAAATATATAAAGCAAATATTTACAGAACTGAAGGAAAAAATAGATAGCAATACAGTAATAGTAGGGGACTTTAATGTCCCACTTTCAACAGTGAATAGACAGTCCAGAGAGAAACCGAGTAAGAAAACAGTAGACTTGAACACTACAGACCAAATGGACCTAATAGACGTAAACAATATTATTCACACAGTAGCAGAATACACATTCCTTTCAAGCACACATGCAATATTCGTCAGTATAGAGCAAAAATGTTACACCATAAAACATATCTTAACAAATTTTAAAAGATTGAAATCATAGCAAATATATTTTCTGATGACAATGATATACAACTAGAAATCTGTAACAGAAGGAAAATTTGAAAATTCACAAATACTCCTGGACAACCAATGAGTCAAAGAAGCAACATATTCCTGAACAACCAACAGGTCAAAGAAGAAATCAAAAGGGAAATTAAAAAAAAAAAATCTTGGGACAAGAAAACATGGAAACACAACATACCCAAACTTATGAAATTATATTAAGGGAAATAAGCCAGGCAAAGAAAGATAAGTACTATTTGTTCTCACTTATATATAGAAGCTTTAAAAAATTGATCTCATAAAAGTAGGGAGAATAGTGGTTACTAGACAATGAAAAAGGTAGGAGGGTTGGTTGTGGGGATAGGGAGAAGTTTGTTAATAGATACAAAATTACAGCTAGATAGAATAAGTTCTAGTGTTCTATAGCACTGTGGGGTAGCTATAGTTAACAATAATTTGTGATATATTTTCAAATAACTAGAAGAGAGGATTCTGAATGTTTTCAACAAAACGAAATAATAGGCCCGGCACAGTGGCTCATGCCTGTAATCCCAGCACTTTGGGAAACAGAGGCAGGCAAATCACTTGAGGTCAGAGGTTCCAGGCCAGCCTGGCCAATATGATAAAACCCCATCTCTACTAAAAATACAAAAATTGATCTGGGTGCAGTGGCTCACACCTATAATCCCAGCATTTTGGGAGGCTGAGGTGGGTGGATTGCCTGAGGTCAGGAGTTTTAGACCAGC
>NW_012106463.1:970916-998870 GCF_000951045.1 Mandrillus leucophaeus | reverse complement strand
AAAGAGATTGAATCAGTATAATCAAACATTTCCCTAGAGGCTGGGTGTGGTGGCTCATGCCTGTAATCCTAGCACTTCGGGAGGCCAAAGCAGGCGGATCACTTGAGGTCAGGAGTTCGAAACCAGCCTGGCAAACATAGTGAAACACTGTCTCTACTAAAAATACAAAAAATTAGTGGGGTGTGGTGGCAGGCACCTGTAATCCCGCTACTCAGGAGGCTGAGGCAAGAGAATTGCTTGAACCCAGGAAGCGAAGCTTGCAGGGGGCTGAGATTGCACCACCGCACTCCAGCCTGGGCTATAGAGCAAGACTCTGTCTAAAAAAAAAAAAAAAATCTCCCTACAAAGAAAACTCTAGGACTTGATGGCTTTACTGTAAATTCTACCAAACTTTTAAAAACAAATAAATATCAATCCTTCTTAAACTCTTCCAAAAATTGTAGAAGAAGGAATACATTCAAACGCACTTTCCAAGGCTAGCATTTCCCTGATATCAAAGCCAGATAAAGACACTGCAAGAAAAGAAAATTATAGGCCAATATCCCTGAATAACATAGATGCAAAAATCTTCAACAAAGTATTGGCAAACCTAATTCAACACAACACTACATAATTAAGTGGGATTTACCCCTAGGATAGAAGAATAGTCAACATATGCAAATCAATCAATGTGACACACCACATTAAGAGAGTAAAGAATAAAAATCATATAATCATCTCAATAGATGCAGAAGAAGCATTCGAAACTCCTTTCATAACAAAAACTGTAAATAAATTAGGTATATAAGGAATGTACCTCAACATATAAAGGCCATATATGAAAAATCCACAGCTAACATTATATTCAATGGTAAAAAGCTGAAACTTCTTTCTCTATGATAAGAAATAAGACAAGGATGTCCATTCTCACCTCTTCTATTCAATTTACTGCTGAAAGTCCTAACCAGATTAATTAGGCAAAAAAAAAAAAAAAAAAAAAAAAAGAAGAAGAAGAAGAAAAAAGCATCCAAATCAGAAAGAAAGATGTTAAATTGTCTCTGTTTGCAGATTTAAAAATCTTATATAGAGAAACTCCAAAGACTGCAACAACAAAAACCCTGTTAGAACTAATAAACGAGTTTAGTAAAGTTGCAAGATATAAAATTAATATACAAAAATCAATTGGTTCAATACGTTAACAACAAGCTACTTCAAACTACTTGAAAAATTTAAGGAAAACATTCCATTTACAATAGCATCAAAAATAAATAAAATACTTATGAATTAATTTAATCAAGGGAAAAAATCTGTATGCTGAAAAGTATAAAAAATTGATGAAAGAAATTGAAGAAGAAACAAAAGGAAAGTAATCCATTGTTGGTGGTTTGGAAAAATTAATATTGTCAAAATGTTCATGATACCCAAAGTATTCCATAAATTCAATGCAATCTCCATCAAAATTCAAATGACATTTTTCATAGAAATAGAAAAAGCAACTCTAAAATTCATGTGGAACTACAAAAGATCCCAAATAATCAAAGCAATCTTGAGCAAGAAGAACAAAACTGGAGGCATCACACTGTCCAATTTCAAAACATACTATAAAGCCATGGGAATCAAAACAGTATGTTAATGACATAAAAACAGACATGTAGCCCAGTGCAACAGAATAGAGAGCCCAGAAATAAATCCACACATTTACAATCAATTGATCTTTGATAAAGCTGCCAAGAATACCCAAAGGGGAACAAATAGTCTCTTCTATAAATGGTACTGGGAGAACTGGCTATCCACAAGCAGAATAATGAAATTAGAACCTTAGCTTACATCATTTATAAAAATTTATTAAAAATGGATTAAGGGCTTAAATATGTGACCTGAAACTGTAAAATTATTTTAAGAAAAACATAGGTAAAAAGCTCCATGATATTGGTCTGGGCAATGATTATTTTGGATATGCCCCAAAAGCACAGACAACAAAAGAAAATAAAAACACATAGGATTACATTAAACTAAAAAGCTTCTGCACAGCAAAGGAAACAATCAACATAGTGAACAGACAACCTGTGAAATGAAAGAGAATATTTATAAACCATACAGCTGATAAGGAGTCAATATCCAAAATATAAAAGGAGCTCAATATTAATACCAAATATCAAAACAACACTTAATGCCAAAAATAATAATCCACTTAAAAAATGGTAATGAACCTTAATAGACATTTCTTTAAAAAAGATATATGAATGGCCAACAGGTATATGAAAAAATGTTCAACGTTACTAATCATCAGGAAAATGTAAATCAATACCACAATGAGACATCACGTCACACTTGTTAGAATGGCTATGATAAAAAAAAGACAACAGATAAGTGTTGGCAAGAATGTGAATAAAAGGGAGCACTTGTACACTATTGTGTGAATCTGATTTGATACAACCGTTGTGAAAAAAAGTATAGACGTTTCTGAAAAGGTTAAAAATGGAACTACCATATGACCCAGCAATCCTACTTCTGTGTATATATCCAAAGGGAATAAAATCAGTATCTCGAAGAGATATCTGCTTTCCCATGTTTATTACAGTGTTATTCACAATAGACAAGATATGGATTTAATTAAGTGCACACTGATAGATATGTGGATAAAGAAAATATGAGATATATGTATTTATATGTGTATATGTATGTGCTTGTGTATATATATGTGCGAATGTGTGTGTGTGTGTATATATATATACACATATATAAATAAAATATAATACTATTCAGTTTTCAAAAGAAAGAAATCCTACTACTTACAACAACATAAACGAACCTAGAGGATATTATGCTAAATGAAACAGTCACTGAAAGACAAATACTACATGATCTCACTTATACAGGGAATCTGAAAAAGTTGAACCGGGGAAGCAGAGAGTAGAATGGTGGTTGGCAAGGGCTGGAGGGTGGGTAAAATGGAGAGATATTTGTCAAAGAGGCCAAAAATAATTAAAAAAAAAAAAAAAGAAAAAGGGAAGGTAACCACCCATATGAATAGACTTTAAATAAACACATGCACACATTTTAAAAAATAATTCATGAGTCAGAAAATAAATTATAATAATAGAAAATATTTAGAACTAAGTGGTTACAAGTAAGCTACATGTCAAAATCTGTGAGATGTAGCTAAATTATAGCATAAACAAAACCCAAACATTAATAATAAAAACTTTTCTGACAAGATAGAACAAGGAAAAAAATGAGAATGAGAAAGTATAAATGTAAAATGCCACAAATGAAAATGCAGACTAAACAATAAATCCAATAGAGATATAAGAAATTATTACAAAATACAAAATGCCACTATGACTGTCTGCATGGCAAAACATTTGAACACTAGGTCAGTTGTTCTCAACCCTGCTACATTAAACGTATTGGGGGCTTTTAAAATTAGTGATTCCTAGACCTCTCCTAAATGAAATAAATGAGAATCTCTGAGGGCAGGTCATTAGTGCCAGCAGGGAGTTCCAATGGGCAGCCAGGGTCAAGAACCACACTGCTCTTAGTTGTTATGGGCTCATTAGACAAGCTCCTACCCTGCTGAGATGTTAGCCTTTGGAAGTAACAGTCGTGGAAGGGCCCCTTTCCTCCCTCCAACAAGAGATGTGCAGCAGACTTCACAGAACTCTAAAATCTGTCGTGTGTCCTCCCCTCATCTCCACTATGGTTCAATCCAATGTCACCATGATGCTTAAACAACAGGAGGCTTCTCTTCTATGACCAAGACTATACCCACAAAGTGAGCATCTTTTTCCTGCTAGTGGTCCTAGGACTGCTTTCTCTTGAGTCAGTAATATTCTATTTTGCCTGTGTGACTCTAACCTCTTTTCAGAATCAGAATCAAGAAGACAAATAGTGCTTTCTTCAAAATAAGTTTAATGATAGTTGCTAAGAAAGGCAAATTCCAAGGACCTCATAGACTAATTGAGTATAAGGGATTCACATGCACACAAATATTAAGTTGTGTAAGACAGTCTTTGACTAAATCTGACTCTGAGTAGTGGAATCAGTCAAGGTTTGGGGGCAGAAAACAGAAACCATTCTAGCTATTTTAATTTGTGAGATTTTGTTTTGTTTTGTTTTGCTTTGCTTTCTGTTATAGAGATAGGATCTCACTATGTTGCCCAGGCTGGTCTCGAACTCCCGGGCTGAAGTGATCCTACCCTCCTCAGCTTCCCAAAGTGCTGGGATTACAGGTGTGAGCCACTACTCCCAACCCCATTCTAGCTATTTTAAAGAGAGAAATTTAATAAAGGAAATAGGGTGTTTACAAAATCAGTGGAAGGGCTAGAGGACCGGGCTCCAGGTGGGCCTCCAAAGATGATTCTAGAGTGACAATGCCAAAGTGATCCACTGAGAGAACTGTTCTGTCTGCTGTGTCATTCAGCAAGAAGAAAAATCAGGAAATTATTGGGCCAATTGCCAGCCCTAGACTCATACCCATAGAGCAGCAATAATGGGGCATAAGCCTTGGCCAGGAGTGTTAGCTCCAAAGCCATGCTGTGGCATCTAGGTCCACTCCAGAAGAAAATGTATGTTTTCTTGCCACATCTTTCCCCCTGCTTAACTCACTTCCAAATTCTAGTCTTGCATGAGTGCATTTTGCTGCTGGAAAACTTAACTTCAAGATAGTCTGGGACATGCAGTTGTTAGTTTTCCAGGCCTCTGAAGTACAGGAAGATACATGGGAAGGAGGCTGAGCCAGACAAGCTCCCTTAGGCGTGTCAGATAAAGAAGAGAACATGTGAACTAAAACACTTCGTCAGCCTTTATGCCTTCCTCTCTTGCTTCCCCTCAGGAGAGATCACGCACCAAATGGCTCATCAAGGCCTGTTGATTTTTACCGTATAAAAATATTTCACATGTGTTTCCTCTTTTCATTTTCTTCTGCCAGCATCTTAGATCAAGTGTTTGTCATATTTCAACCTGGGCCATTGCAGGAACCTTCTGACAAATCTTTCTGTCTCCAGTTTTGTTACCTATAAACCATGTCTTATAGTATTTCTACAGGAATCTTTAAAAAATATAGTCCCTTTATTCATATACTCATCTAACTGTATTGTAATTTCATAATGGTTTAAAAATCATCTTCATAGTCTCTAATGCTATTTTATCATCTCTTGGCATATAGTAGGTATTCAAAATTGTTATTGGGTGAATGAATGGATGAATGAATGAATGAGCAGTAACAGTATTTCCCCAGAGTGCTATATATATGCAAAGTGAGTTAAGGTAGTACATGAGAAGATTGTCTTTATGTTAATAGGTATATTATTATAGCAAATATATTGAAAGGAATAACTAGCCTATTAAGCCTATGATACTTTATTGTTTAGGTTCAAGCTAAATATACAGTATTTAAATTTAAAAGAGTGAGTTCATGGGTAAAAAAAGGAAATGTGGGCTGCAAATATAAAAATTTATGATAACACAACGTGAATAACCAATGTAGGAAACAACTATCAGGGTCCCTCTTCTGCTAAAAGATGTTCTTTACCTTGAAGATAACATTCAAGCTCCTAAGTGGAACTTGGAAGTCCTCTCTTCTTACCTGATTCCAACTAGCTATCTTTTGCTATTCCCATTCCATTCCCCAAAGCTTACAGCCTACACAGTCACATGAAGCTCCTTACTCCTCCCCGCAGTGTCCCTTGAATAAAGCCTTTTGTCTATGCAAATGCAATTCTCTGCCAGAAATGCCTGCTCCCCAGTGCTTCTCTATTGAACAGGAGAACTCCTATTCGCCCTTCAAAACCCAACTCAACTGTCAACATTGCAACTATAGTGAGCTAAAATAGAGATGTCATAGATAGGTACAAGCTGGTATCCCAGAGAGTCCACGGTATCAGGCAATATCTAAATAAGTTCACCATGACCTGATGAAAGCTCTTCCCTCTTACAGATCCCTGAACTCAATTTTTGCAGATCTATTAGAACTGATTGCATTCAGATAGAATGCCCAAAAGAACTCAACAGAATCGAAGGGTAACCAGAATTAGATATCATATCCATATATGTTATAATGAAGGCTCTTTCCCACTCAGTATCTTTGGTGCTGCTCATTATGAGGATGAAGCACTGGTAACTCCCTAAAAACTCTAAACTGCATATCACAGCATGGGTTCAAACAGGCCCTGGCCCTTTCTGCACTGAACCAAAGGCTCGAATACTCCACAAGCATCAGAGCTAAGAATCCGAATCGGCATTCCACAGCTAGAATAACAGTAATTTTCTTTTGTTATTTTTTTCAGATTGTGCAGGATACTTAATCGTAGAAAAATGGAAGTATAAAAAAAATAAGAAGCAGAAAAAGAAATCACTCATAATCCCATTATCTACAGGCAAAAATACCTTAATGTTTTGGCACATTTCCCCTCAGCCTTTTTTCCACTCCTCCCCACACCCTACCCTTATATACTGGCCTTGTATTCTACTTTGCTACTTACCATTACTCTTCCACGTTATTAAAAATTCTTTTCAAACATTAATTGCATTAATTAACCATAGCTTAACCACCAGGTATTTTGACTGTTTCCAGGTTTTTTATTGCACATAATGTTGTAATAAACATTTTTGTGCATAAATCCCTGTCTGCATTTTAGCTTCTTTCTCTAGGACTGATACTCAGCTATGAAATCATTGGTTCATAAGTTATGATTATTTTAAGGCCAAACTAGGAATACTCCTGCCTCTAGACTTCTATTTCAGGGCTCTTTGCACTTTGGCAAATTATTACTCTCCTTTGTCAAAATCCATGGGGAAAAAATCATGGGATGTTTCCTTCCCCGGCCTGTCACAATATCCTCAACAGCACACAGTTGAAGCCATAGACACTCTATAACAGTCTCTTCAGAATTTCCCATAACGTACCTACTGAGACTCACGTGTCCTGATTTGAAAAACACAGGTGTCCATGCTATACCTAGATTGTACCTGCCTTACCCCTTTGCATTAATACCTTGGTGAAACTGTTTATTTTTTTTTCAGGTAAAATCCTGCAGGAAGCCTTGCAGTCATGGCAGGCTTGTGATGTTTTAATGTCTGTGCGAATATTTTCAGAACTTCATTCCCTGATTTCCACTGATCCCATTGGAAAGAGCTCATTGCTAATAGCCAATTACCCTAAGAACCTGGGTCATAAAGTGGTGTAAGCATGCAGCTGATACAGCACCAACTTTATGCAAATTACAACAAACACCTCCTCTGTCTGGACACATGCTTGATGAGTGGACAGCGCCTTTTGAGAAAAAGCAACGCACACCTTTTTACAAGAAGATGCAGCCCCGCAACACAGCATACATTGCAGCTTTGCCCTCACCAGCTTCTCAGCTGGGCACCTCAGGGCTGGGGTGATCTACATGGAAATGGGAACCTTGACACTGTCTTCCCAGCCAGAGACTTTTCATGGACTGTCAATATGAATCTACATTTAAGAACCTCCTTTCAATAGTCCATTGATGCAAGTGATGGTATGCTTCTCAGAGGATATCTCTGAACAGCAAAGAACGACTGGATAAGAAAGAAGGAAATTAGATGGCAAATGTAGAGAAATAAAGTTCTTCCCCCTGTTTGTCTGCCAAAGAGAATTCTGCTGGGATTATGAGAGTAGGTTTATCAGTGCTTCCCCTCGTTCCCCTGGGCTTTACATTATCATGCCTGACAGCCAACCACCAGCAAAATGAATCTCTTTGCCTGAGGATTATTCTTGGTGACTAAACTCTACTATGCCCATGTGCTCATTGGGTCAGAAGTGCTGGAGAACTAATGCTCCTTCTCCAGCAGTCCTTAACTAATGAATAATGAGGATTGATGTAAAAGTAGCACTGGTGGCTGGCCTCTCAGGTGGGATAACTCTGCAGCAGATGTTCTACACAGGCTCCCAGAGTTCCCCAGCAGGAATCATTTCAGTTATCTACAGTAGTTATCTACTTGGTAACACATCTTTTATTAGCCTTTTCCTTTCCTTGTCTTACTTCCTCAATCCTTTGTTAGTGTTTCCTGGGATTACTTCCCAAATAACTACTTGTTCTAAATTCTTGTCCCAAAATATGAGGCAGATGAAATAGCTACTCTAAATCAGTGGATAGAAGAGCCTTTAAATTACAGAGGAGTGGGGAGGGGCCAAAGCATCTTGTTGGAAAAAGGAAGGACCAGGAGGAAGCCCATGTTAAAAATGTCTGATAATGTCTGATATTCTAAAGAAGGCTGGGATGAGCAGAGAATGTACCAGCTTTATACACTGAGGAGTATTGTGCATTTTGATTAAATATTTGATTAATGTGAAATATTGTGCATTTTGATTACAAATCTTTTTAATATAATTCTGTTGCAGGAGTTCTTGCAAGATATGTTCTGGGCAAAAATCACCACTTGGTTTAGTGTAATGTATGTTTCCATGTAAAAAATGTATCCTCCACAAAGCAGTATAATTCACAACTTCTTCATCTAAGCTCCTTGGAGACTAGCAACAGATGACACAGATAGGACAGGTAGATGGCGTTCTTGTGATTTTAACAGTGTTTAAAATTAGGCTAAGCTCAACCAATAAATAAAATTGGGGGTCTCCTGGAAGATCCAAGCCTTACTGCCCTTGCAGTAGTAAAAATGCTGTGGACCCTGGGCAAATCCTCACAAATGGCAGAAATATACAGAGAAAACCAAGATGGACCCAGAATTCTGGAGCCAAAGGGGCATATAGAGGCAGCACGTGGGTAAGCAGAATTGGTGGCTGTGGCTGGTCAGATGCCCCTCCTGTCTCACCAGTCCCTGACCCTGTCCTCCATGTGTAAAGGCTGAGTTCTGAAGGCCAGGCCGAGGTGCCATCCTTGCAATCAGCGAGCTCATTACCCTGGGAAATGGTTTCTTCTCCTTTCAGCTCCTTTACGGATTTCATTTGCATTTCCCAGACCTGTTTTCATTTCCATCAGCCTGGGCTGGCAGTCAGTGTGGGCTGGGGCTGGAGCTGCCTCAGAGTCAAGTTCCCCCCACTTGATGTTGCCTCTGGTTGGGCTTGTTTGGGCTTGCTTTGGCAGCACAATCCCGAGTGTCATTCAGGCAATTAAATAAGGTATTTTATTTTATTCAAGGGGGCTGTATCATGCCTATTTCAGGAGCTATTTGATGGGAACTGGGGCAAAAAAATGTCCCTTGAAAATGGCATCCCATCTGTAGCCCGATGCGAAAGGATCACAGAATTAGCTTTTCTTTAACACTATTATATTCTTTCAATAGGGTGTAAAGTTTTAGGAGATGAACTTTCATGCTCCATGTCACGGGAGCAGATTGGTTTTGCATGTGTGACAGAGCAGGCCCTGAGACTCCAGCCGTGGGGGGACGATGCAGAAACACAGAATTCTTAAATAAGTCAAATGTCTTTCCAAGGCCTGTGTCTGCTTAAATCTTTTCCTGTCTTCCCTGTATTTGCTTTCCCTAACTTGTTCACTTTCTTTTCACACCAACCTGTGGAGTAACATTGAGCAGCTGTTTCCTGTTCTTGTCTAGAAATTCACTTCTTCATTAAAATCCAGATAGGACTGTAAGTCTGTGTGTGTTGTGGGCCAACTCCACATGTGGGCCATTCTAAGGCATTTTGTCTTGCCTTGAGTTTCCTAGGAAATGATGTGGTGTTGGCTTACGCCCATTTACTGGGAGACTGAGGTCCCAGGCCTCCCTGTGCTTAATTTCACAGTGACCAATCTGTGAGTTCATGGTCCCAGCAACACGAGGTCATAGTTAGAACACAAGAGGCATTTATATTTCTTCCTGGCTCCCCTTCACCTTTCATCTTTCCTGGGATACTAAATTAATTTTTAAACTAAAACTGAAGGAGTTTTGATAGAGAGGGTAGTTGCGAACATGGAAAAAGCCAAAGTACAATATCTGGAATGGTTATTTGTTCAACCTTCTGAAAAGTGGAACATCAAACAATAATTTATTCGTGAAACAAAACCATAAAATTTTCTTTCAAAACCAAATATCAGACAAAAAGTCAATCAAACAAAAAATTTCATCAGTATACAGGGTGAACAATATTAAACCATCATCTTAGGTATCAAGAGTGACAAAGAGAAAATATTCTAACCAATCTTAAAAACAGAAATTCTGGTACTATTTGAAATCACTTAGTTATCATGCATAAAAAAGTAGAAAGGGCTTGTTTTCTTTCTTTTCCAAAAAGTTACATAGCATATCCTGTTATGGCTAACATTTTGTTGGCCTTTAGGTGCTAACAGATTCATATTTGTATAAAGCAAACCTCTCAAACAAGCAATTCATGGTGAAACACAGTCTAGGTATGAGTGTAGCCCTACTATTCCACAAGTCTTTACTCTAGAGAGGAACATTGTTGGAGAACCTCCGGGGACCCAGAATTCAGCAGGATAAATGGGGAAGTGAAAAGACAAGATCTAAAAAGATTTTTAAACATAGGAAAAGGCCAGAAAATGGTAAACTAAGATACTAATTTCTTTTTCCTTTATGCTTTTCTCTAGTTTTTCTTAGTGTAGCAAGAGTATAATTAAATTATTGGGCATTTCAATGCATGCATCCAATTAACTCCACTACTTCACTGTCTCTAGTGGGTTAGATGCTCTCTGGGAACTGGTTTATGTATTCTAGGCACCTGAGAGTACTTCCCCTCGCCTGATGTCTAGGATACACCACCAAAGCTGACCTAACTGATCATACTTAGGAACTGTCAATCCATCAGTAAGAAACATTTTTGAGATTTCATTCAAGGAAAAGCGTTACTAAGGATAGAAAGACAATGTCACTGTGTTCTAAGCTATCATAATCAACTTGAGGAGATAAGACATCACCATTTGGAGAGTTAAATATGAAAAAAAATAATAATAATGAGTTACACAATAAAGTGCCAGAGGGGGTGGATAGAACATTCTCCCTCTCCTCACCAGCCAAAGTGACCAACCATAGGAATCAATGTTGCAGTGTCAAAGGTGTGAAAGCCAGATGGCCCACATCCTTCAGAATGCCCGTCTTCAAGTCCAGATTTTCTACTGACCCATCACTTATTGGCAGCTAGCTAATTGTTTCTTCTGGGGTATGTTTATTAATATTTTTGAGCTTGTGTTTCTTTAGGTACAAAATGAATTTGTTTTACCCATCACCTAGAAATATTGAAAATTACTATAATAATAGATGTAAAATCCCTAGTATTAAGTATGACATATAATACATATTCAAGCAGTGTCATTCACTTTCTTCCATCTGCACATATGTTGTCTTCCAAGTTTCAGGATCACAGAGACTTTATGTAGACTTTTAAGTCCTAAGAAACAACAGGCCAGAATCCAGCTACCAGAAATGTTGTAATTCCTCCTAGTCCTGAGATGGAAAATTCTGATTTTTAAAAAAGCCACATTCCATCCAACTCTAAGTAAAACTAACCTTCACTGACTCCTACCTTACACTCACTATTTTCACACCTTTAGCTGAGTTCAGGCCAAGAAGAAGTGCATGTGACCTGACAACTGAAGTAGGGACATAGGCACTATCCTGGGTATCTACCCCTAATAGACCATAGGATAGAGCAGCTCTGGGAAATGCGCTTCTCCCAGTAAGAGGACGGCAATCTGCTGTTATTTCTTGCCAGAGAAGTAGGCTCACTATAACCCTTCCGTGGCCTGTCTCAGCCTCTAGCATTGCATTTGCCTGGATTTGCCTCCTGGACAATACTAGCTTGACCTTTGCAAGTTAGTACTGCCCACACACCCATCCATGATCTTCTTCTATAGCCACCCTCTTCCCTGCATTCCAGTCAGCAGTCTTCCTTCGTTCTGACTCTCCTGTCTGACTACATTCCTCTCTGAAGATTTTCTGAGCTCCAACTGAACCCCAGCTAATGGACCACAGTCACCGCCGACTGATGTGCCATGGTGACAGCATTGTAATTGTATAAGCTGAAATGAGTCACGAGCCCTCCTCAATGATACCTCTGTTTACTCCTGTCCATATATGAAAACAAACCACTGTCATAGGTTGAGTGCAGGGCATTGGACATGATGGTACCCTCCAGGCTGAATGGGGAAAGGAAGTCAGTAGGTAGCTGGTAAATCAGATGCACCACTTTTCTATTTGGAAACTCCCCCAAAGATTTCCCAAGGCACTTGAGAGAAAAACCAAATTTCTTCCCATGGCCTGCATGACCTGCCTTAGCTGACCCCTCCAAACTAATCTAACACACTTTTTTCTGCACTCCTTTGGCTTCAGCCATGCTACCCTTCTTTCTGTACCTCTAACTGCTTTTGTCTCATTTGCAGATCATGGCTTTCACTTCTTGTCTGCTCTCCCTGAAATTCACTTCTCCTAGGCCCTCTCATAGTTGAGTTGTTCTTGTCATTCAAGTTTTGGCTCAAATGTCATGCTTCTTCAAATGGCCAGAGAACTTTCCTGATCATTTTATTAAATGTTACCTACCTACCCCATCACTTTCTAAACCCTTAACCAGTTCTGTTTTCATCATAGCACTTATTCCTCTGATGTGATATTATTTATAGTGATGTACTTATTTCATATTTGTGTCCTCCACTAGAATGTCATCACAATGAAGGGTGCAACTTGTATGTATTATTTACTTTTGTGGTGTCAGGGACTGGACAAGTGAATGGCACATAGAGGGTCACCAAAACATTATCTGGATAGACAATTCACAGTTGAGAGGCACAGCTGGCCCCTTTAGTTACTGGCTGACACTAAAGGGCAAATCGAACAACTAAAATAGCAGCAAAGATTTCAAATGAAGTGACAGAAAGTTAGACAGGCAAAGGTTATCCAAGGAATTTTGTCCTTTGGCAACAAGATTTCGGCCCCTTGGATTAGTCTTGGGTTCTTGAATGGACCATGCAGGGCAACAAGTCTCTGGCTCTGAAATAAGGATGACAGTGGTCTCAGCCCACAGGAAGACTGGTATTTACCAAGGGAGTCAATCAGAACTAAGATGAAAGAACCAAGGTTGAATCATGGAATAGACAGGCCTATCTAAAAGAGGAAAAGAAGGATTTGTCTTAGGCAAGACAACTAACCTGCAATCAATGTGAAAGTACAGGTTTCCAGATTTGGTGGCAAGTGGCGATGGTATGAGGGTGAGCAATGTGGAATATCATCAGTTTTAACTCAGAAAAGAGAATGACTTAATTCTCAACCCCATCCAAAGAGGTTCTGGGTTAAAGTTGGGTATGAGGGATCAGAAAACCTCATGCCAACGAGAAACTACGGAGAACAGAGCCACACAGAGGTGGGAGCTGACAGCTTCTCCCAGCAGCCAGCCTCTGCAAGAGTTAATCAGCTCCCTCACAGTTCTCAGAGGCAGCCGAAGATGAATAGTGTGTGCTGTGATTACTCTGCCTTTTAAACCATCCTGTGTCTCCACGTTACAGGCAACACTTTCTGGAGTAAGTAAATCATGCCCAGCATTCATCTCACACATACAGACAAATATGAAATCAACATTTCTCCATGGTAAACAAGATCCTGCTGTTCATCTGCTGCTGGTGGGCATCCGGAATGTCACTCCTTTTCTCTAAGAGAATGAATGTCTCAGAAGAAGAACCTGTTTTCTGGTCGGGAGCTCAGTTTAGAAATGGTTGCAACCATCTAAAACAGAAACAGAACAGACCATTGTGAAATTGGATCAGCTATGCCAACTTTGCATAGTTTTAACTAGTTTAGGTGCGAATCTGTCCATAACAGTACCTGCGGTGAATCTTTATTCAAGCTTTATAAGAACAATTTTAACCTACTAGGCTTAAAATAATGAAAAATATTGAAATAGTAACCAGTGTTGGCTAGGGCATGGGTAAATAGGTGTTCTCATATACTTTGGTACCGAATTCAACCTGGTACAACAAACTTTCTAGGAAGTAGTTTGCTAGAATAATCCTCATAACAAAATGTCATCTCACTGATGTTTTAATTATGTTTCCTTGATATCTAGTGAGGTTTAGCATGTTTTAAATGCTAAAACCTTATGTATATAGCAGTCTATGAATTGCCAAATCTGTCCTTGGATTATTTCCTATTGGAATATCCTTTTTATCTTACTGGTTTGTAGGAGCGCTTAAAAGATTAAGAAAACTAAATCTTTGTTTGTAATATTTCTTGCAAAATATTTTTATAGTTTGCCTTTTAATGTTGCTTATGGTATTTAGATGGATAAGTGGATCAAGGTTTGGTTTTGCCATTCACAAATTATGGAATTTTATATCATCAAAGGCATTATTAATCTTTTTCTTTAAGCCATTGGGTCTGTACATTTTAAGTTATTCACCGTCACAGGATTAGATAAATACTTATTTATATATTCTGGCATGTAACAGTTTCTTTTTTTGGTTCAAAACTTTGAGATATCCAAAATTTATTTTTGTAGCTATTATGGGTACAAAGCTTGAATGTGGTTTTTTTTTTTTTTTAAAGCCTGTACACTTGCTACTGGTCATATTTTATTGAATAATCAACTTAATAAATAGGTGATTCTTTCCCTAATATTTTAACTGCCACAATTAATGTATACCAAATTATTACACATACTTAGCTCAGTTTCTGGACTATTTTTTAGCTTTATAAATCTGACTACTTTGGTACTACACCACAGTCATAATTTAATTTCAAATAGGAAAAGTCAATCTCGTTACTCATTTTTCCTAGTCTTTTCATGACTATTCTAACACAATTATTCTTCTAAATGAACTTTGGAGTCATTTGGTCAAGTTCCAAACAAAAATCTCATCAAATTTTAATTGGGATTGTATTAAATATATAAATTAATTTGAGGAGAAATGACATCTTTAAAATATTGAAGCCTCTAATCTAGAGACATGAAATGCCTCCTGATTTATTAACATCTTTTATGTCCCTAAGTCAAGTTTGTGATATTTCTAAGATAGATCTGTTATATTTCTTGTTAAGATTAGTTCTTATTATACTTTCATTGCTATTGTTAATGTGATTATATTTTCTTTATGTATTTTTTTATTATTATTTTGCCTCCTCCCCCTCTTTATATAATTCTAAGTAGCTATCTCTACTGTATAGAGAAGCTACTTGTTTTTATATTAATTTGATAACTGGATACCTCAGTAAATGCTGTTATTAGTTTTATTGCTTTTCAAATGTTTCTACTGTTTTTTCTAGAAAGACAATCTTAATCCTCAATAAACAATGTTAATTTTATCTCCTTCGTAATACTTGTAGGACTTATTTTAGTTAAATAATTCTTTTGATACATATGTCTAATATAGGAAACTTCTAGGAGCAGGAGAATTTTTGAAAAACTCATATTAAAGTGGTTCTAATAAAATGTAAAATCATTACTTTTTTAAAAGTAAATATTATTTGTAACAGATTCAGCTGCCCATTAAATTTTCCCTAACTCCCACTCTAATTACCAGGGATTTACTTCACACTGAATTTTATTATTAAATTATTTTAAAATTGTAACAACGAGAAGGAAAGAAAGAAATTGAGATTAAAGTGGTTCAAATTGTAGACTCTGAAACCAAATAGCCTAGGTTCCAAGACTGCCTTTGTTACGTATTAGTCATTATTATTTTAGGTTAATTATTTCACTTGCATGTGGTTCTCAAATATGTAAAACAGAAGTAATAATACACATAGAGCCTCCCTAATCTGAGAATCTGAAATCTGAAATGCTCTAAAATCTGAAACTTTTTGTGTGCCAACATGATGCTACCAGTGGAAAATCCCACATCTTATCCTATATGATGGGTGTGCAAAAATATTGAAAATATTGTATAAAATTATCTTCATGATATGTGAATAAGATATACGTGAAATGGAAATGAATTTCCTGTTTAGACTTGGGTCCCATCCCCAAGATGTCTTATTATGTATATGCAAATATTAAAAAATCTGAAATCTGAAACACTCCTGAGGTCCAGCACTTTGGTTTTTTTTGTTTGTTTTTTGAGAGGGAGTCTTGCTCCTCTGTCACCCAGGCTGGGGTGCAGTGGTGCGATCTCAGCTCACTGCAACCTCTGCCTCCTGGGTTCCAGCGATTCTCCTGCCTCAGCCTTCCGAGTAGCTAGGATTACAGGTGCCCGCCAAATTTTTGTAGTTTAGTAGAGACAGGGTTTCACCAGGTTGGCCAGGCCGATCTCAAACTCCTGACCTCAAGTGTTCTACCTGCTTTGGCTTCCCAAAGTGCTGGGATTACAGGTGTGAGCCACCACTCCCTACTAGCACTTCGGCTAAGGAATGCTCAATTTATAGCACCTACTGGTCTTCATCCGCTAAGTCTGCTATAACAAAATACCATAGACTAGGTGGCTTAAAGGACAGACATTTATTTCTCACAGGTGTGGAGGCCAGGAAGTTTGAGATCAGGGTGCCAGCAAGGTAGGTTTCTGGGGAGGGCTCTCCTCTCAGCTTGCAGAAGGTTGACTTCTTCCTATGTGATCTCTCGCTTTCTCTTTGTCTTCTTCTAAAGGCACAAATTCCATCATGAGAGTCCCACCCTAGCGACCTAGTTAAACCTAATTACTTCCCCAAAACCTCACCCTCAAATACTATCACATTGGGGGTTAGGACTTTAGCATACAAATTTTGGGGGAACATAAACATTCAACCCATAATATTACCTAAAACAGTTGTTGTAAGGAATTACTTTTTTTTAATGGATGATTTTCCTCTCTCTGCAACCTCACAGAGCAGAAGAGATGAGTGATCTCTTTGGGGTTCTTTTATATGAGCACTAATCTCACTCATGAGGGCCCCACCTTCATGACCTAATTACCTCTCAGGGGCTCTGTGTCCAAACACCCTCACATTAGGGACTAGGCTTCAACATCTGAATTTGGTTGGGGAGGGCACAAATAGTCTATAGCACCGTATTTTATTATTTTTTAATGCCAACACATTCATTTTGTTAGTGTGCTGTAGGATTTCTCATCTGCAGTCATAAATACAATTGTACTCCAGAGTTCTGTGGTTTCTCATTTGTGGTACATGTACTGTTTTTGTTCAATTTTATTATCAAGTTTATGATAGCTTCATAAAATGAATTGAGAGGTTTTCTGTCTTTTTCAGTGCTTTGGAGAACAGTAATACATTTCCAATCATCATGCTCAGTGTGAAAATATATTCAGAACATATAAATAATTGATTCTTTTCAGTTTGATAGACCCCACCTGAGAAATTATTGACTCCTAGAGTCTCAGTTTCTACTATAGTGATTTAATCTACTCTATTTATTTTAATAAACTTTTTTTTTAAATGGAGTTTCGCTCTTGTTGCCCAGACTGGAGTGCAATGGGGCAATCTCAGCTCACTGCAACCTCTGCCTCCTGGGTTCAAGTGATTCTCCTACCTCAGCCTCCCAAGTAGCTGGGATTACGGGCATGAGCCACTACACCCAGGTAATTTTGTATTTTTAGTAGAGATAGGGTTTCACTATGTTGGTCAGTCTGGTCTCGAACTTGTAACCTCAGGTGATCCACCAGCCTCAGCCTCCCAAAATGCTGGGATTACAGGCATAAAGCCACTGCACCTGGCACAATAAACTTATTTTAAGAACATTTTACATTGACAGAAAAATTGCTAACATAGTACAGACGGTTCCCATACACCCTACACCCAGTTTCCACTGTTATTAACCCCTTATATTTGTATGGTACACTTATTAGTATTAATTAACTAATATTTTACACTATTATAAACTCCATTTTTAAGTCCATAGTCATTCACATTTCCCTGATTTTTACTTGGTATTGTCTGCATGTCTCCCAAAACGTATGTGTTGTAACTTAATTGCCAATGTGATCATGTTAAGAGGTGCACCTTTTAGGAGGTGATTAGACCATGAGGGCTCCATCCTCATGGATGGAATTTGTATCCTTATAAAAGAGCAGGAGAGAGTGAGTTTGGGCCCTGTTTTCCCTTCTGCCTTCAGCCATGCGAGGCCACAGTGCTCATCCTCTCCCAATGATACAGTAACAAGTTGCCATATTAGAAAAGACAGGGTCCTCACCAGACACTGGGCCTGCCAGCACCTTGATCTTAGACTTCTCTGCCACCACAACCGTGAGAAATAAATTTCTGTTCTCTATAAATTACTCTGTCTGTGGTATTTTGTTACAGTGGTACAAGTAAACTAATGTCTTTTTTCTCTTCCAGAATGTTTTCCAGGATATCACATTAAATTTGCTCAGTATATCTCCTTAGGCTCCTCTTGACTATGACACTATCTCAGATTTTCCTTATTTTTGATGACCTTGACAGTTGTGAGCTCTCATCAGGCATTTTGTAGAATGTCCCTCTATGGAGATTTGTCAGATATTTTTCTAATGATTAGAATTGGGTCATGGGTTTTAGGTGGAAGACCCTAGAGGTAATAGTACAATTTTGATCACATCATATCAAAGGTATATATAATATCAACATGATTTACCATTGTTGTTATTAACTGTGATCATATGACAGAGGAAATAATCTTATCAATAGAGTACAATGCTATG
The DNA here is from genome assembly GCF_000951045.1 of Mandrillus leucophaeus. Classification (NCBI taxonomy): domain Eukaryota; kingdom Metazoa; phylum Chordata; class Mammalia; order Primates; family Cercopithecidae; genus Mandrillus; species Mandrillus leucophaeus. The sequence continues at coordinate 980,367 of NW_012106463.1, read as the reverse complement.
TACAGTTTATTTTGCCCTTGGTCTTACAGACTCCACTTATTTCCAAAACTAGTCAGATCAGCACTTTTTTTTTTTTTCCTACCTCCTCCAGTGCAGTTGTTTCATATATTTGTAAAGCAGATTTTTTCCATGACATTCTGCCTTCTGTCCTGGGATTTCAGACCTCACAAGTAATTTTTTTTAATGTGCATACGTTAAGATTTACTCTTTGTGCTATCAAATTCTATGGGTTTTGGCAAATGCGTAGTTTCTGATATCCACGATTGCAGTATCATACTGAATAGTTTCACAGTCCTAAAATATCTCCTCTGCTTCTTCTATTTAACCTTACCCTTTTATCCTTCCCTATGGCAAACTGACCTTTTTGACCAATGCTATAATTTTTCGTTTTCTAGACTGTCACATAATTGGAGTAATACAATACATAGCCTTTTCATTTAGCATTCAGGTCTTCTCATGGCTTGATAGTTCATTTCATTTTACTGCTGAATAATATTCTATCATATGTACCACAGTTTGTTTATTCATTCACCAATTGAAGGACATTTTGGTTACTTTCAGCGTTTGTTGATTACGAATAAAGCTGTTATAAACATTTGCATTTAGATTTTGTGAGGACATACGTTTTCAAATCAATTAAGTAAATACCTAGCAGTGAGGTTATTGGATAGTGTTATAAAGCTATATTTTGATTTATAAGTACAACCAAACTGTCTTTCAAATTGATTGTACCATTTCATATTCTCACAAGCAATGAATAGGAGTTCCTGTTGTTCCATAGCAATTGGTATTGTCAGTACTTTGGGATTTTAGCCATTCTAATAGGATTGTAGTAGTATCTCATTGTTGTTTTAATTTGCAATTTCCTCATGACAAATGATGTTGAACATCTTTTCACATGTTTGTTTGCCATCTGTATATCTTCTTTTGTGAGGCTTCTGCTGATAGTGAATTTGCTCAGTTTTTCTTTGCCTGACAGTCTTTATTTCTCTGTCTCTTTTGAAAGTTAGTTTTACTAACTACAGAATTCTATACTAATGGCTTTTTTCCTTTCAACATTTTAAATATTTTACTCCATTCTCTTCTTGGTTGCATGGTTTTTTGTTTTGTTTTGTTTTGTTTTGAGACAGTCTTGCATATATCACCCAGGCTGGAATGCAGTGGCGTGATCTCAGCTCACTGCAAACACCGTCTCCTGGGTTCAAGTGATTCTCTCACCTTAGCCTCCTGACCAGCTGGGATTACAGGCGTGTGCCACCATGCCTGGCTAATTTTTGTATTTTTAGTAGAGATGAGGTTTTACCATGTCGGCCAGGCTGGTCTCAAACTCCTGAACTTAAGTGATCTGCTCGCCTTGGCTTTCCAAAGTGCTGGGATTATGGGCATGAGCCTCCACATCTGGCCTTGATTGCATGGTTTCTGACAAGAACTTTATGATCATTCTTACTCTGTTCTTCCATAGGTAAGGTAGGTTTTTTCCCTCTGGTTTCTTATAAATATTTTTTTTCTTGTCTTTGGTTTTGTGTAGGTTGAATAGAGTATGTCCTGGTGTCAATTTGGGGGAATTTATCCTGTTTGGTGTTCCCTGAGCTTTCTATATTTGTGGTTTTGTTTATTGATTAATTTTTGAAACTACCAAGCCATTACTTCTTTGATTTCTCTCTTTTTTTTTTTTCTGGTATTCCAATTATGTGTGTTACACTTTTTGAAATTGTCTCACAGTTCTTGGATATCCTCTTCTTTTTCATTCTTTTTTCTCTTTGTACTTCAGTTTGGGAAGTTTCTATTGATGTATCTTCAAGATCCCTGGTTCTTTTGACAATGTCCAGTCTACTGATGAAGTATGACAATTTATTGATGATCAAAGGCAGCATTCTTCATTTCCACTCCAACGTTTTTTATTTCCAGAAATTTTAAAAAATCTTCCTTAGAATTTTCATTTCTCTGCTTACATTACCCATCTGTTTTGTATGTTGTCTACTTTTTCCATTATGGTCCTAATGCATTTATCATAGTTATTTTACATTTCCTGTCTGATAATTCCAACATCTGTGTTATATCTGTGTCTGGTTGATGATGCTTGCTTTATCTCTTAGACTGTGATTTTTCTTGCTTTGTGGCTCATTTTATAACTTTTTACTCAAAGTCAGGCATATTATATGTTAGAAACTGAGGTAAATCGGCCTCAGTTTAAGCATTTGCACTAATCTGGCTAGGAATTAGGCGGTGTTCAATGTAGTTACTAGAGGCTTCAAATTTCTTTTATGTCCTTGTTTATGTCTCTGCCATTGTCTTTGGGTTTCCCTGTGAACACTTCCTCAATTTAGTCAGTTGCGTACAACCCTTCTAGCTATAATCCATTGTTATTGCACTAGAACCTTGTTGGAGTGTTCATACAGTTTAGGGGGAAGGGGAAGGTTTCTATAATTTATTATTAAATCACAGTACGTTGGTGGACCTGTGTTCCTAGTGGTGACCTTCATAAGTGTGTGTTAGATTTTTCTCCCCACTTATGTGAGACAGGAAGCCTAGAAGTGGGAGAAATGCCTTTCCCCAGGTTTGATAAAAGGCAAATTCCTTCCCCCTGGAGAGGAGGCCTTTGTTAAGGAGAATTCACTGTTTATGTTTCACAGTGGTTACTCTTCCCTCCCTGTGCCAGAGCCAGGAGATCTTTCTTGGTTCATCCTGAGAATCTTGTGGAGTTTCTGGAAGTAAGACTCAGAAGCACATCAGGACCCCTAAGACTGTGACCCCCAGAAGTTTCTCACTCCCTAATTAGTTCACATTCACCTCCAGAAATTCATCAAAATTATCGTTTTACTGTTTTTACCAGTTGTTGACTCCAGCAGCTTCTGCTTCAGGTAAGCTGATCTCAGCTTTGATTCTCTGGATTTACCTTTATCTCCAAATTTTGAGGCAGCAGTTTCCCCTGCAACTTTATTCCCTGATTTATCTGAGAAAAGCTGTTGATTTTCAGTTTGTTCAACTGTTTTCTCATAAGGGTGGAAGGTAGCATCTTCCAAGCTCTTTACACGTTAGAGCTAAAACCAAAGTCCCTATTCTGTTTTTTTAACTTCCTCTTGGTTCAATCTTGTACCTAAATGTTTTGTGTCTAAATGTTTTTCCATGGAGATGTACAGGGTATTATTAGTTCTTTAAAACTCTTTTGTATATTTAGTTTTACCCCCTTTTCTCATGCCTACTGTTGCACATTTTTATTTTCTATCTTTTTTCCTCCTGATTTGCATTGGCAGAAGGATGTCAATATTACTGAATGAAAAAAAAAATCTGTTAAGTTTGTCAACTCTGTTTTATCTCCTATTTATTTAATTTCTTATTTTCTATACCTTCAGCTTTTCTTAGGTTTTATTTGCTACTTATATGTTTTCTCTCCTTAAGTTGATGTGTAGCTTGTTTGATTTCTTCCACCATTATTTAAAAATATACTAATAGTACTCCTCTCTCTATTACTGCTCTTCCTATTTTCACACCTTTGCTGTAATTTTATTGTTTTTTAAATAGTTTGTAATTTCGGTTTTAACTAACTCTTTGACACAGAAGTTACATTGGAGAGGAGATTTTTGTTTTCCATTTTCAAGCGAATTTAAGTTTTTCCTCTTTACCTTTTATGTTAATCTCTACTTTTATTGCACTGCATTGTTAGAATGTAGAATGTAGGGTTTCAAATGTGAAGAATTTGTTCACTTTTTTATGGCCTAGGATATAAATATTTTTGTGAAAATGTCATGAACTTTGGAAAGTAACGTGTTTTCTGTTTGTAGTGTATGCAATTCTCCATTTGATCATTTAAGGCAAATTTTCAACTTATTTTTCACTTTTTCACTCTCTATTTGTGCCGTGAAAAATAAGATGGGTCTTTAAATCTGTCAATACAATTGTACTTTCATCAATTTCTCTAACAGCTGTTTAAAGTATTTTAATGCTCTGTTATTTAGTAGATTAACATCAGTAATTATAACTTTATTTTAGGTAATCTTCCCTAATCAATATTAAGTAACATTCCACTTCCTTTATGTGCTGTTCTATGAATTTTAATTTGAGTTCTGATAGTACTATAGGCATTTCTGCCTCTTTTTTTGGGGGGCATTTCCTTAATAAATGTGTACTCCTGTGAATCTTTCTAGATCAACTTAGTTTTAAAACATTTGCTATAAACAGTATGTAGATAACTTTATGTTTTGCATATTATATGCTTTTTAAAAATGTTATATTAATTAGAAAAATATTTACTCTCTTTTATGCTGATGATTACATGGTTTGTTCTTAAAACATATTAAACTTTAATTTCTCTGTTACAGTGAAACACGTAAGCATTATCTATCGAGTCCCCTACCCCATCCTCACCCAAAAACTCTAGTAACCATGAGGAGAAGGATCGACACATAAATAAAGAATTATTTGTTTAACCATTGAAACATACATGTTTTTTCTCGTAATTTCTCCTTTATACCACACATGTTTGTGATAGATTATGGGTTTTTTAATTTAGATGCTAAAATTGTAATTCCATAATACATTATACTTCTACCCTTTTAAGAATTTTTTAAAATTAGCATTAGGCTTTATATATACCTTTTACAAATACTAAGATGCTAACATTTATATTTGAAACACTACCATCTTTATCATTCATTTCCTTCTTATTACATTTTTCCCATAAATAAAGGCTTCATTTTTCTTAATTTCTCAGACAGGCAGAGAATTGCTTGAGGTTGCTTTTTCCCCCCCACCCCGCCCCTTAATAAAGACATGCAGTAGTTTTACTTTCTAAGTCATTTTTCCAGCCCTTTTATATTGACAGTTTTTCCAGGTTCAGAAATTTTTGATCACAGTAATTTTCTTTGAAAATTTTATAGACATTGCTCCATTGTCTTCTGGCATTTAGAATTGCAGAACAAGAGACCGTTGCCAACTTAATTATTTTTATTTTTACATAAAAATTTTGTTTTCCCCTCCTTAATTATTTAAAGAACTTTTCAATTAGGTTTTTATTTTTTTTCACCTTATGCATAATGATAATTTGAAAAGCCAAATAGTTCTAGAAGACTTGTAACTTAATATAAACCCTCTCCCATTTACTGCTCCACAAAGGCAACTACTTTCAAATTTTTTAGCTGATTTTGAAAAACATACTTCTGTAACTCTAAATAGCAGGCTTATACTGCTATTTGAATTCTCAACACAATTTAACCAGTCCTTACTTTAGCTTCTTAACACCATTTACCCAGCCCCCATCAGTGTGGGAGCTACTGATTCCTGAGAGTTTGAGTTCTGTGAGGGGAATGTGTTCTTCTTGGCTTTTCCTGCCTGCAGCTTAGAATCCTGCTTTTGTCAGTCAGCTGTGTCAGTTACACTTCATCTACTGCTCAGCTTCCCAATTTTTTTTTTTTTTTTTTTGCTTCTGACGTTCTATTTTTCTTTGCCATTTTCAATTGTTGTCTTTAAACATTTTTTTAACTATCGTTTTAGTGAGATTTTAAGGGGAAGTTAAGCTAAAGGCATGTGTTCAATTACCCATTTTTAGCCAGAAATTCTCAGATGTTTTTGATCCTTGAAATTCAAATATGTGACTACATATATCTAGGAACATTTAATAGGGAATAGGGAAATATCAATTTCTATTTTTTTAATTAAAAAGGAAATATTAATTCTAATTCTTAGGAACAATCTCCTTATGTTTGGACCAGTAAATTTTTATATGCATTTGATATTTCTTTAATTTATTAATTTTTGAAGGATGAGGTGCACTTGGGAAGAGTACACTATTGGGAAGTCACTTGGAATGAGTGAAATGCTCAGAATCTTGGGTCACTACATTATAGCTGAGAGTAAAGCCATGATGGGTGATCAGGATGGAAGAATAAAAATGGCCCAAATTATACCACACCTTTCAGCAGAAAACCACTCTAGCCTAGCCCCAGACCTGGCTGCTCTTGAACATAGCTGATTGTTATGGTCTACTTATTTGAACCCTTCCCTCCTTCATGACTTAGCTCTAGGTCCTGTCCTTTGGCATGTTCTCTAAAAGTTTGACTCTTTACAGGATTAATGCAAATTCTCAATTTTTCTGTTAGTTTTTTCAAGACAACTGCTATGGTTTGAATGTGTCTCCAAAATTCTGACGTTGACAATGCGATAGGATTAAGAGGTGGGGCATTTAAGAGGTGATTAGACTATGAGGGCTTCTCCCTTCTGAATGGGACTTAGGACCTTATAGAAGAGGTTTTACAAAGTCAGTGTTAGGCTATTGCCCTTCCACCTTCTACCATGAGAGAACAAAATGTTTCTCCCCTCCAAAGAAGTCATCATCAAAGTGCCATTTTGGAAGTAGAGAGCTTCCCTCACCAGACACTGAATCTGCCCACCCTTTTATCTTGGGCTTTCCAGCCTCCTCAACTGTGAGAAATACATTTCTATTCTTTATAAATTATCTTGTCTCAGGTATTTTTTTATAGCAGCATGAATAGACTATGACCACAACTCAAGGCAACAACTGTCTCCAATGTCATTACTGACACTTGTGTTGCTTTTAGTTCTAACAAATACTACAGCATTTTAATTAGCACATGAGTAGGCCAGTTCAGTATTCCAGTTTAATTCCAGAGAAGGAATATCTCATCATCTGAAATAGATAGTTATTGACCTTCCTAAAAACAAAAATGTTAAATGTAAAAAAATCATATTAGTCTAAAGATTCTTTAATGAAAGTAATATTGAGACTTGTTGTTGTTTACTATTGTTCAGAACTCACTAACTTTGTGTCTCTCTCTGAAGATCACATAGCCCAAATCCACAAACTCTTTTCTTAAACACTTGGGACTAGATGTATTCAGAATTACACTTAAAAAAAATTGTCTTAGAACATTGATAAAGGGCATGCAGTATGTGTTACATGATCAAACACATAAAAATGTATGAGTGCTGACTGAATGGAATAAAGATGAAGAGCCTCTCCCAGGTGATGTAATTGCTCAATGAGTTCACCTTGCCCGCTGGCTAGACAAAGCCAATTTATTGAGACAGGAGAATTGCAATAGAGAAAGAGTAGTTCACACAGATCTGGCTGTGCAGGAGCCTGGAATTTTATTATTACTCAAATCAGTTTCTGTGAGCATTATGGGATACGAGTTTTTAAGAATAATTTGGTGGGTGGGGGGAAGCCAGTGACTCAGGAGTGCTGATTGGTCAGGTTGGAGATGAAATCATAGGGAGTCAAAGCTGTCTTGTGCTGAGTCAGTTCCTGGGTGAAGGCCACAAGATCAGATGAGCCAGTTTATCGATCTGGGTTGTGCCAGTTGAGCCATCAAGTGCCGGGTCTGCAAAATATCTCAAGCAGTGACCTTAGGCTTTACAATAGTGATGTTATTTCCCAGAGCAATTTGAGAAGGGTCAGAACCTTGTAGCCTCCGGGTGCATGACCCTTAAACCGTAATTTCTAATATTTTCGATAATTTGTTAGTCCTACAAAGGCAGTCTAGTCCCTAGGCAAGAAGTGGGTTTGCTTGGGAAAGGTCTTTGTTTTAAACTATAAACTAAGTTCCTCCCAAAGTTAGCTCAGCCTACACCCAGGAATGAACAAGGACAGCTTAGAGGTTAGAAGCAAGATGGAGTTGGTTAGGTCAGATCTCTTTCACTGTTTCAGTTACAATTTTACAACGATGGTTTCAGTCAGGTCAGGTTTTGTATCAAAGGAGCTATGAAAAAACTTGGTCAAGAGAATATGGGCCTTCTCTTACTTTGTTCAGTTTTTTTTTTTTTCCATTAGTTAAAATATGGTAACAAAATCTGACACAGGTGGTAGAAATTTCAGAAAATAGATAGCAGAGTCTCTTAACAAAAAGTTGAGGTTAAAGTTATATTTCCTAAAAGATAATATAGGAGAAAATAGAGATGATGTTGGGCTTAGTGATGACTTTGTAGATACAATACCAAAGACAGGATCAATGAAAACAACCAATAAGCTGAACTTTATAAAAGTAAAAACTTTCGGTTTGTAAAAGAGACTGTCAAGAGGATGAGAAGACAAGTCACAAACTGGAAGAAAATATTTGCAAAAAACATATCTGATAAAGGAGTGCTATCCAAAATATATAGAAGAACTTTTAAAACTCAACAATAAGAAAACCAACAACCCAATTAAAAACTGGGCCAAAGACCTCAATAGACCCCTCACCAACAAAGATGCCCAGATGGCAAATAAGATGTGAAAACACACTCCATGTCATATGTTATTAGGGAAATGAAATTAGAACAAAAATGAAATACTGCTACACACCTAGGAGAATGACCATAATCCAGAACACTGACAACAGCAGATGCTGGCAAAAATATGGAGCCACAGGAACTCTCATTTATTGTTGCTGGGTCTGCATAACTGTAGAGCCACTTTGAGAAATAATTAGGCAGTTTCTTATAAAACAAAACATATTTTGACATATGATCCAGCAATTGCTGTACTTGGTAGTTAGCCAAAAAGGGAAAAACTTATATTCTACACAAAACCCGTACATGAATGTTTACAGTAGCTTTATTCATAATTGCCAAACTTGGAAGTAACCAAGCTGTCCTTCAGTAGGTGAATGGATAAACTGTGCTATACCTAGATGATGGACTATTGTTCAGTATTAAAAAGAAATAAGCTATAAAACTATGCAAAGACGTGGAGGAAACTGCAATGCATATTAGTAAATGAAAGAAGTCAATCTGAAAAGACTACATATTGTGTGAATCCAACTATAGGACATGCTGAAAAAGGCACAACTGTGGAGACAGTGAAAAGATCAGTGGTTGCCAAGAGTTAGGAGGAAGGAAAAGATTAAGTAGGTGGATCACAGAATTTTTAGGGAAGTGAAACTATTTTGTATGATACCATAATGGTGAATACATATCATTATACATTTGCCAAAATCCATGGAATGTCCAACAACAAAAGTGAACCTTAATGTCAACTGTGAACTCTGGATGACAGTGACATGTCAATGTAGGTTCATCAGTTTTAACAAATGTACCATTCTGGTGGGAGATGTTGGTAGTAGGGAGGATATGCATATGTGACAGCAGGAGGTATAGAGGAACTACGAACTTTCTGCTCAATTTTGCTGTGAACTTAGAATTGCCCTAACAAAAATTACTAAAACTCATATCTACAGATTAAGAAACATATGTATGCATTTTTATATATATTATGTTTCTTAATATGTAAATATTAGAAAACATTGTCCTATTTGTTTGAATTGACTGTTTATTTCCAGAAACATAGTTTGGAATGATATTGTCCATTATATTCCAAAGAGGCCGGGCGCGGTGGCTCAAGCCTGTAATCCCAGCACTTTGGGAGGCTGAGATGGGCGGATCACAAGGTCAGGAGATCGAGACCATCCTGGCTAACATGGTGAAACCCCGTCTCTACTAAAATACAAAAAAATTAGCC
>NW_012106463.1:897913-970156 GCF_000951045.1 Mandrillus leucophaeus | reverse complement strand
GAGAGGGAGAAAGAGTGAAGGAAGAAAGGGAGGGAAAGAAAAAGAAAGAAACAGAAGGAAGAAAGGGAGGGAGGGAGAGAAGAAGAGAGGGAGAATTCACAATCTCATTGATTCCTTTCTACAAACAAGTAAACAGAGTCCTGAAAAGTTGAAGATTAAGTTCTGTGATTTGGGTTGTGAGCTCAGGGACCAAGTCTTGAGCCTATAGCTTGCTCTCTATTCTCCCTTCACAGATATTTCCCTATTTTCTTCTGAGAGGTTAGCAGAGGTAGGGCAGTGGAGGGACTTTCTCTTGAGATGTCTCACTGACTCCTATTCAAATAAAGTTTCAGGAAACATAGGAGTGGTTTGGGGCTTCAGCTTGCATAAATGAGGTGTTTGAATCTCATCTCTAACATTTCAATCATGTCACCTGACTGCAGGGATCCTCAATAGTTCCTACCATGTCCAATACTAACACCTCAGAATTAGTAATCCTCAGGAACCATTTCTGCAGGAAGAGACAAAAAGAAGGACCTTGGTATTCATCTATGTCCTCTTGCAGTCCATCTTGGTCCAAGGGACAGGAATACTCTGGCCATAGGGCTGGGCTGGGCATGTCCCGTGGCTGCGTGGTTGTGTGCAACAACCAGTCTTTGCTCGGCTTTCTTATTCCTCTCCTGTCCTTGCTCTTGTCTCAAGTTTAAACCCCAGCCCCTGGACCTCTGGACACAGACCCTACACTGTGATTTGTGGTGTTTGGTCTCAGCTCTTCCCTGTAGGCTCTGCCTTAGAACATTGAACTCCTCCCTTTCAGGAAGTCCTTTGCACCCCAGTCCTGCCTAGGGGATCCAGAGGCAGAGCTGGCAAGGAACAGAAAAGACAAGTGCTCCCTGGAGCACATTCTCCAAAGGCAGAATATCAGAAGACCTTACGGTTGAGGAAGAGTGTTAAGAGGCCTGCCCCTCCCCTCCCTGCACCCACCAGGATGGAGGGCTTGATGGTGCTTAATACCTGGAGCCTGGTGCTCCTGTGACCTGCCTCTGCCAGTGACAGGGAAATCCAGACCTTTTCCTCCAAGTCACACCTGCTGTCAGAAGGGGGAGGGGAGGGCAGGAGGACAGGACACTCTTCCTTCTATGGCTACAGAACAGAGTCGGATGGCTTCCCCCTCCCCCTAGAGACAGCAGAACTCTAAGTGGCACCCTCACACCTGCCTGCATTTTAATGAATATTATCCCACCATCTATCAACAGCAAGTCAACATGCTTCACACCATGGGAGAAAAACAATCCTCACCTTGTCAGCCCTGCCTCTCCAGGAGCAGCTGAGGGTCTCAACGTCCCCTGACTCTCTGCCACCTCTTTTTTCCTGGGGGCTGTTGAAAGGGTGCAGTGCAGCATGCCACGGAAATGGCTTTGGCATCAAAAGGTGGCAGAATGAGAATGTGGCAGAATGGCTTGGGATTGACCATGGGCAGGCACAGGCACTCTGTTCCAACTGTCTCAGGACTTCTCAGTCCTCAGAGCAATGGTCTGTGATGGGTATTTCTATCTCCATCTTAACAGAAGGGCCACTGAGGGTTGGAAACATGCAGGAATTCCCTGAGGCCATACTGCTAACACGGGGCAAGGTTAGGCATATGAACGCAGATCTGACCCATGGATCCCTCAGGGTCTTTCTGCCTTTCTTTCCCGCAACCTCTCCCTGAGGATGCTGCTCAGCCCACTGGACTTTAGAGTGTTACCCCAGATAATCAGCGCTGTTTTCTGAAGCTTGAGATGCAGAAAAAGAGGAGTGCTATCCATTAGTCGGAGACAGGAGGTGGAAAGAGACAAGACCTCTGAGAGGTATCCCTGGTGTGGGAGCATGTTCGTACCTATAGGGCTGTGTGTGCTCCTTCACACATCCATGGCATCAGTGGCAGTCAGAGCTCTATGTGACTGCAACCAAGAGCGTGTTGATTGGTGTTTGTCTGTGCACGATGAAATAGTGTGCCTCGTGAGCATACACGGGCATGCTCCACTGTAGCCTGCAGACAAGTGCTATAGAGAGGTGGCTGAGATGCTCCCAGGCTCCCCTGGGCCTAAATGTGTCAACCTCTCTGAGCCACTTTCCTCATCTGTGAAAGGTGTGAAAGGGGAATGAGGTGATTCAGTGATACAATGTGTGAAAAATCCAGAATGGTGCTTGGCACATGGTAAGCACCCAATCAATTGTAGATACAAACCAACTCCATATTCACTTAAGTACCTTGTCGCCTATCTTTTCCACGAGAATAAAGACTTTGTCAAATGCTTGAAGTCCAGATTTGCTTGCTTTCCAGTGTTTCCACAGTTTCCCAGCCTAGGAAGCGGTGAAAGAAGTGTTTGGTCCTTTGTAGCTAATTCTTGACAAACCCTCGCCAAGTCTTAGGAATCACTTTCTCCCTCCCAGGTGCTCACAAAGACTGTGCCTTTAAAAGGAGAGCAGGAAATAAATACTGACACATGTGAAATGCTTCCTATCCCTGTAAGAAAGAACCCCACTTCTCTGGCTCCTCACAAGGATGTGATGCCCTTTCCTGGGCCTAGCTCTCTCCTCTGCTTCTCTTGATGAGCCCCTAGGTTCTGGAAAATCTCCATCTGCCTTTAAAGCTAGTTTCTATCATCTCTATTAGAGAAAACCCCACTCAGCTGGGTCCTCAGCTACTTAGTAACAATTGTCCAATTTCCAGCCTCACTTCCTTTTATCATAGAATTGCCTGAGCAGGTGGTCCTCCTCGGCTCCTCTCCTCCTCACAGGATAATGCCTTCCTTTGTGCTCTGCCTGGCAGGAGAGGCCCTTGTGGGGATGCTGCTGCGTGAGGACTCCAGGGATTGAGTCTTTGCCAGCCCTCAGATTTCTCTCCTGGGTGATTCCAGTGGAGGTGCTGGGCTCTTCCCAAAGGACATAAACCAGGGAAGTGGATCTAAATGCAGCCCCAGACAAGATAGAAGCCAGAGATGGCAACAGGGTGGGTGGAGGGGAGAACCAGATGATAAGACAGGACATCAAGAGTCAGGGAAAGGGGGATTCGGCTGTGTCCTAGAGAATATCGCTAGGTTTCCTGATCAAGGTAACAGTGGGCATCTCCCTGTTCAGACTTTTGAACTGTCCCCTTCCAAAGAATTAGATCATAAATCTTGTTGCCCATTACCTTTGTAGACAGAATTCTGGTTTCCTAAATTTTATAATACTCTCTCTTTTTTTCTAACTCTTTTATTTTCTTTCCTGTATTCCTATGGATCTAGCATCCTTGGAAATAGCTTCTCAGTTCAAGGGAATAAAAATTCTTCCTTGAGTGGGGAGATTATCACAATGCCCTTTGGCAGTGCTAAGACAGCTCTGTGCTAGAGCCCAGGATCTGAAAGGACAGAGGCCATCTAAATGGCGTAGGAAAATGGAATAGAACAGGGGCAGAAATTGCATTACAGATAATGGAAACAAGAACAAAGCACCTTTTCTCTCCACTAAACAGAGAGGCTTCTCTGATATGGATCGTGGTGGTGTGAATGTTGGTGAGAGTGGGGCTGGAACAGTGGCTGTCAGGTGGGTACTGATAATGGTGGAGACAATGAAGGTGGTGTCGATGGTGGTATTGGGGAGAGGAGTGGTGGCAATAGTGATAATACTGTGGTTCCTGAGGTTACTGAGGATGGTGAGAGTGCTGTAGAGCTATCATCTGGAATATTCTCCACACTTCATTTCTAATCAAGTCGTACCCATCTCACTGCATCATGGAAAGAAGGGGGATTTGGAAGCCAGAATTCCTACTGCTCTTGCAACCTTGTAAATCTTACCTTTTTTGGTCTTCAATTTGCTTATCTATAAAATGTGGGGATTGGAGAAGGTGAACTAAAATAGTCCTGCCACTTCTTAAATTATAGCATTTCAGGATTTCAGGCTTAATTCTAGTCCTACTTTCTCCCAGACACTCTAGGCCACAAACTTCCTGTTTCTCTGTGTTTGGAGGATGTTTGATGTCTAAACCATCCTCTTGGTCATTAGCATTGACTACTATACTTATTGTAGTGTCTTGGACTTGGGTTTAGGTTCCCATATGAACTATTTTTGGTTCATTCAGTACCTGGAACAATATCACACATTATAGACATTCAATACATGGTTGATGTTTCCTAGGAATGAAGACTTACTCAACTAACAATTGCTGAACATTTCTACATTCTGGGCTCTGAGCCAGGTCTTGATATAAAGGCACATTTTCTGACTGTGAGGCCTTACTAGTGGAAGCAGTTTACTTCCCAGTGTGAACCAGTAAGTAAAGCACAATATGACAAGTTTTCATAATGTACATATGAACAAAGTGAAATGGCTTGCTGAGGAGGGGACCTGTGTAAAGTATAAGTTAGGATGCAGTGTTTTAAAGGGAATCTTGAAAGATGATTCTTGTCTTTCCATTGACAAGAAAAAGGCATTCAGGCAAAGAGAATTGAAACACCATGTGTAAAGGGTGAAAGTACATACCTAGGGAATAGTGGTTTGGCATGAAGGCTGATGCCTGACTGTAAAGAGAGATGAGCTTTATCATCTGGCCTCTATGGAAATGTTTTAGGCAGGAGTTTCCAGCATTTTCAGAAAAGCCCTATGATGGCAGGGTAGGAAATGGACTGCAATCCATGAAGATGGAGGCAGGAAGGTGTGGCAGGAAAATCTTACAGACTTAGGCTTTATAATGAGACCTGACAGAGGCAGGACATAAGACTGACAGGCCAGAGAGCAATACTCATGGGGGCCTGAAGAGGAGGCATCTATAACTTGCAATGACTTACTGGATCTAGAGGGTGAGAGATAGAGAGAAATCTGGAATGGTTTTAAAACTTCTTGCTAGGGTAACAGGTCCTATTAGAAAGGATGTAGACAGAAGGGTTGATGATGATGAGTGGACAAAGATGAGACCATTGTCTTTGCGTCTTTGGTCTCAGTGTGATACATATGTGAAGTGGACATTTGGAAAATGCTCCTCTGTCTCTCCCTGTGCCTTCCTTGCCGACATCTCAGCAACTCATAAGGTTCTAGTGACCAGAGCTCTGCAGAGTCCAGGATGCAGGCTGGGAAGGAGAAAGCAAAGGGGACATCACAAGTCAGAGTCATTGGTTTCATTTCCCAATATCCAAATGCCTCTGTCCAATAAGACCTATAACCAATTTCCCACAGAAGGCCCCCGAAGAGGCCTGAGCTTGATGGAGTTGGGTAGTGGGCTTTTTTTTTTTTTTCTTTTCATTTTTTTTTTTTTTTTTTTGGATTAAAAGCAATTTCCATTTTATGCCTTTTGTCTTTTCATCCAAGCAAATGCCGGTGGGATCTGGCAACCTGAGTTCAATAGCCAGTCCTTTTGGTCTTTCAAAGGCTATGAATGTAATAAGAGCACTCAACCCTTCTGAAGATATGCAAATCCGTGCATTTAAAAGATTTACATTCATCCCTCACAGGCCCTGAAATATAAATATGAAATACCCAGAACCTTGTCACTTCAGTAATAATTAAGCTGATGGCCTATTATGTTCGATTGCAAATCAATATAGTATCTTTTGGTGCCACTTGAGTTCTTGAGGGTTGGCGTGGGGCCAGCTCCAGTTATACAATTGAATTGCTGCAGCTGCCTGGGAAACTTCGCTGCCGTTCCCATTCAGGAAGAATAGGCGGGTAACAATGGTGACCAGCCTCCCTACAGTAATTGTGTACGAGGACACATTTCCAATGGGGTTTTTGTTCAGCAGGTGCTGTTATTTTAGTTTAATTTGAATTCTGAAATATGGAGGAGAGAAGGAGACCAATCTTAACAGCATCTAACCTACAGCTGTTCGAAAGAGGCCAGCAAACAGCATATGTTGCTTAGATGGAAATCATAATTGCTCATTCTCCCTGGGATGTTGGCCCACCAACGTGGAGCCTCTGAAATTAGCCGGCATTTTTCCGGCATTTTCCTCAGTGGTGAGGCCTCTGCAGAGCTCAGGAGGAACTATTCTAGAGTGGCTCTCTCCCTGGGAGGCTTTGGTGGTGGCGGCTGCTGCATCTCCTTTTTCTTCTCCTTCCCTCTTTCTCCTTAGTGGTAGGCTGAGGTGAATTCCAAACACTACACAAAACGCATCCTGGGTTGGCTTCCTCATTGAAGGCCACCATGGGGACGCACAAGGAAACAGGCAATGGCGAGGCCTGGTGGAGCCCCAGGGCCAGACTCTCTCTGAGAGCAGCGACCAACACCCCTAGGTCAGGGTCAGGGCAAGAGGAAAACTCAAATAGTAAGGAGAATAGCATCAACACAGACACCCTGATCTGGGTAAGAAATAACATCCACAAGGCACGCTGCCATCCACAAAACACCTCCACATGCTCTGTGTTTTTCATTACATCCTCACAACACTCTCTGGAAGGAGGTGATAGTGTTCAGTTTCATAGAGACAGAAGCTGAGGTGCAGGGTTGTCAGAAGACACACCCAAAGCTAAAGCCTGCTGGGATGGAATAAATCCTCGAATGTAAAATTCCATGCCCTTCCCCATACCACTGTCTCCTTTTTTGTTCCAGTGACTTCCATCAGCTCCCAGATTGGCAGGAGGTCCTGAGAGATCTACTTACTTCAGCCTCTAAGTCTATGGTAATGAACTAAGCCCGTGACAAAGACCGAATTCCTGTGGTCTCTGTGTTGGAAACCCATGTTTACATGATTTGGGGCTGGACTTAGGAAAACTCAGAGGTGTGGCAGACTGAATGCCCAGCTTCCGTTCTTTTCTTCCTCCCTTTCTTTGTTTTTTCCTTTCCTTTCTCCCTCATTCCTTCCCTTTCCTTCTCTTTCCTTCCTTCCTTCCTCCCTTTCTCCCTTTCTTTCTTCCTTCCACATTTACAGAGCCCCTACTATTAGACAGGCATTGGACTAGACGCTATGGGACATGTAAATATGAATAAGGTAACTTCCTGGTCTTCAGCAAGCCTAGTCCAAAAGAGATATGCCTCCAAAAATAGAAGAAACAACTTGATTGTTGCCATATGATTGGGACGTACAAAGTGCTTGGGTCCTGGCATAGACAAAGACTTCACGGGAGGTGCATATGGAGGTAGATCATGAAGGTTGTGTAAAACGCTTGTAGGTGGAAAAAAGGAGACAGGGATCCAGACCTGGCTTGAGTCACTGGTCTCACCCTGTCATGGGCCCATTGTTTTGTTTTGTTTTGTTTTTTGAGACAGAGTATCACTCTGTCGCCCAGGCTGGAGTGCAGTGGCGTGATCTCGGCTCACTGCAAGCTCCACCTCCCAGTTTCATGCCATTCTTCTGCCTCAGCCTCCCAAGTAGCTGGGACTACAGGCACCTGCCACCACGCCTGGCTAATTCTTTTGTATTTTTAGTAGAGACGGGGTTTCACCACGTTAGCCAGGATGGTCTGGATCTCCTCACCTTGTGATTCGCCTACCTCGGCCTCACAAAGTGCTGGGATTACAGGTGTGAGCCACTGCGCCCGGCCTGTCATGGGCCCATTGTTAATAGAAAATGAGGGTTACAGGATTGGAGAGAGGACTGATGTAGGTTGGACCCCTCAGTGGCATTATGTTAAGGAGTAGCAGTGCTGGAATGGACATTTGATGTGAGACATGGCATAAGAAGATAAAGCGGGTATGTGGCAGGAGTCTGGTCTGAATGTCTGTTATTAGTCCTGCCTGGCCTGAGATGCCAAAAACTTGCTGGCTTCTCCTGATGTGGCTAGAGCAGTGCCGTAGCTCAGATGCTGCTGCCATTAGAACTCTGGGCACCTCCTAGAACTCAGTGATCTGAGGTTCATAGTGGGCCTCTGCTCTCTGTCAGAAATCTTTGCCCTGCTTTTTTTGTCAGAGGCTGTTACTTCCTCAACCAAACCTTTGTGTTCACTTTGTCCCTGTTCGGGAATGTTCCTGCTCAAAGGTATAGAGTAAGGATCTCCAATCTTTTGGTTTCCTTGGACCACACTGAAAGAAGAAAAATTGTCTTGGGCCACACATAAAATACACTAACACTAACGATAACTGATGAGCTAAAAATAATCGCAAAAAAAAAATCATAATGCATTAAGAAAGTTTACAAATTTGTGTCGGGCCGCATTCAAAGCTGTCCTGGGCCGCATGTCCTGGGCCCACAGGCTGCAGGTTGGACAAGCTTGGCGTAGAGCCATACTTGAAGCCTTGAAGGTATACAAGGGTAAGGGTCAGCTCTCAACACCTGCATGTCTCATAAAACCTGCTTCGCTGGATTTCTGAGTGTTTACTAATCCCTTGTTTAGGAGCATGGCTTTGGAATCACACACATGTGGGTGCTAGACATGGATCTAGAGGGGAAGTATAAGATGGTGGTTAGGGTCATGGACTTGGAAGTCAGACTGCCTGGGGTTGGAGCCGAATTTTGTCACTTCTAGATGTTTAACTGTCACTTTATTGTCTCATCTGTAAATGGGAGACAATAATCTCTAATTGAAAGGGCTAGTGTGATGTTTAAATCAATTAATGCATTTAAAATATTAGTAGAGGGCTTGACACTTACAGCCCACTAAGTTTTAGCTGCTCGTAGAAGTAGCAGTAGTAGCAGTAGTATGACAGTAGTAATGATGATGTAGTAATCACAGTGGCAATGGTAGTGCAGTAATAATAGTGACACTGGTAATATAGGATATGGTGTAATGGTGGTGCTGGTAGTAATGGTAGTAATAATAGCGTTAGCAGTGGTAATGGTAGTAATAGAAGGAACATTGAAATGCTCCACCACTTATATATCTTGGAAAAGTTTCTATACCTCATCTTACCCAAAAACTGAGGCAAATGGTATTTCTCTCACAGCAGTGATGATGTTAACAAACAATCAAATTCCACAGTTATTTACTGAGCACGTGAAACACTTGAGAAATTACCGATAGCTGAGTCTGTCACATAGAATTTCACCAAAAATTAGATAAGTTGAAATTTGAAACCCTCGTGGGTTAAGTAATCAAGCGTTTTTCTTCATGATTCTTTCTTTGCAGACAAAGCAATGACCTTCTAGAGGAAGATAGTGAGACTATAGTGTTAACTGTACAGGGTAAACTGATGGCCAGGACCACATGATCTCTTTTGCCATTGGCTCCCTGTGGCCTAGCACCATGCCCGGCATAATGAGTGTTTAAGTAAGTAATATGCTTGCTTATTGAATATTTGTTGAATGCAGAATAAAGGAGTGATGTAAGTAAAAACTGTGCGGATCCTAGAAGTCTGTCCCCCACAAAAGAAGGTGATGACACTTTGGTTTTTAGGTAAAAATGTCCTTTTGGTTAGGACAGGAAGGAAAGAAACTCCACTCTGGGAAGGGCCTGAGGGTTGCTTTGTATGAAATTGCGTTGAGGCTTCCTTTGTGAATGTGGGAGAATCTGCTATGTAACAGCTCCTCTGTCTCCATGCTTTTACTCTAAGCAAGCCAGACAAACTCAGGATATCCGTGGGTGGGAATTTATTTTGGCAGCTCAAGTGGTGTAGGAAAGCCAAGAGCCTGGGGCTATTCAGTTGAACAACACATGTTAATCTCAGTCTATTTTGCATAATCTCAGCAAATATTTTGATGTCAGGAAAGTGTAATCCAAGAACAAGCAGCTTCCGTGAGACGCCTGTTCTTGGCATGGCTCAGTAATACAGAGGAATAGAAGTGAGGTCTGCGGAGGAAACTGTTTGTCCAGTACAGGCATGATCATGTGCAGAAGCCCATTCTATCCACCAAATTATGATGTTATGGTGCAGGGGATGGGACCCCCAGCCTACAAGTGGTGGGGTACAGAGTGACTGCTTTGCCTCTGTCGATTTCAGAGCATGGTTGCTATAGTTGGAATGTGTCTTCCAAAATTCATGTGTTGGATGTTTAATCCTAAATACAACTGTGTTGGGAGGTAGGGCCTAATGGGAAGTATTTAGGTCACGAGGGCACAGCCCTTCATGAATAGATTAATGCCACTATAAGAAAGGGTTATGGAAGTGGGTTTGCTCTCTTCTGCTCTTCTGCCATGTGAGGATGCAGCAAGCAGGCCACCACCAGATGCTGGCACCCTGACCTTGAACTTCCCAGCCTCTAGGGTTATGAGAAATAAATTTCTGGCCTTTATAAATTATCCAGTCTCAGGTATTCTGTTATAGCAGCACAAAACGGGTAGTGGGCATTAGAACTCATTGCAAAAAGAAGAAAAGGAAAAAGCTGATGTAAGAAAATGGTGACGATGTCCTGGAGGAATACATTCCCTGCTACGCCCTGATGGGGTGGGGGTCATAAAGAGGTGGTTTCTGAAAGCAAACTGTCTACAGTGGGAACAAAGAGCCAACTCAAGTCTCTGGCCATAGCTCAGAGACCTCAAGGTGACAAAGCTGGGCCCTGGTGGCTCTTAGGAGGTGTTGGCCCTCTGCTGATTGCTGTCTCTTGTGCATTCCCATCCTCTACACCATCATCTCCTCTTCACAGGTAACAAATTATGAAAGAATCTGTAACACTGGTCGAGGTGAGTTTGCTGGCCGGTAGACATATATGTGTGTATATCTCCCCATTATGGCATTTTCACATTAAAATGATTTTAAGTGTCACCTAACAACTCCCTCTATTCCACCACCCCCCCACCAATACACACACAAAAATTCCATTCCCCCCACCAGATACTCATTCCATTTGATAGATGGGAAAACCCAGTTGCATGGAGGGGGAAGTGCATTTTCAAAGGATTCACAACAACTTAGCGTTAGACAGTGCTGGGCTATGACTTACATCTGTCCGCTCCAGATTCTCTGCTCTTTATGCTCTACACGCTGCCTCCCACACTCAGACTCTCTTCTTTCTTGATATTTAGGAAGCATGGCACTTCCAAATCATCTGTATTTTCTCCTGGATGATTTTTACTTGTATCTAGTGGGCTGAGAGTAATGTTAGCCTAGGAGAGAAATCATCACAGGCCCAAGATAAAGGGGGTGTTGTTACCATGGACTCCAAGGAAATTAGGCAATAGGATTAAAAAGTATGTGTGTGTGTATAGACATACATATAAGGAATAAGTATATATAAATGTATATATGTAAAAGTACATATAAATATATTAAATGTATGTAAGAAAGTAAATATAATACAGATATGATATATGCTATCTTAATTTATGTAATATATTAACTTCTTGCTTATTTGGTATGGGTTTGTGAGTATAGCGTGAAAAGCTTGAAATTAAATCCTGATTCTACCGCTCATATGATTAATGACTTTTGTATAGTCAGTTTCTCCCAACTTTAATTTCCTCATGTTTAAATGAAGGATAATAATACCTATTTACCAGGGCTGTGGTAAGGATCATATAGAATCATGCACTGTTTCAGGAATGTTTTTGACTTCAGTGACAGAAATATTTACCCATACTGATTTAGATACATACAGATTTAATATTCTCACACACAAAGATATCTGGAGGCAAGTAACTGCTAGTGTTAACTTAGCAGTTCTATTCAATGTGGGTTGATGCCTTTGCAATTCTCTTCTCCTCTCCTTTATGGTTGCATTATGGCTACTGCAACTCTTTCCATCAGATATACAATCCAGTAGGAAGTGGTAAGGGGAAGCAAAAATGCCTCTGTCAGAAAATCAAAAACTTTCTCAGAAATCCCACAACAGACTTCCACTTATCCTGTCCAGAGCTGTGTCATACGGACACCTCTGGCTGGAAGTTGGCAAAGAAAAAGAAGCTGGGAAATGATCAATCTACTATGTCTGCCAGCAAAAAGCCTTTCCATAGGGCACAACTATATTAGTATGGAATGAATGTTCTCATTTCTCTTCTTTCAGGAGATTCATGTAAAATGTGCCAGGAGCTCTAGAGTAAAGGAAAGATTATAGGGCTGGTGAAATGACAAAAAGCAGGCTGAGTTTCTGGTCATTTCCTGGGAAATGACTATTTGTTGCCAGACTTGCTTATGCAGGTGACCTCGGTGGTCTGGAAATCAGCACTACCTGGTGAGTAAGGGGAGAGACGACTATTGAGGACTAGACAGGAGAAAGACATCCCACCAAACCCTACCCTGGCTGGGTTGCTGGACACCTCTATCTGGATCTCAGCCCTCAGTCTGGTCACACTCAACATGTCCACAAGCAAATTGGCATTTGGGGGACATTAAACCATCTTTACCATTGGATTTTACCGTCCATCAGGTGCTGCAACAGCTTCTTTCTTGTTGAGGCTCTAAGGTTCAGAGCCCTCTTTTGACTTTGAGGACTGGATCTTAGCAAACAACTGGCTGTATCACCCAAACAAGGCAGTGCTGGTGACAGGGACAGTCAGACAAGATGGAGGGCAGCAAACTTGAGGGGATCCCTCTCACTTTAGAGGAGGCAGAGTAGAACACAGAACCCCTGTCATGGGGGTATCATCTGGATAAAAGCAAAATCGGCTTTCATCTCTGTTGCCTCCCCTTTCTACTCCATTTCTGGTCAGGCCAAAGATCTATTGCTTAGTCTTTTCCAGTGTCTCTCTTTTTCTCAGTCCTTGCCCCTCTCACATGGATTACAGGGTGATATGGTTTGGATTTGTGTCCCTGCCCACATCTCATGTTGAACTGTAATCCCCAATGTTGGAGGAGGACCCTGGTGGGAGGTGATTGGATCATGGAGGCAGATTTCCCCCTTGCTTTTCTCGTGATGGTGAGTGAGTTTTCATGACATCTGGTTGTTTAAAAATGTGTAGCACCTCCTGCTTTATGCTCTTGTTCCTGCTCTGGCCATGTAAGATGTGCCTCCCTCCTCTGCCTTCTGCCATGAGTGTAAGTTTCCTGAGGCCTCCCCAGTCATGCTTCCTGTACAGCCTACAGAACCTTGAGCCAATTAAACCTCTTTTCTTTATAAATTACCCAGCCTCAGGTACTTCTTTATAGCAGTGCAAGAATGGGCTAATACGCAGGCATAGCCAGACCACAGTCTATCCTCTTCCAACCAGGTGATATCCTGATGGTGTGGAAAGGAGCACTCACCTGTTGTAGTCAGGATAGCTGAGTTCTAAGCCTGACTCCTCTCCACTTCCCAGCCATGTGACTATACTGCTTTCATTCTCAGTTAACCCATCGGTAAATAATATCATTATTACAGAGCTGCTGCCAGGGCTGAGATAGGCAATGTTTGTGAAAGGGGCCTCATGGGCTTCAAGGACTAATTGGATGGGAACTTGAGTAAGGAAGGGACAAAAGGAATAGGTGGGCTTCAGATGTCTCACCTAAGCTTCGACAAGAGCAGCTCTTCTCTTTTTTACATGTTGGACTTCTGGAGAAATATCATGTGGAAAAAAGTTTTTCTGAACAAATAAATAAACAAATAAGGAAACCACCAATTTATGTTAAGTGCATAGCATATATTAGGCTCTGAATAAATACTGCTCACTTCCTTCCCCCAACCTCTTTTTCAAAAAATGGCAATTGCCATTTGCAATGGCTTTTGCCCCATGCACTTTTTAAAGTTAAAAAAAAAAATACACTAAATGCTTGCCACTTGCATCTAATTATCAGAATGGCTGGTCCAGTGATTCTGTGTGTTGAGATCACAACTCCGGTGCTTATCTCTTAATCCATCAGCTCCAGATCACCATCCAGGGACTCATTTTTCTTTGGCGTGACTTCTTTCTGCAGCCAAAATTTCCTGGACCTGCCTGAACTCCCGTCTCCACGCAGCTCCCCTTTCACTTAGCTGACCTGATAAATGGCCAACAAGGTCTGGTTTCAGCAATGGGCACGTTTCACTAGAAAACAATTAAAGTGACCGAAACCTGTTGAGATCTAATAAATATTCACTCATCTGCCTGAACAGATGCCAGTTACAGCAGAAGAAAAATAGTGTCTGGAGTCAGGGAATTCGCTGTGGTCTGGAGCTCCTAGCGCAGGTGTCAAAAGAAATATGATGAAATGAAGATAATCTTGCTATAGAAAGGGCATCAGGGAACAGAGAAAGGTGGGGTGCAGTAAGGTAGGCATCTATGTGAAAGTGATACCCAAGGATCCCATGAGGATTTGTCCCCTTTTAGCAGAGATGGTAACTTGAATATATAAGCTCCTTAATAAGGTTTGTATAGTAAATCTTTGGGTCCCTTTGTAGTCCTGAGAACAGGGCCCTAAAATTCAGGGACACTTATAGAGCAAGGCTTAGAGTGCTCAGGCTATAGGAGATATGGGAATGCACGACTCACACTTCTGTGATTAGAGACTTTAGTTCCTATAGGAGGAATGGCAGCTCTAGGTGAAGGTCAGGAAGATCTACACGGGCTAGCGGGTCTAAAGATTCTGTAATTTCAAAGGGGAAATCACTTCTGCCTGGAGGGGATTAAGGATGCTTCATGGAAGAAGTGGCATTTAAGATGCATCCTGGAATATGGAGATGGGGTAAGGCCATTTAAGGAAGAATGGATTCTGTGAGCAAAGGCTGGGGGGAGAGGAGTGGATTGTGCTCAGGGTCAGCCTGAGGTCCTGTAAAATCCTGTGGTTTGGAGACAGAAGACCAGGTTCTCGTCCAAGCCTCCATCTGTTCATAAGGAAACTCAACTTCAGAGAAAAGAGTTATGTGTCCAAATTCACATGGCCAATTAAAGGCTTCTTATGAAGTTCCAGTGGACAAATGAAGCATCAGTGGACAATACAAGAAGCACTTTGGTTAATTACTAACTGTGAAAGAAATTTTTGAGCTCAGAGGAGATAGAGTGCTGTAGGTGACAGAAGAAGCCTTCCTGGAGAAGGCACAAAGAAAGTTTCTCAAATAATAGAGTAGAAGAGAAGAATGAGGGACAAGGAACTTCTAACTGTGGAGTCCAGGCATGGGTCAGGCACAATATACATCTAATTGATAAAAAGGCTAACTGCAGTTACTATTTTTAGTGACCAATTATGTATTAGACATTTTATTTACATCATCTCTAAAATGTACAATGATCCTGCCAGGTATGAAAAATTATTCCATTTTGCAAACTAGAAAACAGAAGGTCGAAACAATTACCCAATCCACCCTGCTGTCA
Source organism: Mandrillus leucophaeus (assembly GCF_000951045.1). Classification (NCBI taxonomy): domain Eukaryota; kingdom Metazoa; phylum Chordata; class Mammalia; order Primates; family Cercopithecidae; genus Mandrillus; species Mandrillus leucophaeus. Next base: position 955,150 of record NW_012106463.1, on the reverse strand, counting down.
GGAATCAGAGCCAACAAATAAAAAGTGATCTGCTTCCTATACCACATTGACGCCAAGATCGTTTTTGTCTGTTTATTTATTTACTTAACAATTACAAAATAATCACTATCCCACTTTACATATTACAAAACAGGTTCAGAGTGGCTAAGTAATTTACTCAAGGCCACACAGCAAGGATGTGGCAGGTTCTGTCTAAGGGCAGAGCTGATGCTTTTTGCCAGATGACACATTCTTTACCATTGTGGATTTGGATGGGTCTAAAGGGAATGGACAAAGTGAGAGTATAAAGGTGTGAAGGCTGGAACAAGCACATGAACCTGTAGAATGTTGAGGCCACCTGCCTCCTGTCCATCTGAATCTGTGTGAATCTGAAGGGAACAATGTCTTGATCTTGGCTCCACCTTCTGTTCTCAGTTCGAAGACTTTTCAAGTCAGAGTATTCTTTACTCTAGCTACTTGTGCTTTGGGTAATAAAAGGTTGGAATTTTGAAATTCTCTAGTTTCACTCTCTCTGCTGACTATATAGACAAACCTTCTGGCTCCCTAATTTCTGAGCAAGTTATTTCTTCTATTTGAGTCTCAGTTTCCTCCTCTGTTAAATGGGAGCATCAATCTTCACTTCAAGGATTGTGTGAGTAATAAATTAAACAATGTTGATTAAGAGTTTATAACAGGCTGGGCGTGGTGGCTCATGCCTGTAATCCCAGCACTTTGGGAAGCTGAGGAAGGCAGATCACTTGAGTTCAGGAGTTAGAGACCAGCCTGGCTAGCATGGTGAAACCCCATCTCTACAAAAAATACAAAAATTAGCCAGGCGTGGTGGCACACACCTGTAATCCCAGTTATTCAGGAGGCTGAAGCGAGAGAATTGCTTGAACCCATGAGGCAGAGGTTACAGTCAGCTGAGATTGCACCACTGCACTCCAGCCTGGGTGACAGAGCAAAACTCCATCACAAAAACAAAAACAAAAACAAAAAAATAGTTTAGAACAATGTCTGGCACACATTTGGCATTTCATACACAGCTGTGGTAGCAGTATTATTATCAGTAGATAGTGTATTGTTAATATGACCATTTTCATCTGCCTCAGCCACTCAGTCCTCAGCCCCCAGGATCTATCAGACCTGAGCCAGCCAGCCAGCATCCCTGCTGTTCTCTTCTAGCTGATATGGGCTTTCAGCAAGATTCATTTTTGCTATATGTCAGGAAGGACTGAGCTAGAAGAATAGGGGTGGTGTGGGGTATAACTGGGCAGGGCTGCCAGGAGTTTTTAAAAAATAATTCATGGAAGTGATGGGGAGTCCCAGGGTAGGGGACAGCACATAAAGCAGGCATTGCCCCGTGGTTAACCAAGACTCCCTAGGGGAACCAATTTCTGAGAAGAAAATGAAGTCTCTCCTCTCCAGTCTCTCCTCATTCCTACCTCACCTTCCTTTGCCAACTCTGGGCTCCAGCTGGTCTGGGAGGCAGCTCACCTCTGCCTGGTCATTAACAGTTCATTTGCTTAAATACCCATCATCATTACTGCCAATGGCTCCTCAGGGCACCATTGCATCTCAGGAACGGCAGCAGACATTCTCCTCTGACTGATGGCCCCACGCTCAGCCCTGCTACCTGCTAATGACTCCTGGGCTGACAGCCCAGTTTGGGGGCAGCAGGATGTGGAACACTGAAGGAGGTCTGCGCTTCTCCTGTGAGTTCCTCTGACCCTCACAGTCCTGGAAAAGACTTGGCTCTGAGAATGACAATGCCCCAAATCCTCAAGGAAGAGGGTACAGGAGGCATCCTCAGTGACCACTGTCTAAAATTTCACTTCCTGAGAGCTCGTCTCTGCTCATGTCACAGGGTATCTCTGTCTTCCTTTTGCTTGGAGTGTGTTTCTCCTGAGGATGTCAGGATATGAGTTCCAGGAGGAAGGAGACTCCTTTGACTTGACTACATCATGCCAGCCTATTTAGAAAGACTCTCTCATCTCTGCATTTCCAGGCAGGTGGGATTGTGCCCACTTTAGAGATGAGGAGGAATCTGAGGCGCACGGAATTTGAGTGAGCTTCCCAAGATCACACAGCCAGAGTGTGGCAGTGTCATTTTCTAAATTCAGTTTGGTCCAAACCCAAAGGCCAAACTTCTTCCTCTGCCCCAGTTGTTCAGTGTGAGGGAAGCCCGAGGATTCTGCAAAATTGAGAAACCAATAGGCATGGATAAACTGAGCAGCTGCCTACCTTACAGAAGCAGTTTCTGTTAAAAATGTGACTTAGTTATGCAGACATTTTGTGGTTTTGTTGGAGGGGAACACCACTAATTTTTCCCTTCCCTGACTCACTGACCCCTCCCCTTTTCTGCTTTCTGCATTATCTCATAGGATGGTGTTTCTGTTTATTCTGGGCAGAGGAGACTGCTCTTAGTAACAACAGTGTCTAACTTTTCAATATGCCAAGGGCTTTTTAAAGCTTTACGTGTGTTAAGTCATTGAGTCTTTACAATAAACCCATGCAGTGGGTCTTGTTCCTATAAGCATTCACAGATAAGGGAATTGAGGGCAGAGAGGCTAAAAAAAACTTGCCCAAGGTCATCATAGCTAAGTTAGAATCCTTAAAGGGTGAGGTGAGAGGCATATCTCTTTAAGGGCATCATTCCTGTGCTCCTCTGGTTGTCTGACCCTATTTTATTATTATTTTTTTCTGTCACCAGGCTGGAGTGCAGTGGCATCATCTTGGCTCACTGCAACCTCCGCCTCCCCGGGTTCAAGCAGTTCTCCTGCCTCAGCTTCCCAAGTAGCTGGGACTACAGGCACCCACGCCCAACTAATTTTTTTTTCTTTGTATTTTAGTAGAGATGGGGTTTCACCATGTTGGCCAGGATGGTCTCAATCTCCTGACCTCATGATCCACCTGCCTAGGCCTCCCAAAGTGCTGGGATTACAGGCATGAGCCACTGTGCCCAGCCATGGTCTGATCTTCTTAAATCACCTACAGTTTAAGCTATGGTATCCGGAGTTAAGGAACAGATTGCTGTGGAGTGAAGCAGGTTTAGAAGGGCCTGAAGCCTGGACATGCTTTGTGGTGGGGTTGGGCTTGGGGGCTGACCTGGTGCTGGCAGGGAGAGTACATCTCACTTAACAGGAGAGAACAACATCCAAGCCCCTTGTCAGCAGCAGGAGGTATCAGGGCAGGGACCAGGTTCTATAATAGGTCTGGAAGCTGCTGGAAAGTTCAGCCAGGAGCTGGAGGGCAGGCTTGAGAGGCATCGATTTCGGGACCAGAATCAGGAATGTATTCAGAAGAAGGGCCTCGGGCCCTGAGGATGACTTTCCGGTGTGGCTCTCAAACCAGGCAGAATCAATCACTCCCTTCTCTGGCTCCCTAGCATTTGACCACATCCCTGTTGTCACACTTACTTCTTTGTCTAGGTTGCAAAGCTAACCATGTCATTCCTCAGCTTAAAAAAAATTTAATGGCTCTGTAAGGGTACAGGATAAATCCCAAACACCTAAAAATAATTTCCAAGGACCCCCATAACAATCCAGTCCTGGGTGACACCTTTGGCATCATCCATCATCTCCTCCTGTAAGCTTTGTTTTATCAGAACAACACAACTGTCAGTCCACATCACAGTAGGTTTCCTCTCATCCTCTTCTATCAGGTACCTGTGATTCCCTTTGCTGGGAAACTATCTCTACCTCTCTGGCCACAGCTGCACTACATACATTTACACCTGTGCCCTGTTGCCTGGAGAATTATTCATTTTTTGGCTCAGATATCGGTGCTGCTGGGAGCCCTTCTTAGCCAACCCCACCCCAATCCTAATGACCACGCCACGTTTCAATGTCCTGGCTGTATTTTCTCTTAGCAACCGGTATTTCCCGTATCATGCACTTGTTCTCTGGACTGTGATGGTATTTTGGTCTATGATGGACCTTTGCTCTCAGCCCCGTAAGGGCAGGCACTTTATCATTTTCATCATTGTATACCAATGCCTGACACACAGTAGGTGGTTAATCCACATTGCTGAATGATTGAGTGGCCTCCATGTTTTTGTCCTGAGACTAGTTATTTTCCAGAGTGACTCGGACTCTATATCTGGGTTATCATTAGGACTCAAGAGCCTCCCTCAAGATGGGCTCAGAGCAGACAGAAGTAGAATCTGACTTGACCGAAAACAACCTAGGAAATCATGCAGTGGGACCGGCACCTGTTCCAAGACTTCAGTGAAATGGTCAGTCAGTCAGGCCCAGGTCATGAGAATGGGAACCAGTGGGTACTGGGCCCTGAGGTTAGTGTCAGGTTGCAGCCAGGCTGGCCATGCCAAGTCACCCTGTGTCCCCAATAATACTTAAAGTACCACAAGCTGGGGACAGGACTGGTCCTTGAGGCTTGTTTGAAGCTGACTCTAATTCGTATCATGTGGAAAAGCTGGGACTATGGGAGCAAAGAAAAGGCAGTGTGTGCAATGAGTCTCCAAGAGGGAGAGGTGCATGAGCAACAAAGGGCATTTGGAGAAAGGAGAGACTGAAATGTCCTCTCACAGCCTGAGTTAGTGGGAGATTAAGAGCCCCTCTTCCTCTTGGCTTTCTAAGGCTGAGGCTGGACTGGAGGGACCCTCAGCAGGAGAGGTCCCCCAGAGAGGCCCGGTCCTAGGAGAGGTTCACATTGCAGTGTGGCCCCAAAATGGGCAGAGACCCTGACTGAGGCAAGTCCAAGGAGCTGACACAGCTGAACAAAGGTCCAAGGTCAAGTTCTAGCCTGTGTGAGCCTGATAAATCACTTCCCATCTACGAACTTCAATTTCCTTCTCAACAGAATGCAGAAGTTGAGCCTAAGGTCTCTTCCCACTTAGTCTAGCATCTAAAACCTAGCTGTGTATGTGCTAGCTTTATCCAGTTTAATCCACTAAAGCTCAGTAAATGCTTATCTGCATAGTATAACAGCATAATCCCTGGAGTCAGATTAGTGGGGTCTGAACTCTGATCTTGCAACTTGCTAGACACGGGACCTTGGAAAATATTCTTGACCTCTCCATGACTAGCTTTCTTCATCTCTAAAAAGGGAATAGTACTTGTATCCAATGCGAATAGCATTTGTCATCAGACTCGTAGGAGGGTTACATGAGACAGTGCAGGTAAAGCAGAGGCTGGCTTGTAATACGAGCTTGATAAACATTGGCTAATATTGTCAGTTAGGATCCTCCAGTTATTGTCAACACACCCAATTGATTTTCACTCATTTTCATTTGCTCTTTTCTCCCCAATTCCTCTCTACCTCTATCCAAACCTAACCTATCCTTCAAAGGTAGTATAGTAGTCAAACTTCTCCAGAGAAACAGAACCAATAGGATTAATTAATTAATTAATTCCTTACAAGAAAGTGACTCACATGATTACAGCGCTGCCAAGTCCCAAGATCTGCAGGGTAAGCCAGGCGAGCTGAACACCCACAAGAGCCAATAGTTTAGTTCTATTCCAAAGGCCAGCAAACTTGAGACCCAGGAAGAGCTGATATTTCAATTCAAGTCCTAATGCAGGAAAACGTCAGCGTCCCACATTGAAGGCAGTCAGGAGGGAGGAATTCTGTTACACCCGGAGGGTTAGCCTCTATGTTCTATTCAAGCCTTCAACTAACTGGATGGTGCCCAACCACATTAGGGAGGGCAGTCAGCTTTCCTCAGTCAAATGTGATTCTCACCCAAAAACACCTTCACAGAAACATTCAGAATGTTTGACCAGACGTCTGGGCATGCTATGGCCCAGTCAAGTTAACACATACAAGTAACCATCACAGGTGGCTCAAGGACCCCTCCTCCTGAGAGACCCACTCACATCTTCCACTGCCTGGGATCTTGAACTCTTTTTTTTTTTTTTTTCGAAACTACTAGAGGATTACTTCTGATTGTCCTAATTTTTTTTTTTTCCAATCAGTTGCATTATGATCTTCATTACAAAAGAAGAACAATTAAGGCTGGGCATGGTGGCTAATGCCTGTAATCCCAGCACTTTTGGAGGCTGAGGAGGGGGGGATCACCTGAGGTCAGGCATTCGAGACCAGCCTAGCCAACATGGCAAAACCCTGTCTCAACTAAAAATACAACACTTAGCTGGGCGTGGTGGCACACACCTATAGTCCTAGCTGCTTTGGAGGCTGAGGCAGGAGAATCGCTTGAACCCAGGAGGCAGAGGTTGCAATGAGCCAAGACTGTGCCACTGCACTCCAGCCTGGGTGACAGAGTGAGATTCCATCTCAAAAAAAAAAAAAAAGAACAATTTATTCAACACCTACTGTGTGCCAGCCACAGGGTGGTAGCAATTACTATTCCCATTTTTAAAGATGAGGAAACCGAGGCTTTGAGGGTTTAAGAAACTTACCTAGGGGACATTTTGTAATTGAGGGAACCAGGGTCCAAATCTAGATCTTCTTGACCCCAAACTCATACTTTTTCCAATACACCAAGCTATCTCTCTCACTATTATTTAAGTAATCCACCAACAGATGTTTTCCCTTTCTCATTGGATTGTAAGCTGCTAACAGAAAGTAATTTACGCTTCTCTGGATCTTTCACTGAGCTTAACATGGTAACTAATGCTTGGTAAAATGGAGACGTATCTGGTTGTGATTTTTTTAAAAACAAAAATGTGGCTGTGGCAAAGGACCAAGTGTCATTTGAGCTTGAGTAGGGAATTTTGAGGGGGTTTCAAGGCGTATTACTTTCATTTCTCAGTTACCGTGCACCAAGTCTTTGCTCTTCATCTGGAGTGGACCCATTTCCCAAGAGGAGGAGAAGTCATCAGCCCTGCAATCCCTACCTTGCAGTCATTCTTTCATTTCTCCAGTTTCTATCTTCTCCAGCTCTTTAGCCCCCTGGATATTTTCTTTCAGGCTTATTCTTGTCTCTATCTGTGTCTCCATCTTTACCCCTTCCAGTGTCATCCTAATTGGGGCAAGAAAGACAACCTGTGCTTTCCCTGTTCATCCCCAACCCAAATGCCCAGCTCTGGTCTAGATTTCTCTCAGCTCCTGGGTTCAGTTCACCATAGGTTTGGACGCACTTTGTGTCTTCATAGTCCATGAAATGCCTTCTTATTTTAAGACCTTCTTTTTCTGCTAGGTCCTAGTTTGAATGAGATTCTGTTACCACAACTAAGAGATCCCTATCTGAAACATCTCAGTGACTCAAAAGGTTACTCTAAATTCTACTCAGTTCTAAGGTAACTTTTGAAAATAATGATAAGAGTAAGAATAAAGCTTCTTTATTTTCTTTATTAAAAGCATCACAAATGATTTAAAGATTTTTTTTTCAAATAAAATTGCCTCATTGTGTCCAAAGACATTGCAAATCATGTTGCAAATAGGTCAGTGGGACTGGATGGAGTAAGCAAGGTGAACCGATTGATGATTCAGGGAGAGGGACAACAAGGTAACTGTGGAAGTGGGTGGCTTGGGGAAGGGAGAGATTACATAGGGCTTTGTAATTAGTAAGTTTTGCCTTTGTTTTTTTATTGTGGGTTTTTAAAAAGATACCTATTTATTGTTTATTTTGAGTGAGATGGAAAGTCATTAGGGCAGTCTGAGCAGCAGAGTGACATGATCTGAGTATACTTTTAACAAAACCTGTCTGGCTGCTGTGTGGAGAATTGACCGTTGGGAGCAAGGCAGGAGCAGGGAATACTGCAGTAATCCAGGTGAGGGGTGGTGGGAGCCCGAATGGTAGACATGGATGTGGGGAAAGTGAATGGACTTGGCAATGATGACAGCATCTAATGGATTAAACCATATCTGCTTTATGAGGGCAGAAGAGTAAACTGTGATATCCTAAAGGCCTGTCCCAAACAGAAACCATTACAGCTTTATAAATCTGGCAACTCATAACAGGGGGTTTCACTGGAGGTTGAACTTAAGTATGTGTGTGTGAAAAGGGTTGACAATTTTCATAAGGACTCTAACCATCTTCTTGGGAAGAAAGGATTCAGAGCTAAGCCTTTGGATGAGGGAGATCATGGAAAGAGTACAGTGGATACATAAACGTGAGGGTGGTCACTGCACCCAATACCAACCTGGCTATCTATTCGGCGGCAGGCTTGTGCCCTAGAGAAGTGGCTGAGTGAGTGAATGTAAAGAGGGGAGCCCAGTCTAAGGGAATGGGCTGGGCAGATCTTAGCGATTAGAAGATCATCTTCCCTGGCCCCTTGAAGAACCTCTGTGGCTTGGACAGGGCCTGCTCTGGCATCCATGGCAGACCTTGGAGTGGGCTGCTAGGCCTCAAGACTTCCTGCTCACAGGCAGTGAGAATGCAGCTCCGGGAGGAAGGAATGGTCAGCAGTAGAGAGCGGGTGTCTGTTTGGATTGCCCACATGTCTACCTGGACAGCAGGTCTCCAGGTTTACACCTCCCTTAATGTCAAAAGGCTAATGCAGATCATGAAACAAATCTCACTCTCTATCCTGCTGAGCACAGTATAATGGCAGAGCTGTCAGAGAAGACACTTGGCAGACTGCATCCTTCTACTTGGCATGATATAATTTGCACCACCTCTACAAACTTTTCCTAACTCTTTCCTAAAAATAGTGCTTCAATTAGAAAGTGACACAACTTCTGTTGGGGAAAGTGTGAACAGCCACAAAATGCTCCATAAAGGAAGGAACAGGTGAGACCCCAGTAGATCATCAAATGCCAAATGATATACTATAATGTATGGTAATTGGTTATTATTAAAATAGTCTATTGCTTATCACACAGTAGCTAAATGGCCTTTCAGTTGCTCTATAATTACCCAGTGATGGGTGATCTGTTTTCTTCTTTGGGAGCTGAGTAGCAAGGATATCAGAGCAGCATCTGTCACAACACAGGAAGAGAGCACAGAGAGGGGAGGGTTTCTGCCAAGGTGGGGTTGCTCCGGGTCCTTTCAGAAATCCTCCACAGGGTCAAATGCTCTTAGGAGTTTTCACAGGGCCAGGGAGCAGAGAATGAGGCTCCGTCTCTGCAGGCCTTCCTCTACCTTGCATCACTTCTTCCTATCCTTGAAGCTACCTCTTTAGAAGTTTTCTAAAAGTTTTTGCTGCCGGTGGAGAAAAGACACATTTGTGTAGGGTGAGGCGGGGCTGGGAGATGCCGTTCCCTGATTCTGCTCCTTTAGCGAAGGTGTAGGGAAGCCTGGGCCTCACGGGACATTGCTAATGCTGAGACTCTGAGGCTAAGACGTGAGATTCAGTGATCTCAGGGAGACCTAGATCAGATCCCTAGGAAGGTGGAGAGAACAGTGGTATCTGAGACAAAGACTCAGCCCAGGAAAACATGAGGGAGGAGAAGGCAGGGCCAAAGGGATCCAAGAACTGGAAGGCACATAGCAATCCGTGGGGGGCTGATCTTCCATTCCTCAGATGGGGAAGAAAGGCTTAGAGAGGGAGCGGCCCCTCCAAAACCACACACTGTGATGACAACCGGAGCTTGGGTGAGAGGTCTGGTCTTCCAAATTCATCCAGCAGGCCCCGAATGGAGCACGCTGCTGAGGCCATTTGTGCTGAAGCTAGGAAAACAGGAAGATGGGGAAACGCAGGGCCCCAATTCCTCTTCTCCATCACCTCACTGTGCTTCAAAAGGCCTCACTCCAGCCCTGGGGCAAGATGAGAGGAGGGGGCAGTTTTATAGAAAGACGAGGTATTCCAAAGTCCAGCTGGTTACAAGATACAAAAGAAATACCTGTGACTTCCGGGCTGGTTTGTTTGCTTCTGAGTGGGTAACAGGAGCTATGGTTGGAGTGGAGTCTGACCTTCGCAAATGAGAAATACATGAATCAGGAGGGAATGTCTCAAGAAAAGCCTCTGTCACCTCTTACTTATGGCTCTGTCTTTTTTTTTTTTTTTTTTTTTTTAAGAGAAAGGGTCTTGCTGTTGCCCAGGCCAGAGTATAGTGACACAAACATTGCTCATTATAGCCTCGAATTCCTGGACTCAAATGATCCTCTCACCTCAGCCTCCCAAAATGCTAGGATTACCAGCATGAGCTACCACACCCAATGATTGTCTTTTATGTCAATGGTATTAGTAGTTATTTTTTTCAACCCAACTAACCCCAAAGCTTTGTACACTCTAGGGTAGCTAATGAGTGTTTGTTGAATGAATTTATGAATGAATGGAAAGATGTATGAATACTTAACATTACAAACAATCCATTTCTATTTCCATTTTTTTAGAGCTTAAAATTTTGGCTTTTGTTACTTCCTTGGGGAAATCTTGCTGGACCATATCAGGAAGAGGAGGGGTGTGCCCCCATAGCACTGTGTACGTAGTACATTGTCATAATGTATTGGAAGTTCTATTGGGGAGTCTTTCTGCCCCACTACACAGTTTTTTTAACCATCGTATCTCCAGTAGTTAGCACAGGCCTGTCATAGAGATGTTCAGAAATGTTTGTTGAATGATTGAGTATTCAAACACACACACACTTACACATCTGTTCTAAATTATGAAAACATAGATAGAGGATTTTTTTTGTCTGAAAAGCTTTTATTTTCCATTTCAACCAGATCTCAATTTTTTTTGGAGAAATTAATTTTCCCCTGTTATTTGCAATCTTGGTGGAATGGTAAATCCATATACCTGCTCTCCCACCGTAGAAGTCAAAGGGGTCACTGAGGGCTTATCTGCCAGAACCAGGGGCCAGCTGGTGCTCTCTCTGAGGAGTCTGATTTCTGAGCAAATAATACAAAGATGAATAATACAAAGAGGTGGTCAGAGTTCATTTATTCTCACAGCTCCATGATCTGACTACTCCTGCTATAAAAATATACCTGTAGCTACTCATTCTGCATTATTTGGTTCCAGCCCACTTCCAAGCCTGGTTCTCCAACTCTTCCAATGATTCATTAAGCTCCTGTTATCTTTCCAATAAATTCCCTTATACTTACATCAGCCAGAGTTAATTTTGCTGCTCACAGTGAAAAACTTCTTACTGACATAGTCACAAATTAATCTCTGAGCATGAATACACACTCAGCTGAGGGCCTGGCCCTTTTGTGGAATAAATGAATTATGTCTAGTAGATCCTCACTTATAGCTGCCCCTCAGAAATGTTCACTGAAAATACTTATTTTTCACAAATATCATAGAAGCTCAAGGGTTTGAAAGCAAATCCAAATTTCTCTCTTGGCATCTCCCAGATTAGGAGGAATGAAATACAAGTTCTGCAACTTGCCAGAGATATTCGAGTGGACATTCCAACTCTGGGGTGCCTAGACCCTGCCAACTTAGATGGCCTCTTCTGCCTTTGCTAAGAGAAGGATGCCAGGCTGCTCAAACAGACCTGCCTGTGATCAGCACCTCTTCCCCAGCATGGGTATTGGTGACAAGGAAAGTGGTGAGTGAGGAGGTGCTCACCTCTATACATACCCAGGAAAAGAAAAGGAACCTGAGCCTAGAAATTTTCCTTAAGCCAGACACACTTAATTTTCCAGCCAAGCACTAACCATAAAGGAGCTTGGAAACATATCTCTTCCAAGAGAATATCTGCCCTGGCCTCCACTGGGGGTGTGGTATGGTGGCTGTTATCAGCACTAATAGAATATCCAGGGAAACACACTTTTTGTTTGTTTTTAAAAATTTTAAATATGTTAGACAGAAGCATCTCATCCTTTCTGTGAAAAAGACAATACCCAAATCAGATGAGTGTAGAGACAACATTGCTGAAGGGGCCAGCATGGTCTTTGTACCACATGCTGTAACCCACAGGGCTGATGCTGGGATTTGGGTATCAAGTGCTGGATGATCACCAGGGCTCTGGGTGGAGGTTGGCTCTTAGTGCCCCCTCAAAGGCATTACTGGAAGCCAATTGTTCAGGGAAAAGCAAGTTAGCTTGGAACAGTGGAAGGAAATTATCTCATCTAGTATACCACAACCCTATGGAGTAATAACAATGATTATCCTGCTCTGTGCCATAAAATCTCTATGTCAGCTCATTAAATATAACAGTCTGCAAGACATGTATTCTTATACTCATTCAACAGAAGTAGAAGCCAAGGTCCAGAGAGCTTTAGTGATTTGCCCAAAGTCATAATTGGTTAGTAGGGTAGCTTAAATTTGAGGATTTCTTCTCTGAGTCCAAATCCTCTGCTCTAAGACATACCATGCTGATTCCCTGTGCTTTTGTAATTTTGGGGAAATTGTTTTTGTTTCTGGACCTCCATGGCCTCCTCAGTACAATGGAGAAATTGGTTCAATCATCTCTACTATCCCTCTCTACTAAAGTTACATCACTTTGGGGTTGAAGATCCAGGACCACTGTACCCATAAAATACAAAGCAATCACATCTGGAAAAGCCAGCCTTTAACTTACCAATGGACAAAAGGGGGTCTGCCTGTACTCCCCCAAGAAGTAGAAAGGTGCACAGATACTAGTCCAAAAGGCCCAGCAGTCTCTGATAGGTGTTGCCACAAGGAATTTATGGGAGAAAGAAGATTAATTCTGGGAAAGTTGCATGAGGGATAGATATGAAATGTAGAATTTTAGCTGGCTCTTAAAATGATGGGTAGAAATTAGAAAAGGAAATTAAATTTAGCATTTTAGGCATTGATAGATAATAATAACAACTAAAATTGAACAATCAATCATCTAAGACTTTTGTGTATGCTAATAACATTTAATTATCACAGCAGTCCTCTAAAAGATATAATACTATTGGCCGGGCACAGTGGCTGACGCCTGTAATCCTAGCACTTTGGGAGGATGGGGTGGGCAGATCACAAGGTCTGGAGATCAAGACCATCCTGGCTAACACAGTGAAACCCTGTCTCTACTAAAAATAAAAAACTTAGCCTGGCATGGTGGCACGCGCCTATAATCCCAGCTACTCAAGAGGCTGAGGCAGGAGAATTGCTTGAACACAAGAGGCGAAGGTTGCAATAAGCCAACATGGTACCACTGCACTCCAGCCTGGGTGACAGAGTGAGACTCCATCTCAAACAAAACAAAACAAAACAAAAGATATAATACTATTATTTCCATTTTACAGATGGAGAAACCAAGTCTTTGAAATCTTGAGAAACTTGCTCACGGTATATATAGATGTTAAGTGGCAAGTTTGGTGATTGAGTCCACAATGATGCTCCAAGCTTATGCACAATATTTGAATGATACAGGGGACAAGTGAAGAGGAGGGAGGCAGGTCATACACCCCAGGCCGTAAAGGAGGGGAGTGGAATCGAGAAAGGTGCGGCAGAAAAGACGACTTTGAAGGCACTTAAAAGAAGACTTTGAAGGAACTTAGGGAGCTTGGATGGTGGAACCATGAGAAGAGCACAGAGAAGTTGGTGAGGATAATTCCGCCCCTTCTCTGTAGTCTAGAGCTGACAACTCCAGCTTGTGTCAGGGTTATCAAAAGAAGAGACAATTTAGTGCAGCTCCTACCATGTGCCAAGCATGCACCTACCTAATACCCTAGGGGCGTTATCTCTTTTAATCTTTGCAACAGCCCTGTGAGGTAGCTACAGTTACAAGTCCCAGTTTAGAGGAGGAAACTGAGAAACATAGAGGGTAAGTAGCTTACCCAACGTCTTCAAGCCAATTGAGCGGGTATCCAGCTCCAGGGTTTGTGGCATGAGCATGCTGTAAACTTCCTGGGCTGGCTGAGGAAGTGAAAGGAACATGACCCTGGGTCCAAATTCAAGCTTCATTACTTCCTCCATGGGGGTCCTCTTTGAGTCTCAATTTCCTTATCTGCAAAGCGGGGATGACACCATCTCCTGTCAAGGGTTTATATGAGGATTACGTGAAATGACTAAAGGAAAGGCCAGTTGCAGCGGATTTGAGGTAAAATGCCTCCCAGCCTTCAATTCGTTCTTCTTACTCCCCAGATGGTCTCCTCCCTGAGGAATCTTTGGATTTCAAGAGTCTCCTTTCCCGGAAAGGAAACACCTTTCTTTCTGGGACTGTTGATATAGAGCTATGTGAGGCATTTCAACCTAAATTTCTCTTCCCCAAACAGGCCTGATTGACATTTTCTTTCCCCACTCAGCTCAAAGACAGAGCATTGAGCAAACATCTGGGATTTTTGCATGTTGCCATGTCTTTTAAAGAACATCCCTAAAATGTACTGGAGACTCCAAGGCTTAAAATAGGTCCCTGCAAATTCACCCATGCCTATAATTGAATAGCAGTTTGAGAGAAAAATAGCTTCAATAATGTTGCATTTTAAAATTATGGTACATATTAATTGCGCCTGAGTCTCCATTTTCATTTAAGAAAGTGGCCTCCTCATAAGTAAAGTGAGAAAGATACAAAAAAGAAAACCAAAAATAAGTCAGTTTTTTTTTCCCCCCCCAAACCACTGAAGTGCAAGGCGCAGTCTGTTCCCAGGCAGAGTTTCTGAGGGAGGGATACCGTCCCCCTTTTTGCCTAGGGAGAGGAAGAGATCTTATTGCAATTATTCTTATTTTGTGTAGAACTGAAGCACAGAGAAAAAAAAAAAAAGACCCTTCCAAGACCATAAATATACCCAATTGTCCTATGAGGCCCTCCAGCCCACTGATTTTAATTGTTCCAGCTCAGGTATCTCCTATTTTACAGATGAGGAAATTGAGGCCGAGGAAAGGAGTCACCCAGGATCCTCCTAACTAGATAAACTTGAGTTTGAGTTTGGGGGACTTGAGGTGCCATGGGCTTGAAACCCTGCCTGTTGACCAAGGTCACTCTGGAAAATGGCCACAGGCTATCCTGAAGGCCACCTGTAGTCACCATCTGTTGCTAGTACTTAGGACTTCCCATTTATCCTGCTGGTATACAGTATGTTCACAGATATCTGGCTGACTGTCAAGTCCATGGTTAGACATGTGGGTAGCAGATGTGCACAGCATTGCATCCAGCTGTGCTTTTGCCAGCTGCAAGATACTGTAATCCAATTTCTTACCCATCAGACATCTGGAGAATGGGGCCCACATGAGAAGAAGCTCCTAGACATGGTATCCCTCTGGGTGAGAGTCACAATGACTTCAACACTCGTCATGAGCCTAAGAAAAAGCTTGAAACAGAATTCTGGCCAACACATTCAGGAAATAATTATTGAGTGCTAACTCTGTGAGAGGCACCATCCTAGATGCTAGAGAACTGGTGGAAACAAGACAGAAGAAAGGACTCCACTGTGGAGGAAGGGGGAACTGTGATTCCCAAAGCAGCCAGGATGATCCTTTAGGAAACTCAATAGAGTCATGGAATTGCCTACTCAAAGTAAAAGCCACAGTCTCTACTATGGCATTACATGAACTGCCTTCCTCTTCCTTTTTTAACCTCAACTCCTAACACTCTTCCTCTTGCCCTACCCATTCCAGCCACACTGGCCATCTTGCATTCATAGAACCCACTAAGCATATTTCTACCTCAGGGCCTTTGCACTTGCTATTTTTCTTTACTGTTGGGCACACAACAGGGATTCTTAGTTCTTGGTGCCCTTTCTTTTCCTATTGTTCCCTTCCCTTCCTACCCCCACCAAATATTTACAAAATTCAGGAGCTAGTCATCACAGGCAGTTAAAGAAGAAACCATGTTCTTCCACAGGCTGTCCTGGATTGCCCTACCAGCATCAATGACCAGGTCCTCTTCCCTGGCCCTGAAGGAGTGGGCCACTTTCCAGACACATCCCAGGCAGCAGGCCTGCTCCGTGACACTGTCAAGAAGTGAGGAGCCTCAGGAAAAGTCACAGACATAAACAAGATAAAGCCTGTGACCTTCTAGGACACTTTGGCCTGTGGACCAGAGAACTGTCAATGGTCCAGCCCTTGCTCTGATAAGGGAGGGCAGGAACATTCCAGGAGATGCATTTGTCTCAAGCCCTCAAAGACTGAGCATCCCAGAGAATCTGGCAGGGAGAGAGGACGGGGGAGGCTGGTGGGAGGATCTCTCCAGGGCATGGAGCCAGCCCCATTGCCCTTGCTAACCCTTCAGCCCAGATATGGAGCAAGAAATTCAGGCCAACTCAGCAAACATGTACCTGGAAGCTCTTTCCTGCCTGGCACTGCTAGGGGCAGTGTGCTGGAGGAGATGGGAGGGCAGGGATCCCAGGTTGTGGGAACTCAGAAAGGTAGAGGAGGATGTGGATATCAATTGCCTGTGTGGAAAATGAGAGGGGACAAAGGACAGGCTTTAGTGCTCTGAGGAAGGAGGCAGTCATTCTGTCTGAGGTTGTGGGAGTCAAGGAATATTTATTTCCTAGAGAATGAGGCCCGTAAGTAGGCCGTAAAGTCAACCATGACTTTGACAGGTGGAGGAGTCAGAGGAGAGCATTCATGGTACGGATTGGTGTGTTCAAAAACATGGAGGAAGACAATTGCAGATGTGTTTCAGTTCATGCGAAGGCTCCGGAAGGTTACAATGGAAGATGAAGCTAGAAAGACAGATCAGGGTTGCAGTAGGAGGGGCCGTGACTCCCTGGGAAAGGGTGTGGATCTATCCTATAGGAAGAGGAGCCAGGGCTGCCTCTCCAGTAGGGCAGAAACAGGACCAGCTGGGCTTCACATGGAGGAAGGAGAGGCGGAAGGGGAGCAGACAGGGCCAGTGGAGGGGATGTAATATTCCAAGTAGGAGGTGGTGAGGCCTGAATTCTAGTAGCAACCATGGGATTTCTGGAAAAAGTTGCAGATTGTTTTCTTGCTCCTCTTTAAAGACAGTTATTAGCAGCTGTGGGGCCACCTGACTGTGTACTGAGCACTTGGGACACAGGTCCTGAGCCAGAAAGAAGTCTACATCCCATACCTTGTCAGGCAGAAGTTAGTAGGAAACCCTGCAGCCCAGCCAGATAAAGGCCTGGCTTCCAGAATGCCCTGGAACTGCCTGGGTGATCCTTTTAAAACATGAATATAAACATGTCCTCATCCTCCTTAAAACCCTTTGCTGGTTCCACGTCACTCTCAGAATGAAGTCCAAGCTGTTTGGCTTGGTGTTTAAAGCTTCATCAAGCCTGTGCTTATACCTCTCTCATCCCATCTCTACAGTGTAGGTCAGGGGTCCAAAAACTTGTCTGCACATTCAAATTCACCTGGACATCTTTTAGAATGTCTAAAGCACAGCCCAGCACCCAGACCAATTAAATCACCATTTCTGAGATGGGACCTAATTGCTCAGGTGACCCCAAACTAGAAACCCAGGTATAGGGCCTACATCCTAAGCTCCAGCCATACCAGATGTATTAGCTAGGTGTTTCCATCGCAGACCACTTCAAATTCTTGGTGGCTTACAAAAAAATATTTATTACCATGCTCACAGAAATGCAGATCAACTGTGATTTGGCAGGTGGCAGTTCTGCTTCTGGCTTCAGGGTCAGCTGGGTTTGACTCTAGGCTGACTCTAGACATTGCATTCTAGACATGTCACTGAGGGAATTCTACAGATCTCTCATATTTCTGGGAGCAAAATCTTTCCCTGCAATGAATTTTCAAGGTGTTGATAGAAGTGCAAGTGCCCCTTAAGATCTTAGATTTTAGCTGGCAACCCCTCACTTAACTCACATCCCATTGGTCAAAATAAGTCTCATAGTCAAGGCCAACAGTGATGGGGCAGGAAAACAGACTGTTCATACTCCTCTTCTGCAAGTCACATGGCAGGAAGGAGTGAGGAACTGAGAATAATCCACTCCATCTCACAGGTAATCTTGTGACCTCGGGTCACTTCTATGAACCCCAGTTTCCTTACCTGGAGAATGAAATAGTTGCCCTGGATGCCCACATACATGACCGCCCCTCCCAGCTCTTCTCATCCACAAAGACTTTTGCACATGTATGCACAGGCACCCTCTTGTGTCCATACTACATATTTTAATCATGACTATTATTTTTAAATACTTAATGATTTTCAAAATGCTTCACATACTCACATAGGCCATATACTCATCTGCAGATACACATCCTTGCATTCCCAGTCCTACACATACATATATACTTACTTTTCAAACACATGCTTTTATGTGCACATGTTCCCACATTTATACAAATGCACACAGTGGCACCTATGTGCCTGTGTGCACTCGCTCAGCCATACTCACACATGTCACATGGATTCTCAGACACGCTTCGTTACAAACAGTCTCCCCCACCCTGCTCACCCTCACACACTGGCTCACTCACACATATATTCTATACCTCTCTGCACAGCTGTTTAATCAGAATCAGGGCCTGCTGATGAGGCTGTTGTCTGGCGCTCAGGGAGCTGCTTTAACTCTTTGCTGCCCCCATAAAGGCTGGCTGTACTGTGTGCCCTCCATCTGCAGATCCCGGGGAACAAAAGGGCCACAGAGGAGTCAGGCAGAGCTGCTTAATCTGCAGGCCTGGAGCTTATCTGGTGCCACAGGGCCAGGGAGAGGGTGCAGAAGACACAAGGACAGCACTCTGGACCCTCTGATTTCACTCTCTGCTTTCTCCTCCTGGCTGCATCTCCCTCCTCATCTCCCAGGTATCTTCAATAGGATAACCAAAAAAAAAAAAAAAAAAAAAAAAAATGAATCGTCCAAACCAAGACAGTTCTGAGAACGAAAGGGACATTAACAACAATTACACTGAATTACCTGAGATCGTCACAGGCAAGCAGCAATTCATGGTCCCTACTCATGAGAAACCAGATCTTGTGGACTTGCCCTGAGCTCCTGTTTCAGCCCAACTCAAGGACAGTCTCAGTTGAAAGGAAGTTTCAGGTAGAATCGCCTCATTTTGCAGTTGAAGGCCCAGAGAGAAGCTGGGACTTGCCTAAGGTCACAAAACAAGTTAGTAACAAAACAGGGTGTAGAACAAAGATTTTCAGTCTTCCAGGTCAGAATTCTCCCTGGTCTTAGGTGCAGCTCCTGGGAAGCTGGCCGAGACTGTGGGATTAGCACGCAAGGGTTCACTGAGGAGTACTTGAGGAAAGAAAGCAGGACAGAGCAGAGGGACAGCGGCCTCAGCAGAGCTCATGGGGAGCTCTGGAGCTGAGAGGGTCCTTCAAGGTTGTCCCAAATGAATATATGGGCCGACGCTTTGTGCCTCCAGCAAGAAGACATGATGTTGGGTGGGGCAGTACCCTGCAGCTGAGAGCAACCCCCAGGGAGGGATGCAGCAGCCTGTCAACTAAGGGAGACAGTGCCTTGGTCCTCCAGGGGAAGCGGGCAGCACACCATGGCGTCCACCACATCCTGCGGCTCCAGCCCCCTGGAGACCTGCTTGTGCCTGGGAAGCAGTTGTATTGGCATTCATTTCACTGGCTCCACAGGGGGTCCTGGAAAGAAATTGCTGGGGAGGAGGCCGCCTGGCTGAGGCTGCTCCTGAGACTGACCAGTGAGTTCCTTGAGGAGCCCGAGCTTCCTACCAGCCCCAGCATGGCCATCTCTGCAGCTTTGCAGCTGCATTCTTCACATCCATCAGAAGTCACTGTTGCTTACTTTATTTTTCCACTTCTTCGATCCTTCTACATCTGGTCCAAGGGAGTTTCCTGTCTAACTCAGCCAGGGAACAGGGGCAGTTACTGGAGAGCCAAAAGGTGGCACCTGGGCATGAGTTAAGAGGACAACTGTGGCAAGCCCATTACACAGCTAAAGAGAACAATCTCAATGAGAAGTCTTAGGCTTCTCTATGAAGGAGGTCCCTACATTTTCCATGGGCTGTGGAGTCCAGCAATCCTGACTTCCAGGCTTAGCTCTGCTGCCTACCTACAGAGGCACTTTACACACACTTCCAGGTGTGAAAAAAATTTTTTCAGCAAATTAAATATAACAAAGTTTAGTTGAGCCAAGAACAATTTGCAAATTGAGCCCCCTCAGAACCAAGAAACGGAAGTGAAGCACAGCAACAGCTTCACTGGATACAGCTCAGCCTTGGCCTTATTTGGATGTGGTGTGATGAGTTGACTGCCCGTCATTGGCTGAGCCTCAGCGTCTGTTATTGGCTGAGACACAGTTACTTGTCACAAAAAGTACATACTCCTAAATTAGGCTTTCATTCGTTTATATACTAAGTTAGGTGCAGTTTGTTATGTAAATATTCAAGGTACAGAGGCATCTTCAAGCCAAGTTTAGTTAAATTTAACGCAAGCTACCTAGAACTTAGAGATGGCTCTGTATATACAATAGAGCATTGTGAGAATGTAATGAGGTAACCTGGGAATAGGAAAAGGATCTGCAACGTGCCGGCACTCTGCTAAGCATGCGGTACCCACAGCCTCCCTTAGCAAACCTGCAAGGTGAGTACCCAGGATCCCATTTTACAGATAAACAAACTTGCCCCAGGGCCCAGATCCAAGCTCAACCTGACACTGTGTGACTGGTTGCCAGCATTCTCTGCAGATTAGTCTTGACAAGGGCCAGTTTCTTACTCCAGTAAAGCAGGAATTAAAAAGAAAAAAATAAAAAGAAAACACTGGAGCAGTGCTTGACATTTCACTATGTTTCGATCATATTGGATGCAGGCATCAAGAAGAGCAAAAATCTTCCTCCTTAAAAATCCAAGAATTTCAGTGCCAAAAAAATGACTGTGGAGTTTTTCCATAAACACACACACACCACACACACACACACACACACACACACCCCGTGTTATAGTTTTTTCCTGAGGATCCTGCAGAATTGCTTTTCACAAAAGAGGGCTAACAGCACAGGGCTCTTCTGGAGAGCAGATTAAATGAATTGTCCAGTTTTGGGTGGAGGCCTGTCCAACTTTCCCAATCATCAGTGGAATGCTGGCTGGGTTGATTTGGGGGTTACTCAGGGGTTATTGACAACTCCCCAGATGAGTCTAGCAAACTCATATGTGCCAGGCTCCAACTAGGGAGCTCACAGTCTCCTGGGGAGAATGGACATAAAAACAGGAAATGACAACATGTAAGTAATATTTTAACAAGAGGTAATAGAATCAAATACAAAGTCCCCAGATAACTTGGAGGTGGTATCAGCTCTGTTGTGGAGGCTCAAGGAAGATTTGCTGAAAGAAGTATCAACAAATCTAGGTTTTGAAGGATGAACAGGAGTTTTTAGGAACTACCACCTACTTTTGATGATTTCTTTTTCTATTTATAGAGTGGAGAAAAGAAAGAAGAAGGGTGCTTGTATGTACTACATGCTATTTGCCAGGCTGCATTAGACTTTGCCCATTTGCACATTTAATTCTCATGATAACCCTCTCAGATGGGGTTTTCACAGGGAGGAAACTTAGGATCAAAAAGGGTAAGCTGAACAATTTACTCAGGGTCACACAGCTACCAAGTGCTGGGGGCAGAAATCCATCCCAATTTTTTTGGCTCCAACTCCCTGGCTCTTTCCCTGCGGTTGGCTTCTGTAGCCCATAGGAGCTGCACATTCATGGAGTTTATTTGTGGCATACTGTGCAGTTTTTGAGTTGGTTAGAATGATGTAAAATTATTAGAAACTGATTTAGCAATGGGTCTTATCTACAGTCAACCCTAAAAAATTCCCTCATCTGTTCAAAGAAACTACAAGTCTTCAAAGTGCCATCCCATCTACCCATTCCTCAGCCCAGCCCTGCAACTTGAGCAGGAAGGTCCCTTGCCTGGTAAGTCAAGGGCAGAGCCAGGGGGACCAGAATCTCAATTTCTTGGTTCCCACTGCAGGGCTCTGTGAGTGACACTATGTTATACGTATCTTGTGCCTTTCATATCTCTGGTGCTGTAAGGAAGTACCTTAAGGTCCTCCAGATCCTGGGTACCTTCTGCATCCTCCTTAACATAAAATGTCACTTAACACAGAACTGAGATTGAATGTACTTCTTTCCATAAAGAGGTGTGGCTTGAATTCCTGTGCTGACCACTCCTGACTTGTGTGACCTTGAGCCAAGTTACCTAACCCTTTAGACTTTAAGTCATCTGAGAAATAGGGGCATAAGGTTGGAGAAGTCCTACCTCACGTGACCTTTGTACAAAATAACTGGGGCGATGTTTCGGCACTTACCAGATACACAAAATACCTGGTATTTACTAGGTGTGCAATAGATGTGAGTTTACTTTCCTTTATCCTTTGAAGAGCTGTACCTGCTGTGTCCAGGGTTAATCTCACTCCATCAGGACCTAAACATCCCTATAAAATTAGGGATTTTATTTCCCTGTGCAGTAATTAACTATATATTGTACATTCTGCATCCAGAGTCACAGAGCAGATCCACAGTTCTCAAACTGGGTTCGAAGAAACACTGAGGTCCTGTGGGGCGGTTCAAGGGTGATGGATGTCGGTGGTCAGGCCCTCAGGCCACCCCCTCCCAATTCAACAAAAGCAAAATCTCTTTTATATCTTTTATATGTTGGGCTTTCAAGTAGAATTTCATTTTAAGAATGAAATTGAGTGTTGAAAATAGAAAATTGCAAACCTCTGTTGGAGAGTAATAGAAAGTTTAATGTATGATCTTTGCATTGCAAACCAGGTTGCTTTCTCCATTATGCCTCTTCCCTCCTGGTCTTTTTTTTTTTTTTTTTTGAGAAGGAGTCTTGCTCTGTCACCTAGGCTGGAGTACAGTGGCATCATCTTGGCTCACTGCAAACTCCCCCTCCCGGGTTCAAGCAATTCTCCTGCCTCAGCCTCCTGAGTAGCTGAGATTACAGGCACGTGCCACCATGCTCAACTAATTTTTGTATTTGCAGTAGAGATGGGGTTTCACCATGTTGGTCAGGCTGATCTTGAACTCCTAACCTTATGATCTGCCCACCTCGGCCTCCCAAGGTGCTGGGATTACTGGTGTGAGCCACCACGCCCAGCCACTCCTGGTCTCCTTAATGGCAAAAGCCCAGCTCCTACCTGCTCACTGCCCCACCCCTACATGCAGACCAGTCATAAGTAGGAAAACCAGTTAACAAGGGCCTGGAGAAGCTACAACGTACTTGGGCTTCCAGTCTTTAAATGGACCGTTTCTGTCTCAACCTGGCTATGAAGTCTTGGCTGATGTGGGCTAGAGACAGGAAAGCAAGGTTATTTGGGGCCTAACATGACAAAATGAGGGCAGAGAAAGTATTGAAAATGAATGACTGTGGGAAGGAAAGAAATCTTCTGAGATGCTCCTCTTCCTACCTGACACCCAGTGAGATGGAGAACACGTTGACTTTGGAGCCAAGAAAGCTGAGTTCAAATTCTAAGACTGCCCACTGTGTAACTATGTGATCTTGAACAAACCATTAACTCCTTCCAGTCTTATTTCCTCGTCTACAGAATGGGAATAGTATTGCTGTCACAGGATTAATATGAGTGCATATCACGTGTATGTAAAAAGCATATGTGAGATATTGAATGAAAAACAATTGGTGCCTGCTAGCTGTCACTGAATAAACATCAGTCCCCCTTCTCCATCCAGCTGCCATATTTTCCAGACCATACATTGAGACACTGGGTTGTGGTAAAGATTGAATGAAATGATGTAAATCAAATTCCTAATGCAACTCCTGGCACACAATAGGTGTTTAATAAGTGCTATCTTCTCCACAAGCTTCCCTCCTTCTGCACAGCATATTTGTAGCAACTGCCATCCTGATCACCTCATGCTTGGGTTACTAACTCAGCCCCCCTAGTGGGGTCCTCTGTCCCAGAGCCCTGTTACTGTCTCCCTGGCATGTGCAGTCACCCTAATCTTCCCCTAAACAAATGAACGAAGCAAGACAAATGGCAAAGCTCCACTAACAACAAGCTATTCAGTTTCAGCATTATTTGATTTAATTCTCCATTTTCATTTCAGACCAATTTGTAAGGTCCATGTTAATAGCTCTCCCTCCCCCTTGTAATGATAATCTCAGGCTCAAAGAAATAAGCAATTTCAACTCCTCATCTTGTTGGGGACATAGCTGAGGTATGAGATCCCATCAGCTCTGTCTACAACCAAAGACTCTTCTGCAATATTAACTGTTCTCTGAAGTGGTCTGACTGGGCACTGAGAGTGGAGAGACCTGGATTCTAGCACTGGCTCACCATTGGTTCATGGTGCATGAACCCATTTCCTCCTCTGAAAATGAGGTGAGTCCCTTCCCTTCTTACCCCATATGTCTGCACTCAGGTTTCAGGGCCAATTCCAGATGGGCCATATGCTCTCTGTCCTCTGTACCTTTGCCCAAGCTGTCCCCTCTTCCTCAATCACCTCCCTCATTGCCCTGTGTTAACCTGGTTAAGAATTAAACCCTAAGATTCTACTCAATCATCCCTCACCTCCTTCAGAAAGCCTTCCTAGATGACCCCAGGCAGAATCAGGTGTTCCCTCCTCTAGGGTTTCATAGCCCTGCATCTAAACCACAACTATGACCTTTTTTCTCTGGTATATACATTTGATTATAGGACTGTCTCCTAGTAGATAGACTGGGAGCTCTCATGTATCTCATTTATCTTTATACCCATGTCTGTCAGAGAATAATTGCTCAGATAATACTTATGGAATGAATGCATTAATGAATGAATGAAGAGAGAGAGCAAGGGAGATTGAAAGAGGATCACTGAATGAGTTCAGGGTTTTGTTTGGTCCCAGCTTCAGAGTCCATGACTTAAGAATAATTCATCCTTGCAGTTCTTCCACTGCTGACTTTGTGCCTCCATGGGGGTCAATAGCCCTATGCCCTAGCATCTTATCCCTGTACCACGTAATCTGTGTCTGATGCTGGAATTTGGGCTTAGAGCTTGGCTCCAAGTCTCTGTGACAGGGCTCTGCCCTGCCTCCAGCCCCCATCCAGGATGTGGGCCCTCTCTTACCCTGGCCAGCTTGTTCCAGGCCAAGGAACTCCATTCTTCTCCCCAGCTTCTGTCCTCTGCCTCTCACCTGCTTCCCTGGCTGGTGACAGGGCCTGCCTCCTGCCTATCAGGGCTTCTTAGATTACAACTATCAGCCTAGTTTCCCCACTTCTGTGTCCCACCCACTTACTACATCAGCCTTCCCATTATGGGTGGGAGAGGCTGACATCCTCACATGCCAGGCTTTACCTGATATCGGGAGCCCCTCAAGTTAGCTCCTATCCCTGGGTCAGATGCCCTGACATATGCCCATTCCTTCAGACAGCTCCAGGTCAGAGTCCAGTGCCTTTCTGCCTGCCAGGGAGCATCTGGACATGCCTAGTCAAATCCTGAGATGGGCTGGGAGAAGGCAGTCAGCCCTGGAGATCATTTCCAGTGAAGGCCCAGCCTGCAGGTGAGCACACATGGTGGGTGTTCAGATTTGATGAGGCCATGGAAAATGAAAGATCACATGTGGTGCAAACCTCAGGCTATGTGCCTTTGGACAACTCATTTTATCTCTCTGTGCCAAAGAGTTTTCATTTGCAAATTGGAGATAAGAACACATAATAGCTACCTCAGAGGACTGTTGTGAAGAATAAATAGGATAATGCATATCAACCTCAGGGCCTGGTACATGATGAGCCCTCAATAAACCTGAGCCTTTTTCCATGTCACTATAGCTGTTGTCATTATTGCTGTTGTTGCTGCTATTGTCATTAAGAAGAGTGGGCTGCATCCTCAGGTACATCTTCCGTGCTGTTTCTTTTCCTCAAACCACTCATTAATATTCTGAAGACTAAGTCAGGGAGGCAGTAGCAACACACCAGGCTTAAAATTAATCAAGTTCCCTTCAGTCCAAATGAACTTTTCTCACCGATTCTCAGATCTTCGGCATCTTGCTACTGGGTGCATTTTTTCTACATAATGAAGTTTGGGCGGTGCTGGCTGGCCATTGCCGGCTCCTGCCTAGTCCCTGACTGTGACCTCCATGCAGTCACAGCTGTTCTCAGGCACTGAGCTTCAAGTCCCCCACTCCCCATCGTCTGGCTGCCTTCTTATCTGGGGTGATGTGACCCCAGCAGATTAGCATCATGTCCTTGTAATTCTGCATCCAAGACACATGTCACTTTCCTTCAACACATTTGGAAGGAGGGCAAGTTCTGCTTTGTAAGGACCGTCACTTATTTTGAACTGGAAGAAAATAATTTATTTGGTCAAAAGTTGTTGTGCTTTTCCATTAAGGGCACATATTCCCCTTTTGTAATGGGAAATGGGGCCTTTTAGATCCCACATAGTCTAATCTCCAAAGTCATTCCAGCACAGGGTTTTCTTCTTCATTTGATTTCAATCAATCAATGAATCCAACAACTAAGGAAATGCATTCAAAAATTAATCATGCCAAGTGAAAGCAGAGGAAGGTATGTTAGCAGGAATCTCCCATCTCAGGTGTTTCTATAAGAACCATTAAAATACCCCTTATCTGAGTGGAAATTCAGTTTTTTCTACTATGGGAAAACTCCAAGACACTCCTTCTAAGACTTGGGCCTGGCTCTCTATGCAGAATCCCTGCTGAACTTTGCAGTGTCACCCGCCACCCAACGAAGAGGGTCTCCCAGGATTGTTTTCTAGTTCCCAGCCTGGGCTGTCTGACATGGCACCCCAACCTGGGTACATGTCTTAGAGGCTCAGCTTTTTGTCAGTGGCAAACTGGAAATTTCACCACTTGAATGGAACCACGAAATCTTAGGCCTTGGGAGGGTATTTTGCAGGGCCATCTTGGTGTGCACGACACTCTTCGCACCTCTCACTAACCATTTTCAACAGATATCACATTTTTGGATCTGGGAGGGGTGGCCCTAGGCCCCATTTTCAAGCTGTGTAAATGGTGAGCTTAAAGGCCAAAGAAAACTGCTTCAGATTTTGATACCTTATCAATATGACTCAAAGAGAAGAGAGAGGTTACATAACTTGCTCAGAATCACATAGGTAGTAACTAGCAAAATTAGACTTTGAATCCAGGTTTGTATGACTTTATATTATGCCTTTCTGCAATGTTGCTACCTGGAAGGCAGGCTTAGTGCTGCTGAGATCCTGGTAGATATCTGATTTCCCCAAAGTGGTGAACTTTGCAGGCTACTGCCAGATCTGTGCCATCTGCTCACTTACGAGGGTCTTCTTCAAATCCCACCAGGTAACCTTAATGTCCCAAAATACTGTTGACACTGAAGCACTCACTTGCAAAGAAAAGCTGGACCCCAATCCCTGTATTGGACAGACCCTACAGGAAGTTTCTTTAATAGCCTAAGAAGCAGAGACAGAAAATGAAAAATCACTAAGGTAGTGGTAGGCTTACATCCCAGGGAGTGAGCGCCATGGCGCACACCTCCTGCATGGGCTGGGGTTTGCATTTGTGTTTAATAACAACTTTGATCTCTCTGCCAGCGGCAGCGGTCATTGAGAAATCCTGACATAAAGAAGGTATCTGGGAGATAAAGTTCTGCAAGCGATGATTACTAGCACTTAAGTTCTCTTTTTGTTGAAAGGAAGAATCCCAGATTGAACAGTGCATTGAATGATATGACAAGCAAGTACTTGATCCCTGTCCAGCTGGAGGGGGGATTGTACCCATCAGCAGCTTTTTAGCTAAGGACGTCTTTATATTTCCCTTCTTTGTCTGGGCCTCTCTAGTTCCTCCTTTTACTTCATGTCAGCACTATATAGTAGGTATGCCAAGTGGTTTTGAAATTTAAATTACAGTCTCTTTTTCAGATGTTATTGGAAAGAACATGTAATTTATAACCACGTGTTAGGAGTACAGGATGTTCATGGTCCACTGCCAATTTTTCTTTTGTAAAGTTAATAAAACTTTCATAAAACACTTATACACTTGTATATTTCATGGTAAAGATTTTTTTTATCTCATAGGCTAATGTAAAGATTTATTAAAACCATTTTTTTGTTAAGAGGAGTGTCAATAGTTTGCAGCTGAGTGTAATTTTGAATCCGTGGAAGATGACGGTCTGATGGAAAATGACAGTAACAGCTTTGTTGATTTAGCACTAAAAATAAAGGAGCCTTTCAAATGAGAGAATGCTCTAATATCCAGAGTGGGCTAGGACGCACTCAGGCCAATGGAGGCAAGCTGGAGGAGCCGGCCACCAGCACTCCAGCCCCTGGCAAGAGCCGAGCAGGATTGGATGGAGCCCAGGTGGGAGGGTGAGCAGAGCCCCAGGGGTTAGTGGGAAGGAAGGCTCTTCTTGCAGGGGAGGGAGGGAGGGGCCAGGAGTGGCATCTGAGTTTACTTCTTGTGGCAGAAAACTCTGGAATCTGCCTGCCCCCACAGACACTCTTAGCCCTTTCTGGCCTTTGGTGGATTCAGTTTTTCCTGAATATAATGAGCGGGTTAGATCTGGCACACCTCTCTTGCCCCACTCTCTGTCACCTCTACCAATCCACATCTACCCCAAACTGGTTCCCATTGAAGAATCCTTTCAAGGAAACTCACTTAACTTTTTTTCTGAGTGTAAACCCCAGCTTTTTTTTTTTTTTTTTTTTTTCTGTAGCTGGTAAATTGGTGTGTTCTCCTGTGTAGAGATGAAGAGTAGATGGGTTATAGATTCAATGATTTGGAGGAGTAAATAGACCTTTCTGAGCTTCTGTTTTCTTCTCCAGGAAATGCAGATGATAACTCCTACCTCCAGGCCCCTTTCTGAGATGATTCTGAGATGATGCATATAAATGGGCTTTACAAACTGGGGGCAGTAGATGTGAGAACTCTTCATCTTCCAGACAGGATCCAAGGTCCTTTGGAAGGGACAGTGAGCGGATTGCATCCTGCTTGCATGAAGACCCTGATTCCCTCAAATGTTGAAAGAGGCTGAATTTACAAACAGATTAAGAAATTAAGAACAAATGAAGAGGAAGGAATGGTTATTAACTGCGTGCCACAGATCTTTGCATTAGTAAACCTTATGGTCCTTGTTTTATAGATGATGAAACTGGGACTAAGAGAAGTGAAGTAATTAGCTCAAGATCACAAAACGAATGGGACAGTTAGGTTTCAAACTTAGGTTTATTCTGACACCAAAGCTTACATATTTTTTTCCATTCTGGAATGTTAGAAGCAGCGGACACTCTGGGGTGTTCCCACATGCTAAGAACTATGCTCAGTGCTCTGTAAGCATTCCGTCTCTCAATCCTCACACCACACCTGGGCAATCACGATTACCTTCATGCAAGGTGAGAAGTGCTGAAAGTTATAATTCTCTGCAGAGGAGGGATTGAATGTGCTTCCCATTGAAGGCTGCGGCCTAGCAGTGCCTTTGGTGGGAGGGAGCAGGAAGCTTCGAGTTCTGCCTGGGGCTACTTCTCCTGCAGTTGAGGATTGAGGGTTGGTTCCTGGAATTTGACTTAGAAATGGGGTTGGTAATTGTCTCATTCCTCTCTACAGGGGTCATCCCCATCTCCCTCACTTTGCCCTCTCCTCCAGCCCTGCTCTCTTTGGTCCCTCTTCCAGTTGTTCTTTCCTCTCTCCATCTGCCCTACTCTTCTATATTCCTTTTTCAACCAAGTGGTCACTCTTTATAGCAGTATTTCTCCTGGTGACCCTCCCTGGTGCCACTGAGGTCAGAGCCAGTCACATGACTGGCTTAGGGTCACTGTTTTCTTTGCAGGAATCCTCTCCAGCCACCCCCCTCCACCCACTTTCTGGCTAACTCCTATTCTTTGCTGAGGTTTCTGCTTAAATGTCACTTCTTCAGACCATGCCTGACACTAGATCAAGCCATCTATGTGTACACTCTCTATTCATTTTGCATTTCCCCATAACTTTTCACAGTTCT
The DNA here is from genome assembly GCF_000951045.1 of Mandrillus leucophaeus. Classification (NCBI taxonomy): domain Eukaryota; kingdom Metazoa; phylum Chordata; class Mammalia; order Primates; family Cercopithecidae; genus Mandrillus; species Mandrillus leucophaeus. Next base: position 925,633 of record NW_012106463.1, on the reverse strand, counting down.
AATTAAGTGATTGTTTGTAAAACTTATTTGTTTGCTATCTATTTTGCCTGCTAGACTACGAGCTCCAGGAGGGGAGGAGCCGCATCTGCCTTACTCATTGCCGCATCTTCCATGCCTAGCAGAGTGCAGGGTCAGCCCTCTCAACAACCTCACACCATGGCAGTGTTCCTCCCCTTCTAGGCAAAAGGCCAGACAGCCTCCTGACTTCACACCCTAGTCCCATTTGTAACTGTGCCAAGTATCACCGAGTGTCATACAAGTGTCACAGAGTCTAGTTAGGAGAGATTCTGGTGGCAGCCTTCCCCTTTGCATTTTGGAGAGTGAAGATGCACATTCCCACATTGTGAGAGGTGAAGAAAGAGCCAACAGCCTAGCCTGCTTCCACCTCTCGACAACCCTGAGATATGGAGGCATAGGAAGCTCTGGGACCCTGGAAGAAAATGTAAAAGAGAAATTGGGACCCCAGGACAAGAAGTCCAAGAGAAATGATAGAAGACCCCTATACAATCTCTGTCACTGCTGTAGGGGCAAAGGCAGAGCAATTGGGACCAATGACCCCAGCTAGGAACATAGCCTGGAGTGAGTGAGTATGTGAGTGAGTGCGTGTGTGTGTGTGTGTGTGTGTGTGTGTTTATAAGTACATAGGTCTCCTTTTCATCAGTTCTGGGGGAGAGCTGTGGTCCAACTGAGCAAGCCATTTCCAAATATGCAGGTTTGTTCACTGCTGTTGCTGTTGCTTTTGTAGCTATTGTTATTTTTAGATGAAGCAACTGTGGTTCAGCAGAAGTTGCAACTGAGCAAGTCCAACTGAGCAAGCCATTTCCAAATATGCAGGTTTGTTCATTGCTGTTGCTGTTGCTTTTGTAAATACTGTTGTTGCTTTTGTAGCTATTGTTGTTTTTAGATGAAGCAACTGTGGTTCGGCAGAAGTTGCAGCCTCTAGAGTCAAAGGGTGCAGGCGTGGGTGCTGAGCACCAGGGGCTGGAGCCCAGGCTATTCACTGAGTCTCCTGAGTGGTGGACAGAGCTCAACCAGACCAAGGCTCCTCAAGGGGGATCAACTCTGCTCCTCCCAGAGTTGCCTATTCAGGGGAATGTTGGCCGGGCTGGAGGATCCACCCATTATCCAGCTATCTAGCTTGAGACAATTCTGCAGAGTGGTTAAGAGTTCAGGTTTTGCAGCCAGACCCTCAGCTTATTAACTTTGTCATCTTGGGGAAATTATTTCATATCTCTACATCTCAGTTAAAAGTATAAGCAGAGCCTGTTTCATGGGCATGTGACCTGTGTGTTCCTCCAGGGCCCCATTCTCATAAAGGCCCTGAACTTGGTTTAACACTCTGCTCTTATCGTCTTGAAATTCCCAATTATTTTTTTTTAAGTAGCTCTATATTTTCATTTTGCACTGGACCTTGCAAATTAAGTAGCTGGTTCTTATTATCAAATACCAAATAAATATTTATTACCAGAACATATACTCAGGGTGAGGAACAGTGAGATAAGGCAGGTCTGTACTTGGCACACATTGAGGGTCTGACATTAAGGGACATTATTATTATTGCCTCCTGGGTTACCTACCAAGAACTAGACGCCTCCCCAGCATTCCAGCAGCCAGTTGGTTAGAAAGGACAGCTCTAGTCTTCCATGACAGTCAAAAATAAGGCCCCAGGCCAGGTGCGGTGGCTCACGCCTGTAATCCCAGCACTTTGGGAGGCCGAGGGTGGGTAGATCACGAGGTCAGGATATTGAGACCATCCTGGCTAACACGGTGAAACCCTGTCTCTACTAAAAATACAAAAAATTAGCTGGGCGTGGTGACGGGCGCCCGTAATCCCAGCTACTCGGGAGGCTGAGGCAGGAGAATGACGTAAACCCGGGAGGTGGAGCTTGCAGTGAGCTGAGATCATACCACTACACTCCAGCCTGGGTGACAGAGCAAGACTCCAACTCAAAAAAAAAAAAAAAACAAGGCCCCTATAATGCTTGAATAAGACTTAGACTGAATAAAGAATCAAGATCTTGAATGGCTTCCTGGCACATTTTTCCAGAAATCCCATGGGGTGTGAAGTAGAATCTACATGTGGTAGACTGCAGAGAGGTGACCAGGGGTGACCTGTTGCCCTACAGTCAAGTTCACCTTCTCCTCTTCTTAGTGACCCAATCCCCAGTAGCAATGCCACTCTACTATCCCAAAGAGTTTAACATTTCTGATGCTGGTCTGATTTGGTCAGACCAGTTGCTCATCAGTGGTCTCCCATGTCCCAACCAGTGACTAGTTATGCTTCCAAGCTAGGCACATGCAAGGTAACAGACACAGGCAACAGAAAAGTTGGCTGCACTCGTCATTCACCCGATGAATACACTAGATTGGCTCTATCTCTGTCCAGACCTCTTCGATCACCTCTGACTCTTCTAACACATACAGCCATGGCCATTGCTGACACCTTCCTTTACTCTCCCCATCTCTCCTCTACTCATTCCTTCACCTCTGTCTTCACCCAAGTGCTGGAATACCTTTGTCCATCTGGTTATAAAAATATTATCACCATCCCATCCCTTTGACGTGCCCTCTAGAGAACCAAACCCCCTTGCTAAAAGGGAACATTTTCTATTATATTTGACTAAAATCTATTTTTGAATCTTTATTTGCAATAGCTGGCAGCATAGTGCAGCCCCTAAAGCTTCTCATACACTCCAGATATTATGTAATGGGGGAATAGGCCAGGAAAAGCAGGAGGTCTCCTTAACCCTGGAGTATCTGAGGAGCCAGGGAGGCATAGCAGGTATCCGCAAAGTGAAGCTTTGAAATAGTGTCTCTGAAATTCAGCCCAGTGCTCTTTCTTCCTGCTGTGTGATGTTGTCTCTATTGAAAGATTCTCTTTCCCCAAACATAGAGTACAACAATCCCATTGAATGCATTGCCAATGATAAACTATGTATGGACAAATAACAACAGTGACAAAACCGCGCACAGAGACAAGGCAGTCTGTGTCGGGGAAGAAAGAAAAAAAATAAATGAAATTAACAGTGGGAGACAAAAACAGAGGAAAACCCAGCAATTAGATTAATCATAGACTTCCAGGAAATTGGCCCAAATTTCTTTAAAATCTTGTTGATTGTTATTCAGATTGAAGGGTTCCCTGCAAGATTAGCCAGAGCCCACTAAGCTTGCATACCAATCTGCTACATCCCGCGTGCGAGCTGCTCAGATTCCAGGGCTGTGCTCCTGCTATAGTGGATCACCTGTGTAGCGGTGAGGTCCAGTAGACAAGAGCCAAGGACTGGGGGTCAGGGAGTGGCATTTCTAGTCCAGCCTCTCAGCCAACTCACTTTGGGACTTTGAACAAATCATGTAACTTTCTGGACCTCAGTTTCCTCATCTGTTAAATAGGCAATTCTGCCAGCTTTTCTTAAGTCGGTGGATTTTGAGAAGTTGAAGAGAAAATATAGATGTGGAAATCCTTGGATAGGCTGAAAACGCGATGCAAGCATAACATAACTTTTTGAGTATGTTCAGGGTCAGAAATGAAGTAGGCTGTTGCTCAAGGTTCACATATCCCCCCTCCGAACACCGGAGTAGAGAAAATGCAGTGGAGCCCTAGTCATTGCTTACAAAATGTTCCAAAGCCTTCAGATTCAGGAAAAAGTTCAGTACATCTTTACCCAAATATTCCTCCCTCTTTTATGATCTGGATTTAAAAGAAAATTGAATGACCTATCTCTGGATTTATTAATGCTTAAATCATTAGTATCTTGGCTTCAGAATGCTCCTGGGTTGCCAGCAGGATGTCAGAGCTTTCAAATGCCTGGAAGTTGCCCCTCACCCAGGGTGAAATAATCCAAGCATAAAATGGTTTGGGTTTGGTTTGAAGGATTGAATGCCTGAGTTCCTCTTAGAACTGAACTTTTCAAATATGACCATTTTTGGCTCAAGGTTAAACAAAGTTACTGACTGCCTAGTAGGTGCTAGGCTCTATGCTAAGAGCTTTACATGCATTATTTAACTTAATCACTACAACAACCTAGTGTGGTAAGTTCTATTAACATTCCTATTTTAGGGATGTAAAAAGCAGGACCCCCTTTCAAGTATTATGGAAAATATTTTGAACAATTTTTCTCTTGGCTTCTGCCTTTGAATCTGTGAATCATATGAAGAGAATAAATCATTTGAGAGCTGAAGTATGCCACAACAACCACCTAGTATTACATTTCCCAAAATATGTCTGCTAGATTTGCTAGGTGTTAGCATTTGGGCATCAACTAAGCTTGAGGACAAGAATTAAGCAGGCTTCTTTGCTGCAAGTTTTCTCAGGGCCTTTAAAATGGATGTTCATTGTGACTCTCAAAGGAGAGGATGATGCAGGCAGCATTTTCCAAACTTACTTGGTGACAGTTCTTTTTCCATAGGATCCTAATATTCTTCAGAAAATTATTTTAAAAGATGAGATAGATTGTCACATTATTTTATAAAGGAAGGCACCAAGTCCCAGTCAGGGAGAGCAGCTTGCTCCCAAGTCCCAGGATGTTAATAGCAGAGACCACAACCCAGTTGTGCTGAGTTCAGACGTAGGCCAGATTCCATGTTTCACTACAACAAAGGAAGGTGTGGTAAGAGGGCCAGCGTGGGCTTTCCACAGATTCGTGCCACAGGGACCACACCTGGGATCACAGATCACAAACCACACATTTGCAGAATCAAATGGTCAGGGGTGCTTTAAGCTAGAAGAGAGGGTTTTATTTTAGTCAACTCCTTTATACTTGAAGGAGCTGTATTAGTCAGGATTCTCCAAAGAAACAGAGGCAATAGGATGTGAAAGCAGAAAGAGAAAGTGAGTTAAGGAATTGGCTTATGAGATTGTAGGGGCTGGCAAGTGCAAAATGTTCAGGGTAGACCAGCAGGCTGGAAAGCTAGGGAAGAGTTGACATTGCAGTCTTGAGTCCAAGCAGTCTCGATACATAATTCCTTTTTCCTCAGGGGACCTCAGTTTGTTTTCTCTTAATGCCTTCAACTGATTGAACAAGGCCCACCCATATCATAGAAGGTAATCTACTTTACTCAAAGTCCATTGATTTGATGTTAATCTCATCTTTAAAATACCTTCACAAGAACATTCAGACTTGTGTTTGATCAAATATCTGGGTATTGTGGTCTAGCCAAGTCCACACATAAGATTAGCTATCTCTGGGTCCATATTCCTTCCTTCCCTTAAAATGCTATTGACATTTCTCTACATTTTCATCTTCAGTCATAGAATGGGAGAAGCATGTCCAGAGATCACTCACTGCTCTGAGTTTCAACCTGCACCTTCTGTGGCACCATGGAAGTGCCTTGTGAGTTCCCTCATCAGTGAATGAGGCTAGAGGCAGGGGTGAGGGAAGAGGGCTGAGCTGGATAGATTCAAGGTTCTACCACACTCCCCTCCTTCAACCAAAACAATTCAATTTCTATCTGTTACATGTGAGATTTCCCTTTAAACTGATGCTAAAATCTGCTGTAAATTCTCCTGGTCTACACAAGAACACTAGCCACTCCAACACTTTTCTACTCAAAGTGCATTCTCCAGACCGACAGCATCAGCACCATGCAGGACCCAGTTAAAAACGCAGAATCTCAAGTCCCACTCTTGACATATTGAATCGGAGTCTGTATTTTCACAAGATCCTCAGATGATTAGTAAACATTTTCAGGACTGAGGAGCCGTGCTCTGGAGCTCAAGCTTCTAGAGCACCAACCAGCACATTGCCAGACACATCACAGAAAGTTAAGAATTGATTTTTTTCCTGAATGATGGCTTGACTTAAAAACCTGAGGCCCAGAGGGAGAAAAGACGACATAATTAATTACTAGAGTATTAGTTAAATCTTATTAACAGAAAATAAGATTCTCTGATCATACATGTGTTCTTTGTACAAGAATATGCCTCTTTTCTGGAAAGCCCAAGTCATCATTGAAAATTCTTAAGTTTCCAGTCTGAGCATTTCAGAATTCAAGAGGTTCCACAGAACCATCTAAGTTATTTGTGTTTATAGGACAATTTTTTACAAGGAGTTTTCTTCATCAAACAAAATCACTTCACCAGAATGAGCAAGCTCCCCTGAGAGGTCCCATCGGAGTGGATGAAAACTGAACTATGTGTTTACCTGAAGGTACATTCAAGCTGATATAAAAATCTCCTCCTATGCAATCTAAGGTTCATTTCAGCTGCCTTTTCTAAAAGGATCTGAAAAATTCTGAGCAAATGATCAGTCAAGGAGTTAATTTGCTGTTGTGCTAAACTGCTAGCACTGAGGCTGTCATAGGGGAGAAAGAGAAGCAAGTGGAGAAATCTTTGATCCTCAGTTCAGTCAACTTCTTCCAGAAAGTGGAATGGGAGATCAAACAGGAACAGCAGTGTGGGCTCTGGGCTCTGTCCAGAGCTATAGGAATCCAATATTACAATAATCATCCAACTTCGACAGAAGTCATCCCAGGAAGCTTGCCAAGAAAAAAGCTTGATGAAGAAGACGGCTGAAACTATGACAAACGAGGGAGAGGGAGTGAAGGCTGCAGATGTCCTTGGGTTGTCTTCACTGGAAAACTCCTTCTGTGCATCTCCTCCCGTATGCAACCTTTCTTACAGAACCCAAAACAAACAAAGATGAAGCTGAATAATCATCTGCATTTCTATACTCGCCTAAAAGTTCAAGGGTTCGGTCTTGGTTTTTCTGGGCTAAAGATTCACACAATCTCAGCCCAGCAGAGGAACTTACTGTTCAAATAGAACTGTGTACCAAGGGTCTTGCCAACACTTCTGTTCAGATCCTGTGTGATATTCGCCATAAAGGCCCTCACATCTGTGTAACACCTTGTTACAGAGTGTTACAAAGCACTGTTACATTAATTCATTTGTCCTGAGGTGGGGTCTGTGTGGTCTGGGATGCAGGACTGATTGCTAGCTGCTTCCTCATCCCATTTTCTCTCCAAGAATCCTGGGCATAAGTGATGCACAGGACAACTTGACCAAAGTCCAGCAAATCTGACAAGTGTAGTCACTTGCAACTACTACAAATGCAAAATCTCACTACAGTCACTGGAATATAGCCCATTACACTGATATTTGGCAGAAGGCTTAGCAGATAGAGCAGCACCCCTCATAATTTTCTGAGTGCCCAGACTATTACCACCTTACCTTGACTCGTGGCATGGAGCAGATACTATGTAAAAGCTGTACCTTAGGACATAATCTCTACTCATAGGCTTGGTCTTGAACCACACCCTTCAGCTCACCTAGCTTTCAAATGCCATGACCACCTGCTGCAACTGATTCCCCCTTTCCTTCCTCCCCGCAAAATACTCCCCCTCATCCAGCCAAGATGTGCCTTTAGAACCCTGAACTCCTAACATCAACCACAACCTCACTACCCTGTACTTCAGTGTTACTGTCTTCTTATTCAACCTAGCCCAAAGGACACTGGGTACCAAAGGATAAGCAAGTCAGTCTTTTGGGAAAAAAAACAAAAAATCTGAGAAAAGCTTCATAGATTCACACTGTGCTATAGTTCACTGCAGGGTCGCCCAGTAAAGGATGCCGCAATCTGGAGAAGAGAAACTAGCAGAACCCAGTGGATCCTAGAGCTGTTAAGTGTGGTAGGCTACAGTTCATCCATCATCAAGTGAGTTGATAGAACTAATACTTATGGGTAATAAAACACAGTCCCTTCCCTCAAGAGGTTTAGAATTCATCAAGGAAGACAGACATGAAACATGCAATTACAGTCCTAGGGGATGTTGTTGTGATCCAGATTTCCCAAATGCTATCGGAGGAAGTTACTGGTAACTGCTGCAACCAACAATTTCAGGGGAGTATATTCACGTTAGGGATAGCTAACAAAATCCACTGATCTGGAGAAGCTTTGACATTAATTCTATAGAAGCTGACCACATTATTAATATTTATCACACGTGATTGCCTCTGACAAAGACTGAGATTTTATCCTTTCATAGTGAGGCTTCTCAGCCCAGCAAGGGCCCCCAAGTCTCTCAAACCCAGGGTAGCTGCAGGGTGATTCATAGAAAGCAATAGTGATCCAACATCTGAAGGAAGTGGTCTTTGCACTACAGGCACAGCTTGAAATTTATCTGATAATCAATCATCAGATCATTCTAAAAATAATATTGAGCAACTATTATTACCTGCTTAAATCAAATCATTCTTGATATATAGATGAGGTAAAATTGTCCAGTAGTTTTCTTACCCATGAAACAAGGATAATAATTCTGACCCTTGAGAATGAGTGTGAGGTTTAAATTGGACACTATAGGTAAAGTATCAATAGCTCTGTTATGTTTTAAGCCTTGTTTAAGGTCTCAGCCTGCTTGAACAAGAGAAGGAAAACAAATAAATTGCATTTGTTCTATCAAGTATTCTGAAACTCCAGATTATTTAGAGTGGACAGCCTAAATGTGTTCAGAAGTCTTGCCAGAATCCTTTTAGAATATCTAAAGACGTCAGAGATAGGGAAACCTTTCCTTTTGCACCAGGTGATAAAGGGCTAGATGTCTCAGAACTAAGGTGCAGGCCACTGGGTATCTATTCCATCTTTCCCTGCCCACCCTAATAGGAAGAGGACATCTCAGGAGTCTATTCAGAAAGAGACAGAACAGATGGGAGGGGGCCAGAATGTTCAGTTTATGAAAACTTTGCCTTCTGAGTCAAGTTTAAACTGGCACTTTATCTGAGTCCCATGGCAAGAACCTCTTGAGATCCTATCTGTTAACAGTTTACATTTCACTTTAACTTCCTCCGGGGGGTAGAGCCATAACTACTAGTGAGATGGTTTTGTATGATAGCCTGGAATTCTTACAATTATTATTGTTGGCAACAGTGTTGTTTTCATGGCAGTAGGCTTTGCTGGTTGCCTGATATCAGTAGATAGAAAGACGTCTTTGACTTCCACATGTTAATGTTATGATTATTTAGTTCTTTCTGCATATCAAGTGTAACCCACCCCTTAACAAACATCCCAGAGAGGAACTAGAGGTCCAGAAAGATAGGTCTGAATTAAAATCCTGTAGTTGCCACTCACAAGCCATGTAACCTTGGCCAGTCTATTTGGGCTTCTGTTTTATCTGCTGAATGAGAGGCAAAATTTCAGAAGGTTCTTCAAAGGTTTAAATGAGAAAATGTTTCTGGCACATTATGGGACTAGAAATACATCTTATCCTTCCCATTTTCAAAAGCAGACACTCTGGAGTCAGTCTGGTTTATATCCCAACTTCTTGACTATCTAAATATAGAATCTTAAATCCCCTTCCACTTTGTAAAACAGGATAACAATAGTACTTACTTCGTGGGGTTGGCTAACCCCCATAAGATGAATTGGATGAATAAGTACAAGTTATTAATATATGTAAAGCACTTAGAATAGCACCTGACATATAGTAAGTTCTGTTGTAATAGCTATTCTTATGATTTCTTTCCTTCCTCCTTCTCTCTCTCTCTAGTTTCTTCTCTTCCACTGCACTAATATGACAGAAGAGCTCTTCCTGAAAAACAGAATCCATTTGGAATCATCAATTTTCAGACCACTGATCTCCTTTCAGCATCAAAAGAGTTAAGATTCTTTCAAAACCAGATGCCTGAGCCACATACCGCTCCCTCTCCTTTATAGAGGCTAAGGCCTTGATCATTTCTTAATGTAACTACTTCAGGAAATTTGTTGCGCTAATAATGTTAATATGCCTTATTTCTACACTGCTCACGCCCTGAGCTCTCAATCACTTCAAAACACAGTGATTGAAAATTTTCAAAAGTCTTTGATTTCGAAGTTGTTATGTAGAACACTAGTCAAGTATAAATATGGCAGAGTGATTTAAGGCGGTTGGAGCAATCCAAATGTTTAAGCTTGTTTCAAATAATTATCAATCTTTCTGCTCTGCATTTTCAATACCTCCCTTCATTTCAAGGAGTGGCCCTCAGTGAGGCCTGGAGCATGCTGTTGAGGCTGCTGAGTGCCTCTCTGTTTCCCACACTATGTTACCTTGTCATAATCATGTTATTAAACCCTTAATGGCTTGTGCCGCTCCTGGTGTTTGATTCGGGTCACAGAGAGAACTGGTCACCTTGGAATCAAACACTCACTCCATGACTGGATTCATCCAGGCATAGTCCTTTTAGGCCACAGCTTTGAGCATGTGCAGCCTAAGGGATAGTGCCTCTGATGGCCTTACATTAGTCAGTTCAGATGCCCACAGGGAGGCAGGCTCTGGTGAACATTTACCTTGAAGTCATGAGCTCCAGATGGACCAGATGATTCTCTTATGGTCCGGGACATCTCCTGTGCACTGCTGCTTATCCGCTCAATCCCACTTCTTATTCTATCCCAGCCCCTCCCACCTCTACCAGTTCTGCTTGGAACTTGACCAGATTCTCCCCAGGGTTACCTGACAGAGCTTTCTTCACCTGGGTACACATCATGTACTCCCTCTCCTGCCTTGGGGCTTCTCTGATTGAAGGGGAGAAGTAACCATGGGCCCTGCTTACCCATATGCATGTGCAACTGTAAATGCAGGCAAGTAAATTACCCAAGGGCTACCCTTAACCAAAGGAAGTGATAGATAGATATGTTCTCCCTTCATACCCCTAGTTAACAGTTTCAAGACACATTTCATGCAGCTTCTCCAAAGACTCTGTGAGATGAGCATCAGTTGCTCGCAGCAGCAGCCAATTCCCCACCATATACTTGCACTAGCCTTCTGTCCTATGCTATTCTACTCTGTCACCTCTCTTTCTGTCACCTCTCTATTCTACTCTATCACCTCTCTTTCAAGTGTCCTCCATTCCTAAATAAAATATCTACATGCAATTGCATTTGCTTCAGACTCTTGTTTCCAGGGAAACTCAGGAATTGCCCACATCCAGAAGCAAGGGGCACAGAAACATTCCAGGCCCAGCAACATTGACTTGGAGAACCAGAGCACATGAATTCCTGAGAACAAAGGGAACGAAGCCAGGGATGCCTTCATGCAGAAGGACGAGGTGACCCAGTTGCCCAAGCACAGACTAACCAGGGGGCAGAGCTATCTCAGCACAAAGTGTGTGCTTGACACATTATTTTTTCAGTGCCAAAGAACCAGTGGACAGGATTACTTTAGTAAAATTAGTACAGATGACAGTTACCATAGAACAGAGGACTAGGGGCCCGGGCACAATAAGACCAACGAACACAATTACTTAAGATAGAAGCTTCAGGTATAGACTGTAGTTGCCTCCGTGTAGATGGACCAAGGCCTGGGGTTTGCTTGGCACAGAGTAATAGAGCCCCACGTGGCTGGGGTGGAGACTGGCCAGCCTTTTCCTTTCTGCCTTCTGCACCCGCACACACGGTGGCACCAACCATTGCTTCCACTGTTACTTGTGGAGTGTGCATGAAGAAGAGCATGAGATTTAGGCTCAGAGGATGGGAGTTAAGGCCCCTCTCTGCTCCTTCACTGCTTGTGTGACTTGGGCGATTCACTAAAACTGTCCAAGAAACACCTTCCTTCTTTATAGATGGGAAATAATAAATATGAGAGGATGGCTATTGAAGTCCTCTGCAAAACTGTAAAATATACACTTAATGTTGATAATACCATTCAGTATGAAATAGCTGTTTTACAGAGGCTAACAGGAATGTAAATTGATGATTATCGTTATCATTAAATAATATTTGCTTTTGCACAGCTCTGCTTTACAAAGTGTTTTCACTTGATCCTATTCAAAACCTGTCCGGCAAGTTGTGTCATTATGCCTCATTCTACAGAGGAGGAAACTGCCACTCAGAAAGCGTGACTTTCCCAAAACACTCAGGCAATGGGTGGCAGACATGGGGAACAAAGCAGACTTCTGGGCCCACGTTCTTTGCTGTGTTTCTACACTGACATGCCAGAAAGGAGAGTTGGGCACCATGGTTCCATGTTTTCCAGCTTTAATTGGAATGATGCTGGGAGATAACTCCGCTTAAGAAAGCTGAGATGATAGTGTTCTGTCTCCCTCTTCCCCGGGGCCATTCCTGGGTAGCACTCACATCATGCTGTCGTGTAGAGAAGCTTCTCAGGCCTATATTTAAGTAATAAGACATGACAGGCTGTGTATTTCTGGGACATTATTACATGCCTGGGGTGGTGGTGGGAGGCTGAGGCTAAGGAAATTTCTTTGAGTGTTGCTTTGGCTATTATAAAATATCATGTATAAATCAAGATAGGGTGAGGGCTAGTCAAAGAGGCCGACAGCCACTTACAGGCGGTGCTGGCATGGCTGTTACATCACTGCCAGCCAATCCCACTGCTCCTCTTTCTTGCCAAATCCCCCAAGTGATTTGATAATATGAAACCTACAAAGCATTCAGGTTCAAAGTAATCCTCAGGATTCTGAGATTGTCAGGGTTAGTGGAGCTGAAGGGTCAATCATCCCATGGGTGTCCATCTCCGTTCAGTGAAGGGTGATCCAAGTGAATCTGGATGTAGAGGTTCTGTAAGAGAGAGCCCTCCAGCAAACCCGTACTTGCCATTGGGTAATTGCTGGATTTGCACGTCTCAACGTCTTATGGGTTGTGGTTGTGGTTTTACACTCTATTTGGGGGATAGGCCTTTACTCTCTGCCAGTCTAAATGACTAGCAGGCATTAAAGATGGCTGCCAGGCTGATCAGAAACAGACTTCTAGGCTGTTTTGCAACTAGATCCCTGAGCTCTGATGTTTCAGCCAAGGTTAGGCAAATCCAGGCCGCATGCCTGGTTTCTGTGGGGCGTTCTCGTGTGCGGTGACCAGGCTGTGATTAGGAACAGCAATATTTTCCAGATATTTTGCCCTCAGGGAACTGACAATCTGGAAGAAGGTATAAAACAAATATACTCAGATAAATCCAGTATGGGTAATAAAAAAATTACTAAGACCAAGTCATATTTAGCTATATCCTTAGTGCATGACACGTTGAAGGTAATAGTCTCTCAGGCAATGCTTGCTGAAGGGATGAAAGTGCCCTAAGAACCCAAAGTGCTAAAGATGTCCAACTGCTCTAAGCTTCAATTTTTTAGGCTGAATGTAAAGAAAAGTGGGGTTTTCTTTCCCAGCCTTGCTTGCGGGGTTAGAGTGAGAATTAAAATATGAGGCTTTTATTGTAATCTTTAAAGCACTACCCAGTTTTAAGTGAATGCAATGTAGGATGTGATCACACATCTGTCTAGCAGTAAGAGAGACAACTCAAAGAAAGAACACTGGATGGTTTGGGGGAACACAAACATATCCAGCCTCTTTCTCCTATTCTGTCTCTATCAGTGACTTGGACAAGACCTAGGCTGCAAAGAGGCTTCATCTATTGATCTTTTGGAAATGTCTGTCTCATATGCTAAGTTGAATAGGATGGTGAGATTTCACCTGGATTCAGATGGATCCATGATCCAGTGGGGCAGTGCCATGATTAATTAACAATATCTGCCATGGACTTGGCTCAAGAAGTAGCAGCATGTGTGCATTTGTTTTGCCATTTTTCACCTGGACCCTCATTTTCTCATTCCAGATAACAGCCTCCTAGTTGGTCTTCATCTTCCATTGTCACACATTTCAATCCATTCTTACTTCTGCCACTTAAGTGGTCTCCTTCCGAAACATAAATCTGACCATGATATTCCCCTACTGAAATCACTCAGGGATTTTCTCCTTGTTCCACAGAATGTAGCCGAACTCCTCAGCAAAGCCAGTAAAGCCCATAGTAACTTGATCCCTACCCTGCTAAATAATCTCTGGCCTGGAAGCCCAAACCTTACCCTCTAACCATACCAGGAAGGCATAGCCAGCTTTCTCCCCAGCACACTCTGAGCAACTTACCAGCCTGAAATCTTCTACTCAACCTTACTCCTTAGTGCATTTATTTTCACCGCTGTGAAATCTTCCTTTATCACCTTCAAGTAGAATTGATCTCTTCTCTTTCATCGCTGTAGCACACTATACAGATATCTATTATAGCATTTATCCTGTGTAAAAGGTATTTATTTGCTTGTTTCCCTCCCTCACTAGACTGTGAACCTTGTAATACAGGAGATTATGTCTTGTGTATACATCTTTGTATTTATTCTAGGTACTGTGCTTGGCATAAATATATGCTCAATAAATATTTGAAGAACAAATAAATGAGATGAGGAATGTACTGAACTGGACTGCCATACACAGAGCTCTTTCTATGGGCTCCTTCCTCGTAAGTCATCAGCCTTGGATTTAATTGAATCTAGGGAGGGCACAGACCCAAGACAGCTATTCTGGAAGCTGGATTGCACCTCGTGAACTGCATATGAGGAGAACTTTGATAAACAGAGTTCACTAACATGTTAGTCATGAGCAAACAAATATCTGAACTTGAGATACAGAACGTCAGTTAATGGCAGAAGGTAAAAGACACAAGGAGAAGGCCACTTGGTCACCATGAGACATTAGAAGTTCTGAGTAAACAGAAATGAGCAAGACAAAGATGAAATTTGCATGGAGTGTAAATAGGGTGATTAGATGGCAGCAGCAAGAGGGTAGAAGCAATCAACTCTGGTCTCTGAGGGACGGTCTCTAGAGCCATCTTGGATCTCGAACAACTTTCTGGTTTTCACACTTATTGCATTGTTTATTATACCAAAACAACAGAATGTGTTTCTGCTAAATCTAGAGGGTCTATTTGGGATGGTCTAATTTCAAATACAAAGTACATTATTCAGTCAATGGTGCTCATAGGATTCAAAGGCCAGAGCCCTTTCTATTCAACAGTTGGACCTCAGAACTAACCAATGTTGGTCAAGAATGAAGCCCACTGGCTTTGGCCCAGAGTAAGGCCCACAGCAGCAGCAGCAGGGATCAAATATTGGTAGAGACAGAACTACTGCCCAGTCTGTAAAACCAGCTTCTCCAAGTGCTGGGCCCAAGCCTCACTTGTGCAGAACTCCTCCAATATGTAGACGTTGTTTTCTACCTGGAGGTTCCACCTCATCACCAAATTGGCCTAGAGAAGAAAAGATTCACCTCAAAAAGCTGAGTAGCTATTCAAATAACTGAAAAGCTGCTCTTTATGAAATGAAGAGCAGACATACAGTCCATAAGTACTTCTGAAACTTAAATGGGCACACAAATCACCTGCAAATCTTATTGAAATTCAGATTCTAATTGAGGGGAAATGGGATGGGCCCTGAGATTCCTTATTTCTAACAAGCCTCCAGGTGATGCGATATGCTGGTCTGAGGACCACACTTTGTGCAGCTAGGCTGTAAGTAGTCCCTGAGGGAAGAAAGAGAGCCCTTTAGAGGACACTAAAGTACAGGAGTCCTAGCTAAAGAACTTTCCACTTGTTCAGAATTGTGTGGAAAAGAATATGACGGTTCAGTATCATGACAGACCAAGCAAAAATCAGGCAACAATTTGGCAATTGCACATTATAGAGGACGTTTTTGCTCTGCATGGCAGATAGACTACCACAGTAAACTTCAGAGTTTTTCATTTATGTATGCCCTAAAATATTTTGACAACTATGTACCTACTTGACCATTTCTACATCACATGTTTAAAAGTATTTATTTATTAATAAAAGATAGAAAATGTTAAACAGTGTATTTAAAATGAAATGAAGATTGACTAATTTAAACAAATGCTGCATTAGCACCAGCGGGTAAGCTCCAGAAGTCAGGGAGTTATTTTGCCTGTATTGTTCACTGACGTGTAGCCAACAGGTAATAAGTACTTGATCAATGTTTGTTGAATGAATGAAGATACCCCAAATCTGAAAGCAGACATGTGAAAATTTTATCCATGAGACTTATCTATAGTGTCTTAAAATTTGGTAGCCCCACAAAATATTCCAGTTATATTTAAAACATGATTTTCTAAAAAAAAAAAAAAAAGTATCTTGACCTACACTGCTCAGGCTCTTCTACATTCAGTGCATCCCAATCTTGGTCAAAATACCAATGTTTTAATGTGAAGTTTCATATAATACATAACAGAATGATGATCAAGGCAAAAAAGAAAAAGAAAAAGATTTTTAAAAACCTAGAAATGTAAATTGTTTTGCTTACTTTCTTTTTTTAATAACAACTTTTATGTAGACAGCATTAGACATCTCAGGGCTGCCTCCCTGATCAAAATCTGTCTGAATCTCCTTCATCATGTTCCATTTACACATCAGAACATTCTAGGGTCTGGGTTAGGACCTCAAGTGCCAACTACATCTCTGAAATACCATAGAGTGCCTATTTTCATACTTTCTGGATGCCACATTTTGCCCACCAGTGGAATTTCTGCTGGTGTCCACTCTACCTACAGTGGACAGACCAATCCCAGCTCTCATAACAACCAGCACTTTTCTTCTAGGATGGGCAGGGCTTTGACCAGTGACCGGTATCAACATGAGGCCATGTTGCCTGGCCCTTCGAACACAGCAGCTTTTTACTGCCCTCTGACATCTCTCAGGCTCTTAACCTCCCTTTTTAGGCCATCACTCTTACCTTTGGTAATCACTCTTCCCTTCACACCGGCTGTCTGAACCCTGACCCTTTGGCCAATAGACCTATAGGTGGGATCTGCCCAGGTGGTCCTCTTCCTGCCTCCAACCTGCACCCACTTCCAGCTCCTGTCCTATTTACATTACAGTGCAAACCCACAGCTCCAGAGCTTCCTTCACACTCTCCTCCCCTCCCATCCTGATGGAGACCCCACCTTTGTCCTCTCTCTCCCCAGCCTTCCCTAAAGACAGAGTTCCAGAAAAGCATCAGGAACTTCCTGGACCCAGCATGCTCATTGCAGTGTTGTTAGAGGGGAGATCCAGCCAGCCCATCACTGCTTTTCTTTTCCTCATTTGTAGCCCATTTCTCTAGGCAACAGGTCAGACTAAGACCCTGATGGAGTGTTCCTCTGATCGAGGGAAATGGGACTGAGACTGAATCTTGGCCAAACAAAAAATATTTTTGACTGTGCTTAAATTTTTTTTTTTTTTTATATACGCCATAACTCATCAGCCTAAAGGAAAGTGGTGATATTCCAGTATCCGATAAGCACATTAGACCAGCCCACAGATCATGGGAACCAAGAGAAAATGGCACTGCAGGGTTACATGAGCCTCGGATGTGTTCCTGGACAGAACAAGTGTTATTGTGGGATGACACAGACCAGACCTCAAAGCAGATGCTAGTTAGTCCTGTTCTCAGAGGAAAAGCTGGCTGGAAATGGAGCTTTGAGACAGGGTCAAAAGCAGCAATGCTCTTTCTGGCTGGCAGCCCTTATCCCAGCCTTGTCTCCACAGGATCTCACTGGGAAAAAGACAGAACCCAGAAACATCTATGTGACTGTCTTTAGATTTAATCATGATTGATATTTGTCCAAGGAAGTGAATGGATCCAGGACGGGGAGAGAGATGTCTGATCAGAAGACTGAGTAGGATGTTTCCTAAATTTGCTTTCTGGCCCATTAAAATCTCATCAGGATACATCTTTTGGGAGACCTAAGACAGTCACCCTGGAAGCATTTGGAACAGCAGATAACTGGGCAAGAAAGAGGGTGTCAATTTAGATGTCTTCCATTGGATGAAGATAGTGGCAAGAACAGGACAAACAGAATCATTAGAGCTGATAAGAACCAAGAGGTCATCAAATTCAGCTTCTTGATTTTAGCGAGAAGGGGAGTGGGGCACAGAGGGAAAGGGGGGCATGCCAAGGTCACACTGCCACAAGGCGTGGAGGAAGGTGAACAAGGACCAGCACTCAGCTCGCCTGATGTCCAGCCGGGGTGTTTTTCCTTGCACTGAGCCTTGAAGGACAGCCCAGGAATTGGCGAGGACGCTGCTTCCCTTTGCTGCTGCTCTGGAGCTGGGGAGAAATGGGCCAGGTCCTAAATGCAGCTTTTAGGGAAGTCTCTAGCAGGTTGTCAAGTGCTCCTGCCAGTGCTGAGCTGGCAAAGGAGGGTGAGGAGAAGTGCTTAGAAATCCTGAGCACTGAAAGGTGGCCTGTAATTGTAAAATTCCATTTCCTTTCAATTAGCAGCTGATTGCATTTGATGAGCTGCAACATTGTTTCCTCCGTGTAGATTAGGAGTCAGAGCAGTCAATGAGCTGTGAAATTCTCTCCCTGCTGAAACAATAGACAGTGATTAAAGCGCAGCTAATCCGATCATTATAGCCAGAGCCCACTGATCATTAGCTGCTAACCAGATCCCAGAGAGCAGCTCCAGCTCAGCCAAGGCGGACTGGATGCAGCAGGTAAATGCTACCAATATGCTGCTTCCCTCCTCCCCATGCCCAGAAGTCCCTGGTGGGCCCAAGGATTGGGGCAAAAAACTGGATGCCACAGTGGATACAGGGAATGAGACTGCCAAGGGCAGCTTGATATCAGGGAGACAGCCGGGACTTCGGAGGTAGAGGTAAAAGGTTTGGGATCATGTCTCAGCCCACCCCTCACCCCCACCCCGCAATTTGTGTTTTAACCCTGCAGCTGACATCAGTTATTTACCCCAAATCCTTTATAATGCCTTCCTTGTGTGGCTGTTCTGAGGATTAATACCACAGCCTAGGTAAGATCACTGGCATAATGCTAAAAGTAGGTAATAACACTAACTAACATTTTCAAGTGTTTGCTACGTGCCCAGCACTGTTCTAAGGGCTTTGTATAGATTAACTTCTCTAATCCTCATAACAGCCCTGTTACAGTAGATGCTATTATTATCCCTGTTTTTTCAATGAGAAACACATACGTTCAGTAACTTGCACAAGATCACTTAGCCGTAAGAGACAGAGCTGGGATTTGAACAAGGCAAGCCAGCTCAGAGGCCCTGCTATAAACCACCCCACTTGGCTGCTTTAAAAAAAAAAAAAAAATGCTAACACTCATTGTCTCCCTTTGCTAGCCCTGTAGTTTTCAAACTTTACTGTGCAGAAGAATTAGCCAGAGAGATTGCTAAAAATGCAGATCACCTGGCCTAAGCCCCAGAGAGTTGGATTCAGTAGGTTAAGGAAAGGACCCAGGAAGCTGTGTGTTAATCAGCACCACATGCAATGCTGATATGGTGACCCAGGACTTACCTGGAGAAGTGCTCTAGGTTCTGGAGAGCAGTTGTGTATCGTCCAGGACCCACATCCTCCTGCCTCACCCAGGGCTACTGCCGAACACCTGATGAGGAAAGCCACAACTGCACTCACAGAGGATGAGAAAGAGGCAAAAAGCAGAGATTCTGGCACCACATGAAGCAGGATTTGAAAATCTGTTCCTTTTCTTACAGGAGTGGCCATATAAATCATGATCCAAAGCAGGACACTTCTGAGAGTAAAAGGGAAATTAATAATTATTCCCAGACAATAGACATAAACTGAGACTGTCCAGGCAAACTGGATGTGGGATCATTGTAGCAGATACTGATGGTGACCTTGGTTCTCTGGTGCTGAGATCTGCTTATAGCAAGTACCTGTGGAGCATAAGCAGCCTGAGCACAGGATAAGCAGGAAGGGTGGAGGGTTAATGTCCCTGAAGCAGCATCAACCAGTGGCAGATAAGGGATCTATAGATTAACACCGTAGTGTTCTTGCCTCTAGGATGGAATAGTAACTCAAGAGTGTTTTGCTCTGTCTCAGAGAGTTCCCCAGCAAGACAGAGCTCCAGTTGCTCATCATGGTAAGTAGCTGGATAACTCAACGTTTATCTTCTTTCCATTCTGTATTTCATGTTTCTCATCTTTACTGGTTATTTCATGGAGTCACCTCGCAAATGAATTGACACCCAGATCCTTTGCTCAGAGTCTTCTTTTGCACTCAGAACAGTTGCCTTACCACTTAGGAGCCATGTGACCTTGGACAAGTACTTAAATTTCAGCTTTCTTAAGAGTAAAATGGAAATAACAGTAGAGAATGCATGTAAAGCATGGCATATGGCAAACACTTGATAAATGTCCAGTTCCAGTGTTGTTATTATTAAATTGGTACTGCTCTGACTCATGTCGGAAGCATTTTTTCTCTGCTCTCTTGCTGTTGCCTCTTCATCTCTCCTCCATATTGTTGCAATCCTCTCTCATCCGAGGTGGCTTCTGCACCATGGCCAGGGTGCTGACCCCTTATTTCACTGCTACCATTTGCTTGCTGTATACCAGGCAAGTGCCAGGCTTTAAGAAATGGTAATACTGTGTTTTTTAAATTTGTTTTGAAAAATGATTCACGATGGCTACTTCTAAAAAAGAACACATAACTTATTTACCAAATGCAGAAGTCCAACACTTATATTGAAGAGCAACACACACTTAGAGAGTCCTGAGCTGACCATCACTCCTCCTTTCAAATACCTTCCTTTGCCTGACACTGAACGAAGTTCAAACGTAGCATTCAAGGACACGTCACAACCCTCATCCTCCTGACAGGTAGGCTGACACTGCTTGTGCTCAGAGGCCTGTCCCTACAGGGAAAATGCCACGGAAACCCCTTCTACCTAGGTCCCCCTTCTTCCTACTTTTCTTTCAAATAAAACAAATGTGAGGTATGATTACCTACTCCTTTTAATTTTTTGCCAAGCACAGTTGAACAGCTGATTTTAGTCATTTCTACCTATGGTTTCCTCCTTAGAGCTAATTAGTTTCTTTTCAAGTAATTGCAAATAGTACATTTTCCAGGCCCTTGGAGTAGAGGCTGACAACTAGCTGGCTGGAGTGGGCTCTTATCAATAGCTCACGGAAATTAGACACACAAACATCACACTGGGGCCCTGAGGGTTGTTCTAAGTTGTTTAGAAGAAATAGCTCATGAAAGTCCCAGGGTTCTTTTATGAATGGACTCGCTGATACAAAATCTCTGGGATGTGGTGGGCAACAGGATAGTCGGAAGCTTTCCTAAGCATCAAAATGGGCTCAGCTCTACATGAGATCGCGATTCACTGTGCCCCAGGTGCTGTGCTTGGTGCTGTAAGTGAGTCAGAAACAAGGGTTGAGGCTAGAGACAAGGGGGAGAGAAGAGAAGTAGGAAGGGCTCTCTCTGCAGGTTTAAAGATGTGGACAATGATGTTCACTGGAGGGGGAGACAGGCACAGGCTTCGTGGGATTATCATCATTATTATCAATCATTCCCCTGCACCAGAAAGTCAGTCCCAGTACCCCGTCCTCCAAAGAGAACATGCTTATAAGGTTCTTACTTTGGTCTTTAGAACACAATGAATGCTCAGTTTCAGGTATGTGGTTTTCCATGGAATCTGGTTTTATATTTTGAGAGTGTTTCTTTTCTTGTTCTCTCCCTTCAATTTGAACATTGTTGTTGTTGTTGCTGCTGCTGCTGCTGTTGTTTTGAATCTTAGATGAGGAGAGCTGAGTTATTCAGACTCCTCGGTTCATGGCATGTTGGTTACCCCATCAGTCCCTGTGACTCCCTCTACCCTTGTATGAGTTTCCCATTGCTTCTGTAACAAATTACGACAAACTGAGTGGCTCAAAGCAACACAAACATATTACTTTACGGTTTTATAGATGGGAAGTCCAACTCAAATCTCACTGGGATAAGATGAAGGTATTGGCAGGTGCACTCCTCTGTGGAGGCTCTAGGAGATGGTCTGGGGTAACGTGATGGTATTGGCAGTGTGCATTCCTTCTGTGGAGGCTGTAGGAGACGATCTGTTTCTTTGCCTTTTCCAGATTCTAGAAACTTCCCACTTTCTTTAGCTCATGGCTCCTTCCTCCAACTTCAAAGCCAGTAACTTCGGGCCTAGTCCCACTTACACTGCCTTCTCTTAGTCATATCTTCCTTTGACTCCTGTTTCCCTCTTCCATTTTTAAGGACCTTTGTGATTACATTGAACTCACCTGGATAACCCAGGATATGCTCTCTGTCTGCTGATTAGCAACTTTAATCCCATCTGTAACCTTAATTCCCACTTGTCATGTAACAAAACAGATTCACAGGTTCTGGGAATTAAGATGTGGACATCTTTGGAGGAAGGTTGTTATTCTTCCTACCATAATCCCTAATTCTACACCTATTCCCTATCCTCATTGACATCTACTCTAATGTGCTTGACATATGCCCTTAAATATGCACGTTTCCTTGTAAATATGCCATTAGTGTATATGTTTTTAATCGACATATTGGTATTATTCTATGTTTAATCTATGGTGTTCTCATATGTTTTTCTTTCAACGCTATGTTTTTAGTCTCCCATGCTGTTCTGTACATACAGAGTTTGATGCTCCTAACAACTGCATATTATTTCATAACATCTACTTCATTTTATGTATCCAGTTTTCCACTGATGGACTCTTGTATTGTCTTCACTCTACTCTGAGCTTTATCATGACACACATCCTTGTTCAGGGTCCCAGTTAGACTCACATAAGAATTTTTCTAAAAAATGAACTAAGGCTAGGATTTCTGGGTAACAGGGTAAAGACTAGGATTACTGGATCACAGGCTATATCCCTACTTAGTTTCACTAAGCTCTCTTGACTGGTTGTACTAGTTATACTTGGACTAGTAGAGTTGTTAAATCTCATTACTGTGATGGTGATGCGGTGTCTCCTTCTGTCAAACCTCTTGCCTGGGAGCAGAGCTGAAAGCCTTTTCTGGATCTCTCTCCTGTATATTTTTGCTTCCTGGACAAGCTTCAGAGGCACTAAATACACTTTCCTCCAGCTAGCACTTGTGTCCCCCTCCACTCCTCTTTTCTATGCGTTAGCACCGTGCTGGGCACAGGCCTCCATCAGAGGAGTCTGTTCTTTGGCTATGCAGGCTCAGAGTTTTATTTCCATTCCTTCTCCTCCATCCTCATGCCTCTGGACTCTGGTTTTATTAATTTAACAAGGATTTCTGGAGCACTTACTGGCTCATATACATTACCCCCTTATCCGCACTCTAGATATTGGGGATATCAAAAGAAAAACAAAGGGGCTTACATTCTAGTGTCCTGTCAACTCAACTGCACAAACTTAGCCAGGATCCATTCACTTCTCCCCAAAACCAACCTAGTACAAGCAAACAGCATTCTTCATCTGGACATTTGCATTTGTCTCCTACTTGGTCCACCTGCTTCCACTCTTACCCTTCTAGTCCTTTTTCCACACAGCAGCCAGAATAAACATTTAAAAATATAAATCAAATCCCATCAGTCCTTCATATCTGCCAATAATCCATTGCCTATAGAATGAAATCCACTTCCCTCAGCCTGGCTTACTAAGCCTCATGGCAGCTGGCTGCTCTCGGTCTCTCTGACCTCATCCCATGTCACTCTTTCCTTCATTCATCCTATTTCAGCCACGTTGGCCTTTTTCCATTCCTGGGATAGGTTAAGACTGTTTGTGCCTCTCAGCCTTTGCAATAGCTGTTCCCTCTGCCCAGAATACTCTTCCCTCCAAGTTGCTCAGGACTGGCTCCATCCCATCATGCAAACATTGGTCCTGTTTTAATTCTCTGGATGACACTTATTTATTTGCTAGCACCATTTATTTATTAATGAGCACGTTGCCTGTATTCCCCTGTAGTGTGTGAACTTTAGGAGAATGCTTTTATCTCTCTCGTTCACTGCTCTATCAGTACCTAGTATACTGCCTAGCACAGGGGTGGAGTTCAAAAATGTGTGGGGTTTTTTGAGGAATAAGTGAACAAATGAGTCTAAAGCAGTGGTTCTTGCTCTTGACTACCCATTAGAATCATTTACACAAAGCCAAGCTCCACATAGACCAATTGAATCAGAATCTCTGGGCACAGGGCTCAGGTATTGGCACTTTTTAAAGCATCCAGATAAACATTCACCTAAGGCTCTGAAGCAACCCTTTGAAGATGAGAGTCCATCTCAAGCAGAGCAACTTAGAAACCTTCTTTGGGATTTGGTATGCAAACTTTAGAAAGAAAAATTTTCTTTTCTTTCTGGTGTTGGCCGAGGTGCTGTAAGCCTCCAGCTGTCTTCAGCAATGTCAGCTGACACCACCACCATTCCTGGCTACACGGAGGAAGCCAAGCTGTAGGAGGAAAGAATAGGACCAACTCACAGAGGAGCTGAGCCAATTCAAAGGGGGAGGGAAGGCATGGCAGGGAAGGGTAGGAAAAGTGCTGATGGTGTTGTGGGAGACCCTGGAGTCTCTGAGTCTAGCCCCACTTAAATTCTCTTCTCTGCTCAAGTTGGCAGGGGTTAGGTTTCTGTCATTTGCAACTAAGAGTATCCTGACCAATACTTGATCAAAGCAAATAATTGTGGGTCAAGAAAAAATGATTTAAATGGAATCCAGAAGACAGAATATTAAGGCAGTGCCTTTATCGATAAATCCATAATTCCAAATATAGCCGCTTGCTAAACTAGAAGGAATCCTTTGCTTCTCTTATTTCAGCCAGTTAGTCTGTTTACAAAGTGTCACAGTTAAGCACTTCCACAGCCACATGAAAAGTATTAGATCACTTACTCTTCTCAATAAAGGGAACAAATTTGTGATGGACTGCACTGTGCATTTACCACGGGACACTGCGTATGCCAAGCTTTCGGTCCTGAGGGGCTCCTCTCCCAGCTGGGATACTGAGAGAACTCAGCAAAAATGGTTGAATGCTGAGACCTCTATGATTTCCCTGTCCACCCCAATTCTAATCACAGGGCTCCTTTTGAGCCTTCACAAGGATGCTGAAAGGGTAGAAACTTTGGCTACAGAGGCCCTGACAACCCTGTAAGGTTCCATCTCAAGCAATGGAGAAATAGATCAGTAGGAAGTTGCCCAAGGTGCCAGTCTTCAAGGGGTACCAAACGGAATGCTAAAAGGTTTTGAGAAATGGAGGGAAATCAAGAAAATTGTATTGGAGAGAAGTCCTCTCAAAGAGAATCCTATGTATGATTGAAAGGCACAAAGCTATACAGAGAAGATATGAGGCCTGGCACACACTCTTGGAAGTGCATGCCTAAACTCTTTAAGACTTCAAGACTGACAAGCCCTGCTCCACAAAATCCCCCATGACAAGATGCTTTATTTCTGCAATCTTTCTGCATTTCCCCAAAGATAAGCTATATAAAAAAGAGAAATAAATGGTAACATTCCCAGGAAGATTTCCTGCTGGCTTTGACTTTGCATGGAGGCACTGAACAGGGATGGGGCACATAGAATCACACAGGAAAAGTAAGTAAACCGGGTCTCTAAGCTGGAGGAAACACCCATATATTCTATTACCATTTTGTTAGGCTCCTGCCACAGACAGCCACTGTGTTGTTTAATAGAGTAAACCCTAGCATTAGCCCAAGTTAGAAGGCAACTGTAGCTGATTTCTCAGACTTCTGAGGCTTCCCTCTTTCTAGGGCAATAGGTCAGTGGCTGTGTTGTACTCTAGAGAGCTGTTGAATTGGATAGCAATCTGCAGGGGGCAGCAGTGAGACAGATATACCTTAGGATACCTCGAAAACAAAATATTTGATAAGCCTCTCAGTAAAGTGTAGGACCTTTCCCAAAGACCTGTGCTGAATAGCATCCTGAGAATAGTGGGTTTGGTTAGCAGGGGGGCTTCATTTTGCTAAGGGAGGTATGCACATTTGCGGCCAGGTGGAATAGTTCAGTGTGGTAGAGGAGAAGCAGAGCCCCACCCCTGGTAGTCTTCACTCTTCACTGTTTACCCTGTAGTGATTAGCTTCCCTAGTAAATAAGTGTTGAATGAATATTTCAAGTCTGTAGGCTTGAAGGAAAGCCCCATACTTTGTTCTGTTCTGCTCACAGATATTCAGCAGCCTCCTCACACCTGAAGCCTGGAGTAGAAGGGAAGGGAGGGTGCATTGTCATCCTTCCCAGGTCAGACACAATGAAGAAAACTGTACCTCAGCATATCTGATTGTCTCTTTTTTGCTTTTTTATATCCTATATTTGAACCTGAAATTATTCCTTGTCTATTACCACTGCCTTCCTGCAGGTTTTCTATAAAAAAAAAAAAAGTGCTTGTTTTGTCAGGGTTAAAACCTGGGTAAGACTGTCCACCATTAACCAAAGCCCTAAAACTAATCTAATATAGGCATCTTAATTTGATAAGCTCTCCCATACCTAAACCCACATCATATATTCTATGATCAATGAACTGTAAATTCCAAATAAACCCCTCCCCATGGAGCACCAACCTTCCAGTTTGGAAAGTAGTGATCTAGTGGTTTCATCATTCTCCATCATTAGCAGAGGATGCTGTGGCTCACTTCCCACATCCTGACACCATATCTTATGCTCACTCCCTTGTTTAACATTAGATCTCTAATGTGCACATATACACATACACTTGCATGTATAAATCAATACAGATAAAGATCTATACAAAACAAAACTATAAAACAACTAAAGAATATGAAATTATTGTTTAAAAATCATGGGCATGTGATATTTATTTCCCTCTTTTCCCAGTGGGATCTAAATATCCTCTACCCCAGGTCTCTGGGGTTGGCCCTGCTACTTGCTTTCCAGTAGAATGTTAGTAGGCACGACATGAGCAAATACATAAAGCATTTTGTGCATCAACAGTCACGATGAAGATAACATGCCCAGCTAGTTCACTGATCCCAGGAGGACAAGGGCCACCTGGAGCAGAACTGATCCCAAGCTACAGCTTAAAGCAAAGCCCAGCCAAGCCCAAGTGTATCAGCTAAAACTCAATCCACAGACATATAGAAGACAGAAGGATATTTTCTGAAACAAGTTATCAAAGTTCAAAGTCAGAAGAGAAAATGCTGACAAAAGTGACCATGTCTATTTTTAAAGCTGTATGTGGATGTTTAAGAAAACAGCACCATAAATAAGCTTAAAAATTAATCTGAGCCAATAATTTTAAAAATATCTTTAGCAGATAAGGGTGAGATAGAGGAATGAGCAAAGAACAGGATGCATAAAATATATCTGTAGTAATGAACTTTGTCCCTTTCATTTGTGGAACACCGTGTCGCTGGTAAAAGGAATGAAGTCAGTCATTTAGGAGTCACCATGGAAAGATGGTCATGCTGAATAGAAATTTCAGGACATGTGATTAGTAGGACAGTATCTTGAAAAGGGATTTGGAGGGAAGTCCACTATATTTGTTGCCCCTAGGGACTGGAATTGGGGGAAAGACAGAACGGGGACTTTCAATTTGGCTATGTCTGTATCTTCTCGTTCTATTCTAATGACCATGTTTTAGGTGGGTGTTTGGTCTCAGATATCCTTTTGCCTAAAAGCTCAATATTGTAATAGCACCATTATTATATGGCGATCCAGCCATATGTATAGGATCTCTGACAGGGACAAGAAGCCTATTACCCTCTGACATAGACCTTAGGATGGATTTATTTTCTAGAAAGCACCTCCAAGTATTTTCATATATTTACATAAAATCTGCTGCTCTTTCTCCTAACTTCACTTTAGCTTTCCTAAGATAGAGACTACATCTTATTTTTTCTTTATTTTCAACAAGTCAGGTATAGTTGAGAATATTTACTGGAACGTACAGATATGAGGGTGGATACCTTCCCTCTATAATTGTTGACTCTCAGATGTTCAAGGGAGATCACAGACCATCCCATTAAATCCCAATGCCAACTATTTTACAGACAAGAAAAATGAAGCCCCAGAGACAATATCTCACCAGAGGTCTCTGAGCTGTGAGATCAGAACCAGGACTCAGAAGAACTGAGCCAAATTGCAGCCCAGTCTTCTTTTCTTTCTTCTATCAGCTAGCTCCATAGTCTAATTCTTTTTTTTTTTTTTTTTTTTTTTTGAGACAGAGTCTATCTAAATATCCTCTACCCCAGGTCTC
>NW_012106463.1:892730-897863 GCF_000951045.1 Mandrillus leucophaeus | reverse complement strand
TGTTGCCCAGGCTGGAGTGCACAGACATGATCTTGGCTCACTGCAACCTCCGCCTCCTGGATTCAAGTGATTCTCCTGCCTCAGCCTCCCAAGTAGCTGGGACTACAGGCACATGCCACCATGCCTAGTTAATTTTGGTATTTTTAGTAGAGACGGGGTTTTGCCATGCTGGCCAGCATGGCTGGTCTCAAACTCCTGACCTTAGGTGATCCGCCCACCATAGCCTCACAAAGTGCTAGGATTACTGGTGTGAGCCACTGCGCCCAGCCACAATAGTCCAGTTCTAAAGACTGGTTGGTCTGGGGTCTGAGAAGGCAGCAAAATAGCAGGATATGATGACAAGAGCATGAGCTTTGGAATTAGACAAACATGGGTTCAAATCTCAGGTCTGGGATTTGCACAAACTGTGCCATTGGCCAGGTTGCTTAACATTTCTGAGTCTCTCCGCTTTCGCTTATAAAATGGGAGGGTAATAGCTATCAAACAGAGTTATTGTGAAAAAAAAAATGACATAAGGTTTACAAAGCACTCAGCTCAGTGCCTGGCAGAGAGTAGGAGCTAATTAAATGTGAATGCCATTCCCTTCTCTGTGGAATATCTCCATAGCTAAAACACTTCTTTATGCATCAAGGAATTAACACCACTGTTCCACTGTTATGAGATTAATTCACAGCAATGCACATGAAAACAGTGATTCAGATCATGGCAAAAAAACTATAATTAAAGTATCTGGTATTGTTTGATTATAGGGTTGGCTTCAGTGACTTTAGCACTTTGTGGGCAGAGAGCAGGCAGCTGAGAGGCAAAGCATGGCTTTATTTTCTGGGAGGTTTCTGACCACTTCCCAGGTCAGGGTGGGGATTATTCTTCTGATCCTTGTTTTGCACTGAAAGTCTAAGCCTTAATGGGGTGACATAGAGAGGGGAACTTACATTTACTAAACATCTACTATGTGCCAGGCCCTTTAAATACTCATTCTCACTTTATTTTCCCAGAAATCCTAAAAGGCCAATATATACAACTACATTTGATAACCAAGAATGCTGAGGCTCATCGGTAAATTCAATAAGTTGCTTACGATATCATCCCCAGTTAGGGATGGAGGTAGGGTTTAATTCAAGTCTGCTGAACTCCAAAGGCTGTGTTCAATTCAATACAGAGGCTACCTCCTATTTCAGGTACAGATTTACAGCTAAGTATGTAACAGGCACTGTTTTAAGTACTTTGAGTGGTACAGCTAAGACTGCTAGTTAACTATCCACTTCCATTCTCCCCTTCTTTACAAACAAAATCCCAAGTTTTAACTGTGAGTAGCGAATGTCTAACCACAGATCAGCATTTCCCAATTTCCTTGGCAGTTAAGGAGGACCCAAAAGATCTGCGGAAGTGTTGGTTGGAACTACCAGCAAATGTCCTGAAATAACCATGTGAGAGATATGACTTCATGTCCTCTGTCCCTCCACCTTTCTTTCTGCTTCTGGTCTAGAATGTGGACTGAGAGTTGGTACCTGGCAGCCATTTTGAACCATGAGGTGCATGAGGTGACCTTGAGAATGAAAGCCAGTGCTAAAAATGGTGCAGTAGAAAAGTAGAGGTAACCTTAGACTCCTGACAACTGTGGAACTGCCTTGTCAATACTGGATTGCCGATCTTTAAAATTATTTTAAATGAGGGAGGAATAAGCCTCTACTAATTCAAGTTACTTTTCTGTTGCTTTTGTAATTATACTTGAATATAATCTTAATTGCTATACCTATAATTTCTTATTTAATCCTACAATAGTTTTATGTGGTATTATTTTTATTCCTAGGTCTTTCAGGTGAGATCATTGAAACACAGAGAGGTTAAGCAACATGCCCTAGATCACTAAGCTAGTATATAAAAGAAAAGAGGCTGGGTTTGAACCCATTCCAACTTCTGCAACACTCATGCTCTTAATAATCATATTAGACTGCCGAGTCAGACTAGACATCAAAGACTATTTTCCCCAAGCTGAAGAACTTTCATGTCTCAGTGGAATTTTCCTTCAGAATCAAACTTTATTTCTGATGGCTTGAGCCCTATTTGCATCTGGCATGAGGTTAGTTTTTCACTTTGTAAGAAATAACATTCTAATGGGTTTTTAAGGGCCCAGAAGACTTGTTAGCCATTCCCTGGCTGCCGCAGGACAAACTCATTAAAAACATCTGAACAAAACCAACAGAACTTGAAGGGCAACAAGAAAATGAAGACACTCTGGGGGTGGGGTTAGAGAATCCATATGGTAAATCACAGATGTTAAAGGGTCCACTCACTCAACTGGCGGTGGAACTCTGTGACCAAGACATTTCACCTGTTTACATTACAGGATCTCACAGGTTGGTAACAAGAATTGCAGTCACTTACTCATCTTATCAGAATTTCTGTCAAGAAAACAATTTGGATATCCCTAGAGTTTTCTATTAATGGGATTTTACCTCTGTGGAAAAGGGTTTGCTAAGTAAATGAATGAAGCAAACAAAATTGTTGGAAAAATGTTTACTGAGATAAATTATTTTGCAACCCTGGAAAAGTACCAATTACATGAAAATACGGTTTATCCAGAGTTCTATCAATTGAGGTACATTATTAATTTGATCTGTAAAATGGGGATAGCACACTGATGTCTCAAGGTAGTGGCAAGGAACATGCTAACTAATACACCATACGGGGGTGACCTAGCACAGCGACTGCCACAGTGATAAAAATATGTTGAGATATGCTTGTATTCTTTTATGGGGCTCTGAGGACCAAGGACTGGCCACTGTGTTTTCTCTTCCGGCCTTTGGGGAGCAGTCTTTAGAACATACAGAGACCGTTTAAAAAACAATGAACAGAAAAAAGCAATAAACTCTCCATTGCCCTAAGCAACCCAGGCGCAGAGCAGGAAGCATTGGCTCCAGTATCTGCAAATAACCTTGCAGATTTTCCAACTACCTGGTTTTCAGAAGCCCACCTAAGTAAATCTCCTAACCCCAGGACCACTGTCAAGAAGCAGCACAGCACAGAAGTGAACATCTTGGCTCCAATGCCAGTTGACCTGGGTTTAAATTCTTGCTCTTTATTTACTGGGCCATTTTAGTTAAATATTTGTAAAACGGGGTTAGTAATACCTATAGTTGACTGTGGTGAGGGTTCAATCAGATAATACACGTAGGGGGCTAGAAGAATGTCTAGCACATAGTTAGTGGTTAATAATTAGAGGTCAGTGTTAGTGATTATAATTATTTGTGCAGAGTATGGCATAATTTCCTTCTTTCCCTTCCTTCTGTGACAGCTCTATCACGGTGGGTCCCAGTCTTGTGTGGTGGTAGCAAAGTAGGCTTCATAAGGAAGTCAGGAGCACAGCCCATAGGCTCTATGGAGATAAAGGCCCTGAAGAAAGATCTGGTAGGCTTCCCTTAAAAGATTAGAGTGTAAACTTTGGAACCAGGCCTACTTGGGTTTAAATTCTGATTTCTCTGATGACCAGCTGGCTCTGTGACCTTCAGCAAGCTCTCAGGACCTCAGAATAGACATGTACTGTCATGTATTGAATAACCGCAGTTTGGTCAATGATGGACCACATATACAATGGTGGTCCCATAAGATTAGAGTACTGTATTTTTTACTATACCTTTTTTATGTTTAGATATATTTAGGTACACAAAACTTACCATTGTGTTACAATTGCTTATAGTATTCAGTATGGTAACAGGCTCTACAGGTTTGTAGCCCAAGAGCATAGGCCATACCGTATAGCCTAGGTGTGTAGTAGCCTATACCATTTAGGTTTGTCTAAGTACATTCTATGACATTCCTACCATGATAAAATCACCTACTGATGCATTTCTCGGAATATATCCTTGTTGTTAAATGATGCATTTAACATGGTTGTTAAATTTTTACTAACTAAAGAGTAAAAACTCAAGTAAAAGCTCAAGTAAAAGAACTCTTCCTTGTTTAGCTTTAAACTTTGTGACCAGTGGTTTTGTCAGTTACAAGGTTGTTCTGAGCTGACAGGCTAGTTAGAGAAATGATCCATATGCTTTTATTTGGAGGAGGACTGCATAAAAAACCATCCCAAACTTTAGTGGCTTAAACCAACAACCATTTATTTAGCTTAAACCAATAACCATTTATTTAGCTGATGACTCTGAGGGTTGCTAATTTGGTCTGGGCTCAGCTGGGCAGTTCTTCTGCTAGTCTCAAATGGGTTCACTCAAGTATCTGCAGTTAACTGCCAGTCAGTGAGGTGGCTCTGTTTCTGGGGATTAGCTGGCTATTGGTGGGGCCACGGAGCAACATTCATCAAGCTAGAGAAGGCAGTCATGGGGTTATGGGAGAAGTAAGAAAGGATGTCTCAATGCACAAACACGTCTCAAGTTTCCTCTTGCATCACAATGGCCGAAGCAAGTCACATAGCCACCAGAATAGTATAAAGGGCACTTCCCAAGGGTGTATAGGATGATGTGAACAATTCAAATCCATTACTGCAACAATCTACCACAATCACCATAGAACATGTTTTAGGAGAAATAATTCATTTCTGAAATAGGCATCTTGTACATACATATGAAGCCAAAGTGCCTTTCCTCTTAATATATTCCAAGGAGAAATTATTCAGTACAACACTCTGGACAAAGGCTGAATAAAGAATTTTCCACTTACCAACCAATTGAAATGCTGTCTCTCGCATAGAGATTTCCTGGTTTCCTGTGAATTAAAGACCCAGAATAGGGGGTTTCTAAGTCTCTTTAAACTCTGACATTCTATGAATCTATACTTTTCCATTCCAATTTGAGAAGAGCTGAAGCCCAGGACAAGAAAGCTCTGTTTCTTGTCCAGTGAGGCAGTCAGGACAGCACAATGCAAAGAGCAACTGGTCAACCATGAAGACTGTGTGACATAACCATGGATTAAAATGTCTCAAGAAGTAGTGACCTCCCTGTTACTGAAGGTGATCAAGCACAGACTGGACAGACATTTTAAAAAATAATCAAAGCTGTGGTTCTAATTCTATTTGTGTAAGGAGACATCAGAATGTTTATATTGCTTCCAAGAATTCTGATGCCCTCCCCAAGGCAGGCCATACAGAAAAGTGGAATCTGTCCCTGTATTAGGTAAAAAAAAAAA
>NW_012106463.1:768529-892680 GCF_000951045.1 Mandrillus leucophaeus | reverse complement strand
TATATACACACACACACACATTTAACAACAAGTGAGCACTTACTATAAACAAATTAAAGTACTTTCACAACTTATACCTTCCTTTACTCTAGTGCCAGTAACTCCTTTTTACAAAGGGAAAACTAAGGCTTACAGATTTTGCTCAAAGTCACTCCCAACTAGTAAGTGGCTGAGTGTTTCTTTCACTTTCAGCTTAGTGGTTCTTTTCATGTTCTTGGCGACCTTGTTTCTTTCCTCCCATCATTCATTCATTTGTTCAGTCAGTCTGTCTGTCATTTGATCTTCATCCTTAATTAAATCTCTGTTAAATGTGGGGAAGGATAGGCATGTACTAGCCCCAGGACATGGGTGCATCTCATCTTACAGACCTTAAGATTGGGTGAGAATTAAATTAGATAATATATGTAAAATTCTTAGAGCAGCATCAGGTACCTGGAAAACACTCCATGAAGGCTAGTTAATATTATTATATTGGGAGAAAAGGCATGAAGCTTTTGAAATTGAGCCTGAGTTCAGAGAATCTGAGATGTCTGGTCATAAACATGTAAAGAGTGAGAGGGCAATGACCACAGCCCCACATCCTTGAATCCTGTGGTTGTTTCAGGAATCCCCAGGAGCATGAGGACATCCTGAGTAGAGGCCACCTCAGGGGAGCTGAAGGAGCAGGAGAACAGCCCTGGCACACCCTGCCCAGGCTCACCTCCTCCCCTAGAACTAAGCCAGGGCTGAGAAGTTCCTTGAAAGAGGCTGCTCTTTGGAAGCCTTGTACATTTCTGAAGGCTGCCAAGAGAGTGTGTGGCTGAAACCAGAGTGGGGACCCATGCTTCCTTGAGGTGGAGCCCAGGGTAAGCATGAGATAGAGAAGTTAATCCTTTCTTCCTGCTTTATGCTCCCACACCCACTCCTGATGGCCCTCTTGGGCAAGAGCTAAAACAGCCCAACACAGACTGTCTCTCATGAGTGGCTGACATCTGGTCTCTAGAAAATACTCAAGTAATACTTGTCTGGCAAACTCCTGGAGTACAGGTCACACCCAGCAGCTGACCACTTTCTCCTTGGCTCTGAGGCCATGACAGCTAGCCAGTCTAGGGTGGGCCCATTTGAATTCTAAGTGTGTCAGCCCTGGCCACCCTACAGCAGGGGACGGAGAGCAGGCTCTTCGCATGATCTTCAGACCCCTCTCCCTTGCCTTGCATGCATGTCCTCATGGAAAGATGTGCTCTGTGTGCACGTCGGGGATGGGTGGGGTGGGAGAAAAGGGAATATTTTCTGAAAGAAGATCCTTTTCAGCAATTGTTTTAAAGTTGAGCCAGGCGTGGTAGATTACGTCTGTAGTCCCAGCACTTTGGGAGCAGGAAGATTGTTTGAGGTCAAGAGTTGGAGACCAGCCTGGGCAACATAGCGAGACACTGTTTCAAAAAAAAAAGAAAAAGAAAAAGGAAGGAAGGAAGGAAGGAAGGAAGGAAACTTAGCTGAGCATGGTGGTATGTGCCTATAATCTCTACTACTTGGGAGGCTGAGGTGGAGGATCACTTAAGTCCAGGAGTTCCAGGCTGCAGTGAGCCATGATCACAACATTGCACTCCAGCCTGGGTGAAAGATCAAGACTCTGTCTCTAAAGATAAATAAATTAGTTAATTAAAGTACTATGCGGATAAGGTAATTCTTAACACAATACTAAAAACAGATTAGCGGTAGTGAAATGATATGTATCATTGAAGCATGCAATGAAAACCAAGAGACAAGTGGAACAGGTGGTCTGCCTTTTGAATGTGCTTGCACTTGGAATAATCCACAGTACTGGCACCCTCTGATGCTGAAGCCTGGCTCTTCCTGGGCCTGGACTTATATGTCCAGGCCCAGGCCAGGAGAGAAGCATCTGCTGGAGTTTCCCCTGAACCTCTGCACTTGGCCACCTTGGAACCACTGCTATTACAGAGGCAGTTTTAAGGATCCCAGAAAAAATATTTGACAGAAAGGGAAGAAGCATCAGCATCCACAGTTGAGCCTGTGCTTCCCAGGGTGCCAAGGGCTTTTTATAAAGAATTTCTTTCCAATAGGAAGGCAAAAAAGACAATCTCATGCCATCCTCAGTGCAGCTTGGTATCTTACTTCACCAGATAGTATTTTTGCTCTTCTCTCTCCATTGTTCTCTCTGCCTTGAATGTCCTTTTTCTGGATCTCCACGTTTCAAACCCCACTGTCCATACAGACTCAATCCAAACCCTACCCTTTCCATAAAGCCTTCTGTGGTTCCTCCTCCACCACTGCTACCAGCCACAGTCAGAAATAACTTCATCACATACTTATTCATTCGGTGCCATAGCTTTCTCATCTGTAAGATGGGCATAATAATAACACCTATTCCATAAGATTATTGTGGGAATTAGGAAGAGCACTTAGAATTAAGCTTAGCATATAAACAAAGTTTAATAATGATAATGATAATAATAATAATTGTAGTTGTTGTCAATGGATATAATTTATCTCCTTTGCTGCACTGTGGGATTTTGGAGGCAGGGCATGAATGAGGTCTTATTCATCTCTGAACCCAGAAGCTAGCAGTCAGCCTTGATTCTCCACAGATACTCAGGCTCAGTAGTATGTTTGATGAATGAGAGTGGAGGAGTGTCAGAGGCCAGCGACAAGAGTGATCTTTGAGCCAACAGACTCCCCACTCATTAACCCTCCATCTGCCTGACCATCTTTATGGACCACCTATCACTACGTGGCTATTGTTTAAAGCTGGCCAAACTATTCTGGTGCTGGCTGCTGGCAGCCTCGGCTTCAAGCAGCCGCCAGAAAGGCTGCTGCGTAGGCTTACAGCATCATCGAAGCTGCCTTTGGGGCTCTGCTTCTCGGGGGCTGGTACAGATGAAACCTGTGCCCCTGGCAAAGTGGGGGCCTGGTCTTTCTGCAATCCCAGCCCTGCTTGGACACCCATTACAGCAATGAGCACAGCGCATTTGACTTTCTGCCTTGTCTCTCACGCTTCTCAACACGGACGGTTCGTAATGGATGTCAGACTTTGAATTTCTTATCATGTTGTTTATATCTAATAAGTGAATTGCCCTGTTTTTTTAAAAGTCAGCTTTTAAAAATACTGTGTTTGAACATCTGTCAAGGGCTGGGGATTAGCTGAATAGGCACTGGATGCCAGGATATTATATTCTCTCTTATCCTTTATACTGTAATTATCTTGATCCTCAAACAACTCAGCACCAGTTACAACCACTTTCGCAGACTTGTTGTTGCTGCAAATTCAAAAAATTATTTTATTTGAATCTAAATTAAACTGATATGTAACAAGGTTTTTTTTTCATGCTAAGTCTCAAAAAACAGTATCTGCAGATGATTAAAAAACAGTAAAACACGGACAATTTCAAAGTTTATTTCAAGAATAAACTCATGAAAATTCATCTAATTATGCAGCAGTGTACCAAAAATAATCTTTTCCAAACCTAAATTTGTTTAACAAAACACACAGTCAGCTAAGCCAAATGAAAGCAAACGTGTGTTTATGCCATAGTCACCCCCTCCCCCTGGCTGCTCGAGTGGGCACGAGGGCTTGGCAGGGTCCTGAAGCCTGTTGGCGGCGTCTGAGTCCTGACACTTTGCTTGCTGGTGTTTCCAACGAGTGGGCCATTGGCTCCACTGGTCACAGAAATGGACCCTGTTGCTGCTTGTGTAAGTGGTCTCTGTTTCTGGAATGTGGGGAGCTGAAGCGGGGAGGACAGAGTATTTTACTCTCAACAACTCAGGGGAAAAGAAACTACTAAAGCACCGTGCACATAACTGCAGGCAGAGTGGTGCTGTGTCTGCCAATGATTAATAGTAATAGTGAGAATAGCTACTGTTTATTGAGCCCTTGCGCTGCACCAGGTATTCATTTAAGAGTCTCACATTCTTCATATTTTCAACTGACCCATGTAACAAAATAACTGGGAGCCAGTTGTCATGACCCCTACTTTACAGATGTAGAAACTGAGGTTTAAAGGGAAACAGCCTGTCTAAGATCACGCAAGTAATTAGCTGGGCTGAGATTTGAATCTGTCTGACTTCAAAAGCCATGTGTTTAAACTGCCATAGCATACTGTGTTGGCTTAGCCCTGGGCCAGCTTCTGGGAAGCAGAAATCCAGGAATCTGTGGGAATCCCAGCTCTCCCCTTCTAGACAAGTTCCTGGTTACTTTCTGGATCTCAATGTACTCATCTGTAAAGTGGAGAACGCAATACTTAAGACATAGTAAAAATTCAAAAAGTCATAAAATATGTTATTCAGTTAGATGATACACTGTCAGAGGACAGGAAGTATATTTATTTTGTTCGTAATTGTAACCCTGGTACCCCCCATAATAATACCTCACAGTGTTTGGCATATAAGAGAATAGGAGTGAAATCATAGCTTCCTTCCTATAACTTGTTTACAGCTTATTTGGAAAGAAAACACTGACAAGTGTGAGCAGATGAGAGAATAACATGTGAACATATCATCACAAAGATGTTAATTAACTGCCAGATTGGTGACCTAGCAATAATGTCATATTGAAATTGTCCCCACCAGGCATTAGAAAATCGGGTTCTGGCCCCAGTGCCACAACTTCCTAACTGTGCAGGTTTTTGAACTTCTCTGAACTTCTGTAGGAGAAGAATCATAATGATCTAACTTTTCTTTTATCCTGTACTATTGTCAAGTCCAGAAAATACTGTCACATTCCTTATGAAACGTCATGACCATCATCATTTTTGGCAAGGAGAGCAGGGAAATGAGGCTGAACTCACTGGAGGAAATGGCTGAAGGTCCCAGCCATGAACGAGGAGCCACATTTTGCTATAGATTAGAATGTATTCCAGAGGGAAAACTAAAATCAAGGATCTATGTCAAGTTCAACTCCTGTTTCCAGAGGCCTCCAGCATCCTGGGGATTCTCACTCACTATCACTTGCCAGTAGCAATATTAGGCACTCACTAAGTATTTTTAAAGTCAAGTTCATTTGTCCTAATTGGAATAATGGAATTGAATTGTATTGAATGCAATGGTTTCGAAAAGCCCTATTAAAATCCACCTGCCATGGAATCACGTAAAATCACCAAAACAACTTTCTTCACTATGTTCCACAGTCTGTGCTTTTGCTGTATCTTTTCTCTGACAGAGGCAGAGTGCATGAGGAAGGCACGGCTTCTGGAAGGGAATGGTAGGAGGGCACATGCATGGATATTAGGAAGAATTTTTCTCCCCCAGGAGCAAGAACCTGGGATTTCCAGGGAAACAGAAAGGAGGCCTCACATCCCTCAAACTTACTGGCATGTGCTTCCCTAAATTGCCTTAACAAGTGAAACTCTTTAACCTCAGCATTCATCTCTTAATTCACCAAACATTTTTGGTCCTTGCGGTGTGCCTGGCACCATGCTTGTCTATGGGTCTTAAGGCTTTTCAGATTTTCTATTTCTGTTACCTTGGGCAAGTCCCTTAAACTTTCCTGTCCTCAGTTCATATATCTGTTAAATAGACATCATCCGTTATGCCTCCCAGAGTTTGTAGGAGGAATAAATAAGATCAAAATACTTTGCAGGCTATCTGACATTCAACAATTACTTTAAAAGAAATAGTCATTAAAGAACTAAAGATGTCTTTAAAAAAGAAATAAAGGTCTCTGGATCTAATAATGTGATGTCATGGAAAGAACTAGTTATTGTTGGAAGTTGAAAGTAATGCATGCACGTGTAAAAAAAAGACCTGATCATGCTAGTCCCCTGCCCGAAAACCATCCACTGCCCACCATCCACTCCCAAAGAGCCCCAACTCCTGAGAGCCTAGCCACCTCTCCATACCCGTTCCTCACAGCCCTACCCCCTGCCCCCAACCCCCAAAATATGCCCTGCTCTTCTGCCACACATGGATTTGATTGGCTAGTTCTTGAAGAGAACATATTCTCTCAGGCCTCCCTGCCTTTGCACAGAGTGTTCCCTCTGCTTGGAGAAGCCCCAGTAATTTGGTAAGAGCTCGCTCGATGTCAGCCCCTCTGGGAGACCTCCCAGTCTTGTCTTTTTATCAGGACTGAGTTTTGTTCTCTCCTCTGATCCCTGCAGCACTTGGACGAACAGCTGATAGGAGTTCATTTTGTGAAGCTGTGACCAGTTTTCCAGTAGACCATGAGCTTGCTGAGGGGAGGAGCCTGCCTGTCCTTGATCCTTGTTTCTGTGGGGTCTATCCCAGTGCCTGGCACAGCCGCTTTGGAGATGGAAGGAATAGAGGGAGGTAAGTGGATGGACAGAAGTTCAAGTGCTCTATTCCTAGAAGGGGCGTGGGGGTAGGTCTAGGATTGGTCACTATGAATAACCTGGAGAAATTCTAAAAACAAAACACACATATAGTTCCTGCCTTCCAAGATTCTGCTGTTGTGTGGGCCCCAGCAAAAATGGATTTACCTTGCAGCTAGTGAAGTTTATACGTCAAGACCCTTCACTTGCACAGCTCCTTCCAGGGACCTGGGAGAAGATCCAGCAATTCCTTTTTTTTTAGACAGGCTCTTGCTCTCTTGCCCAGCCTGGAAGGCGGTGGCGCGATCTCAGCTCACTGCAACCTCTACCTCCCAGGTTCAAGTGATCCTCCCACCTCAGCTTCCCAAGCAGCTGGAACAATAGGTGGCAATTTCTTATTCATAACTTTATATATATACTTTTAAAAGGACTCTCTAGATGGAATAAATTCAGGCCCCACAAAACCTGGATCAACCTCTGGCCCCAGGATCCACGGTTTCAATAAGCTTGTCAAGTGATTCTGATACACAG
The DNA here is from genome assembly GCF_000951045.1 of Mandrillus leucophaeus. Lineage (NCBI taxonomy): Eukaryota > Metazoa > Chordata > Mammalia > Primates > Cercopithecidae > Mandrillus > Mandrillus leucophaeus. The sequence continues at coordinate 885,889 of NW_012106463.1, read as the reverse complement.
CCAGATTGGTCAATGACTTGCTACTCAATGGGTAATTCACAGACCAGAAGCATCAGCAAACATCACGGGTGGGCAAGTTGGAAATGCAGAATCTCAGACCCCATCCCCGACCTACTGTCTGTGAATCTGCATTTTAACAAAATATCTGGGCTGATTCATGTGCAAAAATTCATATTCAAAGTTGTGAACCACTGCTGTAATGATTTCTCTGAGAGAGAAACTATTTCCAGCTATAAAATCACAGAGGCCTTCTTGGAGGAGGTGATCTCTGAACTGAGACCTAAAGTAGAGGCAGTATTTGGGTATGTGAAGTATTCCAGCAGAAGCAGCAAGCAGCATCAGTAGAATCCTGGAGATGGGGAGTATGAGGAGGGGTCGAATAGACCAGGGTCTTCGGGCTGGAATAAGAGAAGACAACCACAGGCAAGTTGACTCAGGTGGGAGGGAGAGAGGGAGGGAGGCTGGGGAAGAGCCCACATGCTGGGTTAAGGCCTTTGGATTCTAATTAAGTAAGAATGTGGAGGCTTGGAGTTTGGGTCCAGAAGATATGAGAGATCCAGCTGCAAAAGCAAAACATCCCCTGGGAGAGAGAAGCCAGTCACAGTGTTTATTCATGCTCAGGTACATTATTTATGCCCAAGCCTTGCGTGGAAGAAGTCAAAGAAGGGAAGGGACAGGAAGCCAGAAGCAAGGACTGGGAATTCATGAGGGAGGTACTCATATTTTTTCCCACTCTGCAGCGTTGATGAGAGTCTCAACAGCACTCCCATCCTTGGCACTGTGCAATCAGGATATTTGCTGACTGTGGCTTACAGAGGGGAAGGAGCTGGGTGTGGTCCAGGTTGAGTCCTGTGAATTCCCATCACACCTGCTCCCTGCAGGCTCTACTTCTGCAACTTCCTGAGTTCAATTCATTCCTGCAACCCCAACAAAACCTATCTACAGGGTTGTTAGAAGGACTAAAGGGCATAATATAGCAAAGTATGAGAAATATATTGGGACCTGAAAAAATGTATGTAATCCTTTGAACCTTGACTTCCCTATGCTATCATGAGGTTCAATTTCTAACAGATAGTGGATTTTCAATGAATGCTTAATCATAAAATGCCCAAAATACCAGCTAATAGGAAACTCATCATTGGGCCTTAGAATGGGTTTTGTCAAGGCTTGAGGTCATATATACACTTTAACAACGTACATCAGTGGTAATTTAATGAACATTTACTACATGTTGATCACTGTGCTAAGCATCTTACAATGCATTATCTCATTTAGTCTCATAATAAGATGAGGAAAGGGAAGCTTGGAGATGTTGAGTGTCTTGCTCAAAGTCCCATTGCTATTAAGAGGCAGAGTAGGAGATAGAAGTCAACACCAGGGTGAGATCAAAGCAAGTACTCACCTGTGAAGTCTTGTATGGGTGCCACAGGTGAAACAGGTTTCATTTGGAAATGTACATTTGGCTTATTTCATCCCCTCCCCATCTCATTTCAAATGCTAGGAAAAGTCAACATCACATTTCATATAGATGGAATTGTAGACTCAGAGACAGAAAACATAAGGACTATTTAGTTCAATGCTGCTCCCATACAGATGCAGAAAGGGAGGTGCAGAGAGGTTGGTTGACTTTCCCATGGTAAAACAGGATGAGAATGTCTTACCTGTTATAGCTCATACATTAAGATAAAAACAAACATATAAAAACACAAGATTATCTTGTTTTGTTCTATCCTCACTTCTTCACATCTTGTGCCAGGCATCAGCTCCCTCCTTCCCTTTCCTTTTTCTTTACTCATTTATGTATTGGTTCAGCAAATATTTATCAATGCACTATTGTGAAGTTACATTCAGAGAAGAGACAGGAATTTAGGAAGAATAATATAGAGCAAGAGAGAAAAAAGAAAAGAGAAGAACAAAAAAAGTAACAGAGAAAGAAGTGGAGAGAGAAATACAGAAAGAGAAGGAAGAAAGGAAGGAAGGAGGGAAGGAAGGAAGGAGGGAAGGAAGGAAGGAGGGAGAGAAGGAAGGAAGGAAGGAAGGAAGGAAGGAAGGTAGGAGGGAGGGAGGAGGGAAGGAAGGTAGAAGGAAGGAAGAAAGGAAGGAAGGAGAGGAAGGGAGGGAGGGATGAAGAGAGGGAGGGAAGGAAGGAAGGACAACATCAATTGGCCACTTTCTATTGGATAAGCACTTTTCCAAGCATTTTACATGTATTAACTCATTTAATTCACCCAGAAACCCTATATGGTAGTCACTATTCTTATCTCCAATTTAGGATGAAGAGCCTGTAGCACAGAGACCTGAAATAAATCACCCAAGGTTGGAGGGCTGGAAGGTGGCAAGGCCAATATGCAAACCTGGCAGATCTGGCTCTAGAGGCCTTACTTGGGATCTATGCACGTAATCGTGTTATAATGTCCTCCATTTGCTCTGATGGCCACTGGAAGTGGATTAGATACTTACGGTAAGAAGAGTATTGCTTCTGAGAGACTTTATCATCTTTTCTCAGTGGAGAACCATCACCACGGTTTGTCATGCACCATCACTGCCTAAGGTGTGAAGGGAGAAATGTATTGCACATAGAACCATCAAGCAGAGGAACCTGGAGGGAAAAGGATCATGGAATTTAGAGCCATGGGACCCGGGGTTTATCTGTGTCCCTGCCACTCCCTAGCTATGCCATGGGATGAGTCAATCCATCTCGTCAACTGTGTGGCTCCTCATGTGGAAAATGGGAATTATAGTCAATTCAACCCTATCTACTTCAGAAAACCAAATTAAAGTGAAGGTAGTTTACAATATCCAAGGCCAAAACCAGTGTGAAATCAAACACAACCACCAGTCTTTATCTCCTTAATTTTGTGTAGATGTTTATTAAAATAGAAAGAAACTCTGTGGGGTTGGTCAGTGCTGAATTTAGAATGAGGATGATGGAGAAAACCCAAAAAGGAAGGCTTAAGCGATGAGCTTCCAGAGGGTAATGGGCAGAAGGTGGATTATTTGGGAAGAACCAGAAAGGGCCCTGTGGATAGTTAATTGTCTTTGGATAAATGGTTATATTCATTCATTCATTCATTCATTCATTCATTCATTCATTCATTCATTCAAGTAGTATTTACTGAGTGCCTCCTATGTACCAATGATAGTGTTAGATACTGGGGTACATTGGTTTAGAGAACAGACACAGTCCTGGTCCTCATGGAACTTGCAGTCCACAGAAAGTCAGACACTGAACAAAGATGTACAGAATTTAAATGCATAATAATAAACTGTGACACATGCTATGAGACCAAGGAAAAGAAGAATTGCCTATAAGAGAGAAAAACAGTATTGGGTAAGTGAGGACACACTGAAGGACTCAATGCCCTAATTAGTCAATGCCCTAATTGTGGGAATAATTCCCATTCTTCCACCCCACCACTCACCAACTGCTATTTGAAAGGTCATAGGTCTCTACTCCGTACAGGCATGTACTATTTTAATTCAATAAGCAATCTTTTGAGTGCCCAATAAAAGTATGTGGGTATATCCCCAGGTGTCAGGTGTCAGTCAGCCTGCCTTCATAGTCAGCCCTGGCTGCAGCCCCCTTTGATGGGATCCCTGCATATCATTTGTAGTCCTACTTTACACATTTAAAAAATATTCACAATAGTTCAATGATTCATCCAAGACAATACAGCTAGAAAGTCCAGACCAGGGTTTAGGACTTTTGATAGCAAATCAAGGGCTTTTTCTGTTCACACAGAATAAAATCCTAACCTCACCAAGTCCAGCATGTCATGGTTTTGCCTCATCTCTTGCTACCTTCCCTCTTCTTTACCATGCTTCATCCATACAGGCCTTCCCAGGATGCAAAAAGATTTTCCCTGCTTCAGAGGCTAAGCATCAGCTCTTCTTTGCAATGTCTGGAATGCTCTTCCTTGATTTTTTACTTGGCTACCATCTTTTATTTTTAAATCAGCTTTATTGAGGCATTATTATTATTATTATTATTTTTGAGATGGAGTTTCACTCTTATTGCCCAGGCTGGAGTGTAATGGTGTGATCTCAGCTCACTGTAACCTCTGCCTGTCGGGGTCAAGCGATTCTCCTGCCTCAGTCTCCCAAGTAGCTGGGATTACAGGCACACACCACCAGGCCTGGCTACTTTTTGTATTTTCAGTAGAGACTAAGTTTCACCATGTTAACCAGGCTGGTCTTGAACGCCTGACATGAGGTGATCCACCCATGTTGGCCCAAAGTGCTGGGATTATAGGCATGAGCCACTGTGCCCATCCTGAAGCATAATTTTTATGAATAAAATTCACTACTTTTCAGGGTTCAGTTTGATGAGTTTTGACAACTATATAAATATACTTAGGTAACCACTGTTACATTTCCGTCGCCTTAGGAAGTTTCCTCCTTTGCAGTCCATCTTTGGCCTATACCCCAGGCATCTACCAGCTTCTTCCTTTTCATTTAAATTTCAGCTTAATTATCACTTCTTCAGAGGCCTTTAGAAGCAATGCCTTTCCTGACCATCCAAAAGCTCTCTTCCACGCTCCTCCTCCATCATCCTCTTCCAAAGAGTCTGGCTGTTCTCTTTCTAGCACTTTTTACAAGATGTACCCATTTTATCAACTTACTTGTTTGCTCTCTTTCTGTCTTCTCCAAACAACATAAGCTCCATGAGGGAAGGGTCTTTGTCTTTCTTAATATTTGTAAACCCGGGACAGAGTGCTTGGCACTTAGTAGAATAAATAGTTATTAAATGCATGAATGAATGCATGGATAACTGGTACTGCAACCTTCTGTGTGCAAGTAGCTGAGGATTCATGGCTGAATCAGAGATGATTTCTGTACTTACGGAGCTCACAATCAAATGGAAGTCTTGCGACAGGCACACAGATAACACTGACACAGATAATCCCTAATGTTTGGATAATGCACTACTATGTACGTATAAGGCATTTACTGTGTGCCAGGCCTTGTTCTAATTCCTTTGTGTGTGTGTATGTGTGTATATATATATCCACTCATTTTATCCTCATGACAACCCTATATGGAAGTTACTGTTGATATTGCTGGTTTGAAGATGAGGAAAACTAGGCACAAGAAGGCTGAGTCACTTACCTCAGATCAGCCAGCTTGTGAGTGGAGAAGTCAAGATTTGGGACCATGCTTTTAGCAGGGCTGCCTGATCCATGCCCCAAGAGAAGGTCACATAAGGCATCCAGAGAATAGGGAGAAAGCTGAAGGCAGGCCCAGCTCAGACTCAGGTCAGACTTGCAGGACAGGCGAAGTTCTAATCTGGAAACTGGAAACAGGGACAATTGTCTCTGGAAGCCCTACATCAGGTCCAGTTCAAGCAGCCAGAGACAGCCCTCCAAACCCAGGGGCAGGATTTTCAGGCCTCTAAAGCGGACTGTAGCCGAATGGGGAGGGAGGCCCTTGCCCTAGTGCTCCTGTGTCCCCAGGGGTCCAGTTACCCCAGTAATAGTGCAAGCCAGAGCATCAGGGCTTCAGGTGGCCAGCTGAGTTGTTCCCACAGGGCTGCAACACGTATCCGTAACACATTGGGAACTGGGGCTCCAGGCCAAGGGGCCTGAGCGCCGCCTGGGGCTCTGGCCCCTCCCGGTGGCAGCTTCCCAGAGGCCTGCCGCGCTCGGTCTGCAGTTCTCCGCTGCGGACAGTAGGTGGCAGTGGGTCGTGAGAAATGGCCCTCGTCCGGCCCTGGCTGCGGAGACCCAGCCTGGAGAAAAACGTGGCTGGGCTTCGGCCGCCGAGCGAGGGAGAACCGCGCCCCCGGGGTGGGGCTTGGGGGCCGCCCTGGGACTTGGTGGCTTCTGCCCGAGCGGAGGTCAGCGAGGACCTGGGAGGCAGCGCCGGGATGGAGCTGGACGGGGAGGGCTCTGCTGGGGCTCCTAGTCCCCATGAGGCTGTGCTGTCATGGGGAGCCCTGGGGACCCTGGCACCCTCGTGAGGGCCCAGCCGCCGCCTCCTTAGCCAGAACTTGTGCCCAGCGTGGGAATTTTATTCCTGAGCAAACAAGTTTTTGTTTTTTGTTTTTGTTTTTTTAAGCTGAAGAAGAAACTGCCCTTCAGAGAGGTTAAGGGACTTGGCTGTGGCCACATGGCTCTTGCGTGGCTGTGCAGGGATTAAAACCCGGTCCTGTCTGACGAGAATCTTGCTTTTTTCCACTGTGCCAATACCCAGTGAGGGATTCCCTGGTGTGAGCACCTGGGGACAACGGAGGTGTATTCTAGTCTGCATTTACAGTGAGGAACTCGGCTCAGCCAGGGTGTGGCCATGGGCGCCCACTCCCAGGCACTGCCCAGTGAGGGGGTGGCTGAGACGACCGCTGGATGGCCTTGGAGAGCCCTAATTCCCTCCCCAAGCCCTAACTATCCGGGCCCCCGACTCTGGCAGTCTCTGAGCATTAAGTCTGACCAGAGCTGGCCCTGCAGGGTCTGAACACTGGATGCCCCCCACCTCTGTCTGCCTCTTCTTACTGTACTAGATCTCAACCCGTCTTCCCATCTCTGACATTTGAAAGCACTTTTACTCTCGGGAATTCGTTAGATCTTTACAACCACCCCGTAAGGTAAAAAAAAAAAAAAAAAAAAGAAGGGATGTTTACATTTACAGAAGAGGAAACCGAGGCCTCAGAGAAGTGATTTGCCAAAGGGTACCAAGCAAGTTCGCCGCTGAGCCAGGTCTTGAACCTCAGGTCTTCACAGCTGCCTCCTGCGACAAGGCGGGAGCAGCGCTGGTGCGGAGCTCTGGAGCGGCCGGCAAGCCGAGCAGCGGAGGCCCTTCCATGCCTCTTCGTCTCCCGGAGGCAGGCGGGGAGCGGCCGACAAATTAATTCACGCTATCTTTACATTATGTATAATGCGGCATGATTTTATTTTGCTTCATTCCCGAAATCTTTTACAGTAATTAGTAGCCGAGTAAAATACAAAAATTAATGCAATATAACACTTTAATGGTAATAATACACCATCCTGTCTAATTAATAAAATCTGTTGTTTCCAAGCACGATTATTTATTTGACAAATTGATAGCACACATCCTGTTCATACCCTTTTTCCTAGCTCCCATCCTTTCAGTTTATCGAATAAAATTGTAGCAGGAAAATAAACAGATTGTCTTCTGACCTGACAAGCAAGTGAGAAATAAACCTCTCACTCATACATCCCTAATTGTTCTCAGCAATATCCTCTAACACATGTCCAGATTGGTTAAAAATGAATATTGATTCCTCCCTACTTTCTTTTTTTTAAAAATTGCATCTTCTTATTTTAGAGAAAAGAGACCTTTCCTCCCTTTCCTCTGGGTACTGTTTATATTGGGACAGTTGGAGGGATGTAAATTTTGTGACTGTGTTCAGAGATTCTGATGGCCTTGCTAACAGAGTGAAGCGATTGTTCAGGCTATGCCAGAGAGAGAGAGAGAGAGAGAGAGAGAGAAAGAGGGAGAGGAGGTAGGGGCTGCTCTGAGCCCTCGCCGAGGAACACTGAACCCATCGCGAAGGCTGCAGGAGAGGATCAGCAAGGGAGCAGGGAGCAGTGAGGTTGCAGGATTGTCATTGGGAGTTGGCGAAAACAAAACTGGGAAAGGGGTTAGGGCAGGATACCCAGACCTGGCAGTATTTGCAGGTAGTACTAGGGAATAAGGAACAAGGTCCAGCATCATTATGTGTGGAACTTGGGATGAAACAATGATCTAATTACAAACCCGAATGCATGCTATGTTGTGTAATACGGGGGCATTTTACATGCCAAGTGTTAAAATATGAAAGCATTTTAAGCTATAAATAGGGCCTCAGAGACAGAGATACAGAGACATGGAGACAGACGGAGAAAAACAAAGAGTCAGATAGACAGAGAGAGCACGCAAGAGCAGGACAGAAAGAGAAAGAGACTCACCATCTGCAGGTTATTTTGCAGCACTTTTCTCTGAAAGAAAAATTATGTGATGTGATCTGTGTTCAGGGAAAAGCTATGCTATTCCCAGCTTTCAAGCTACATTTACTATAATAAAAAAGGAAAAAAACTCCAAGTGTACACAGGTGAAAAAAGTCACCCTCTCAAGGAAACCGGCCTCAATACACAAAAGGAGAAACACACACACACACACACACACACACAAACACCTGCTTGCACAATCCATGGATGAGTCTCCAGAGTCCTTTCTTTTGTATAGCAAAGTTCTACAATCCTATGTGCATTATGTTCAACACACATACACACACACATACACACACATGCACAATGCAGATATGTGCACATACCACCACTGCACGCACACCCTGTGGAGCCCAGACCCTTGAATCAATGCAGTCATGCCCCATTGGTTAGACTCCCCAGGCCACTTCCTGGGCCACCAAAGTAACCTCTACCTTCCACTGAAGTCTCAATACTCTGATTTTATTACCCACCCCCACCTTTTTCTCTTGATCCATCTTCCCATCCCCACCACCATTGTGCTAGTGCATTATTTTAATAATAAAAATAATAATTTAAAATTCTTCCAGGCTGGGCTCAGTGGCTCATGCCTGTTATTCCAGCACTTTGGGAAGCTGAGGCAGGTGCATTGCTTGAGCTCAGGAGTTTGAGAACAGCCTGGGCAACATGGTGAAACCCCATCTCTACCAAAAATACAAAAGATTAGTCAGATTTGGTGGCGTGTGCCTGTGGTCCCAGCTACTCGGGAGGCTGAGGTGGGAGGATGGCTTGAGCCCAGGAAGCAGAGTTTGCAGTAAGCTGAGATAAAAATAAAAAAAACTTCCATAAAATAGACGCTGACTCCAGTTTTTGCCAGCACACAGGTATACAGAAGGTGACCAACCAGTTTGAATACTTTACCTTTTTTAAAGTGCTCTCCTATGAATTGTTTAAGGGCAAGGGTTACTATACTCACTTTATAGATAAGGAAACAGGTCACTTCTTTCCAAGGGGAAACAATTGGGATGTTCAGTGAAAAATCTTTACTGAACACTTAGGGTGGGTCAGATACTATTTAAATGCTTGACAGGCATTATTTCATTGAATCCTCAAAATAACTGTATGAGATGGGTCCAGTTATTACCCTCAGTATTATAGATGCAGAGTCTGATATTCAGAAGGTTTATGTAACTTGAGAAATTACACAATTATATAGCACATATATAATAGCACTGGAGTTTGAACCCACAACTGTCTGGATTTGAGGTTCCTGGAGCCATGTTCTAATTCCAGCTCTGATATTCACTGGCTGTATTACTTTGAGCAAGTAACATTTCTGAGACTCGGTTCTCTTAACTATAAAATGAAGATGAAAATTCTCACCATTGATATGAAGGTTAAATGTGACATATATATACTGCCCAGCAGAGAGTCTCAGCAGGGATTAGGAGTTTAATCAAGTCTACTCTTCCCTTCAGTTTTACTTTTGTCCATCTTGCATTAGCCACTCCCCAGAAGTTACCTGAAATATAACTCAGTTTGTTGGGGCTACACCCAGTTGACAGCTTGGGGTGTTTGTTTCACCATTTTCAAAATAAGGAAATAACAGATATTCATGAGGATAAACTAAGTTAAAGCATAAGCAGCCAGCACAGTGCCTGGCACACGGACGGTGCTAAAATAAATATTTGTGAAAGAAAATAAGGGAGGAAGGAAAGAACCAGGATAATGGTGCCCAGGTACTCAAAAAGAACTTGCACCCAAGCAGCTCTTAGGACCCAGGGACTGGTCCCACCAGGCTCTGCCAAAGGGTGAGCAGGAATGTTCCAGCAGACGGTGAATGTCCTGTGGACCTGCTCAGTGCCATTGATCAATATGTTTTATGATGGATCTAATTAAGCTCTCTAATGAGGGATCACAAGATAACAATTTATCCCAGAACCATCACTCATTAAAATGCTATTTCAGGAGATGACATCGTTCCAGCCTTAATTGGCGGAGTTCGCGTGACTGGAATCCCTTGGGAGCAGAGATGCCCCTTGTCATTTACTCGTCACCTCTGTGGTGAGGGGGCTTAGAAGGGCCCTGAGAGGCACATGAATTTGTCAGGCATTGCCATAGCCCAGGCTCCACCTACCCTGCTGCAGGTGGCTTTCTGGAGCGGGTGACTCAGCAGGTCACTGACAGGAGCCTGCGGCTGTGCAGGGGCCCAGTTTTGGAGTCAGAAACCCAGAACTTTAGTCAGTTCCCAGAATGAGTCAGGAAGCCTTCGGAAGTGACCATTTCCGTCAGCCTCAGTTCCCTCTTCTATAAAGAGGCCTTCCCTGCCTGCCTTCTGGGTTGGTGGGAGATTTAAGGAGATCATGGAGAGGCTTATAGAACAGTGGAAAGAGCACAGACTTGGAGGTGACGTTCTCAAGGTTCAAATCCTTGTTCTACACCCGCTGGCTGTGTGACTATAGACAAGCTACTTAGTGTCTCTGAACCTTGATTTCTTCAATAATAGTGCCTAACTCAGTAGGATTCTTGGGAGGATTTTAAGAGCTTTATAATCAGCCTGGTTTCTGAGGATCCCAGGGACACAGAGATGGAAAGGCATGGAGGGTTTCTGAGGGAGCCTGTAATGCCTTAATATCAGAATAATATCTGTGTCAGGACAGATTACAAACCCAAAGAGGACCAGAAAAAGCCATGGTGGCTATACCCACAAGGGAGGAGGAGGCATTTGAGCTAGATATTGAAATATAAGAACTTTCCTAGTTGCAGAATAGAGGAAAGGGCATCCCAGGATGAGTGAGCCCTCAGCAAAAATAAGCAAAGCACCCGGGTTGGAGAGAGTTCATGCGTTCAGAATGCAGTAGTGCTCCCTTCTCCGTCAAGAATGCCTGAATCCATGGATAGTACGAAACCCTGTATAAAAGACATTTTTCCTATACATATTCCTATGATAAAGTTTAATTTATATATTAGACACAGTAAGAGTTTAGCAACAACTAATAATAAAATAGAACAATAATAACAATATAATAAAAATTAGGTGAATGTCATCACTCTTTCTCAAAATATCTTATTGCATTGCACTGTAAGTAAAACAAGGGTTATTTCAACACAAGCACTGTGACAGTCGGTCTGATAACCCAGAGGGCTACTAAGTGACTGTCGGGCAGGTAGGGTATGCACTGCACAGAAGATGGTTCATGACCTGGGCAGGGCCAAGATTTCATCATGCTGCTCAGAACGGCATGCAATTTAAAACTTGTGAATTATTTATCTCTGGAATTTTCCATTTAATATTTTCAGACCGCAGTTTACCACGGGTAATCGAACTGTGGAAAGCTGCTGTGTCATCCCGTTGCGGAAAGGCAGAAGGGCAAAGCAAGCAGGTGCGGAAGACATCGCGATGCTCCGGAGCTCCCTTTTTACAGCAATCTGTACTTCACTCCCATGGTAATGGCAAGAATCCATTCAGGAGGGCTCCACCCTCATGACCCAATGACCATCTAAAGGCCCCACATTGCAGCACTGCTGCATTAAGGATTAAGGTTCCAACACATGAACTTTTGGGGAATGTATTCAAATCGGAGCACCTTGCAAAGTACTTGGATTTCATTATGAAGGTCACTGAAACCTCACATTGGGTGAGTTTAGTGAAGTCTCATTATAGAGCTTGGACCTCAGAGGAGGAGAAGGGAGGAAGATTCAGGTGCTTCTGCTAACAAAGGTGGCTTGGAGCCTTCAGAGCAGACCTCATGTTTCCCAAGACCAGGAAGAAGAGGGCCCCCATGTCCTAAGTGCCATAGACTTGTCAGGAGCACTTGCGGAAACCAAGATGGCAATGGTGCCTTGAATTTTGGACTGCTTCCCTACCAGAGAAGGAGACTGGGTGTAGGGTGGCGGGAATTAAAACTTGTAGAGCTGCTATCATGCATTAGGGGATGTAGCATTCGATTCTCACAACACTCGCCATCAGGTGTGATTGTCCCCATTTACTAAATGATGAGTTTGAGTCTCAGAAAGGGTTAGTGCCTTCTCCAAGTTAACCAGCTAATAAGAGCAAAGTCAGGATTTGAGCTATGGTCACTCGGTCCCAAACCAGTGCTTTTATGACTGCATGCTCTCTCACTAAACATTGCCACATGTAGGATCTCCATTTCTCAGGTTTGAGATGTGGGTGATTTAGCTCTATCTTTCAGAAGGGTAGCTTGAGACCCAAAGAATTCTTCAAGAAGCACCTTGCCCATGGACACTCTACATGAGATAATTTTCTGATAGAAAACAGAGATGCAGTTTTGATCTGACAGCAATGGCATCGAGGAATGTGTTTTTCCTGGAACTCTGGGATGGATTTTATGGCCTGATTCCAATTTACCTTTCCAGAGGCCATTAGCCTCTGCTCATTCCTGACTCCTGGGGCAGATGTGAACACTCCTGGATCTTTAATTTTTGAGAGAATGTAGGAGGGGGCTGATGCCATTTTTCTATTGCATAATAAAATTATTTCCTTAACAAAAAAGGGGGATCCACAGTTTCCAATTCAAACTCTTTTTTAAAAAACAGGGGGAAAAAGTAGCAAAAAATAGTTGAAAGAATGCACCCCTAAATGTGAAATTGTTCAGAAATACATATTTGTAATAGGATTCAAAGTGTTCATGACAGCTACTACTTACAGTGTTTAAAAAGTTGCAATTAGTACCAAAAGGCTTGGATGAAGAAAACATCCTATCATAGGCATATTTATAAAACAACTTCCATCAGCCAAAGGAAAAATGGACAGAACTCTATTACAAGCTTTTTATATTTGAAGAGCAATTTCTAATAATATATCTAGAAGCCATTTCTGAAATTGACTTAGTGTGCATGATCTGGGATTAATGTTTTCTGCAAAATCACATGCTCGTTTGAACGTAAACATTTTGCACTTCCGTTCCACCTCCTGGTTCAGAAGAATGCACCTCTAATGTGTAAAGTGATCTATCAAAATTAATTGTGAATGCCCTAATCCAATCAAGTCCACCTCATTAGGCAAACATTTAAATTATTAAGTTAAATAGTGGGATATTTCAATATAATCTTGTTATGCTATTTTTATGGCAGTACAAATGCTGTCTACAGATGGGCTCTGCTTCCCAGCCTCCTTGCTATTGTTGATGAGCTCACCATCTCTGTTGCTGGATTTCACACGTGTGTAATATTGGTCTAGTCACAATCCTGCATTCCCTCACTACCTCAGCAGTTACTGATGGAGCCCCTACTGTGTGTTAAAATTTGAAGGCTAAAAAAGACCTCCAGGATAATCTAGTCATTACTTTTGCAGATACAGGAACTGAGATTCTGAGAGGTTCGGTGCTTTTTTATGGATCATGGAGCAAATTTGTGGCACAGCTACTGGTAGAACCCTCTCTTCTTGATTCTGCATCCAACCATCTGCTTTTTTCTTCTTTCCTTGTCCATTTCGCTCTCTAATTCAAACATAAAGATGTAAATAAAATCGATCAGGTTCATGTTGTTCATATTTTACATCATTAGTATTTTGCAAAATTATTCTTCTCCCCCCCATTTAATAAAAGATATATTCCCAACCTGTTTGCTCTTCACAGAGCTTTAAATAGCTTGTCCTTTCTAAATTCCTCCAGCTAACAAACAGCTATTCATCATTTGATAGTTCCTTGAAGGCCAGCCCAACAGAGACATGTTTGGAAGAAATAAGATCTTGATGTCTCAGTCTCCAGCCCCTAAATTAGACTCTGGGTATGTGCATATCGGGAGGAGGAAGAACAAAGGAGTAAACAAACAGGAACTAAAGCAGGCTTGAGGTCTAGCCATGACCAGGGTCCAGATACCCATCTTGGGATCTTCTTGGGAGCTAGAGAACACAATCCTGTCCTCAGCAGACCCCTTGCCCTGCACCCCAAGGGAGTTATGTCTATGCTGTCTAAAGATTCAGATTTCACACTGATTCTGAAGGTAGGTCTAAGGAACCCTTAGACTTTACCCTACTTTTGGGAACGAGGTGAAATGAAGAACTTCCCAGTGTTCTCCTTTTACTCTCTGGTTCAAATGTAGACAGGATTCTTTATACCCTGAGGCATGGTGAAACAGGGATAGAACTATCAAAAAGATATTCTGAAGGGGAACTAAACTCAGAAAGTGCCATGAATTCGAATTATCCACTCTGCAGGTGGCTTAGGCCCCAGGGTCACGGTATGACCTTAGTGGGTCCTAGGTACTCTTATTTTCATGGGTTCTTTCTTCCATTTAGATAAGTAAATAAACAAATTATATTTTATGACTACATTAATATAAAGAAGAAAATATTAATATTATAAATTTAAGCATTTTCTTTGACCTACAATGTCCTAAAATTCTCTGATTTTAAGAGAATCACAACATTTTTGTAGGCCCTCTAAATGTTTGCAACCCTAGGCACTCAGTCTACTGTGGCTAATGGATAGAGCAGCCATGCCAGACCCAAGGAGAAAGAGCCTCCCATTCTGCCTCCATTTGGCAGATGGATTCTGATCAACACCAACACCCTGGAAATATCTAGCTTCCTCGGATCTGGGCAAGAGAGAAGAGGCTTAGCTCCTGTCCTCTTACTTTCCATAGCCTGTCTGGGGACAGATTGAAAACCATTGGTATAAGGAGAAGTCACCCTTCTTAATACCGTTCAAACTCAGGTGCTTCAAGGTTATCACTGGAGGGGAATGAACTTTGTTCTTTGTTCTCACAATTTTATTCCTTCTGCCAGCGTTACACTTGTTCTATGTGGAACCACATTCTTCATACACTAAAACATGGCTCAGTTAGGATTAGAACTGTCAAAAAGACCTTCCCAAGGGGAAAGCAAATGCAGAGAATACTGCAAATTAATGCTACAAAATGACCCTTCAGAACAGGGGAAGTGGGTACATAAGGCTCTGCAGAGGAACCTGAGTACCCCTTGTTTCAAAGACTGTAGCAATTGAAACTCTTACACAATACTGGTAGGAGTGTCCATTGTTACAATTACTTTGGGAAACTGTCAGTATCTATGAAAGTTGCATATGTTATACATGCCTAATGGCCCAACATTTTTACTCCAAAGTATTAGATTGAGCCATATTAAATTGTCAGTGTTTGAATTTTTGATCTACAAAAATGTCAACTTAATTTGATTCAATTTAATCTATAGCCAACAGAAAAACATACATATGCTCATCAAAAGTCATGTATAAGAACGGTCTAGCAGCACTATTTATAATAGTCAAAAGCTGGACACTACCCAAAAGGCCGTCAACCATAAAATGCATAAATAAATTGTGGTTTATTCCCATAATAGAATAGTACATGCAATGAAAATAAAGAAATTACAACTCCATATAACAACTTGGCTGGATCTCACAAACGCAACGTTAATTGAAAGAAGCCAAACACAAAAGGATATATATTATATGATCCCATTTATAGAAATTTCCAAGAGCAAACAGTACTAACCCATGATGCTAGGAGTGAGAAAGGGGAATAGGTATGGCCCTAAAAGTCCCATGCGGGGCATTTTCTCGGTCTGAGAGCCAGTTTTATGGGTGTGTTCACTTTAGAAAACTCATCAAACTATAACTTACGATTTGCACACTTTTCTATATGTATGTTTTCCTTTCTTAAAAAGTTTACTTTAAAAAAGAAGAAGGCTGCAGAAGAATGCAGGCAATTGTTCAGGCAAAGACAACAGCAGGTGGCTTCAGGAGGGTCTACCCTCCTGCCCTCCAATTTTTGTCGTGGACTTTTTGATTGCTCACTAATACAGGCTCTCCTTAATCTCACTTACTCCTCAGCCCAACATCAAGGTGGAACCTATTATTGTTCATATCCAGTGGATGGAGAAACTAGGGAAACAGAGGCTTTGAGAGTCTAACTCTCCCAAATGCACACAGCCATTGTGTGAGAAGCCACCACCTGACTCCTGAACAGTGTCTCTCCCAAGCTCTCACTGTGCAGGTCCATGATCCAGACTCAAAGTAATTGGGACCATGTGGGACACCCAGAAGTCACAACTCCCTATGATTTGGATGCAGATCCCACCTCTCTGGATCCTGCCCATCTGTAGACAGCATTTGTACTTCTCTGGAAGAAGGTTCCAGTTCTTGTCCCTGCCCACCAGCATGGCTACCCATGAACCTGGGAAAACTCTTGGTGAGGGCCAGGGCTCTCAGTGACTACAAATTGCTCACTCAGTCTGGCAAAAACATGATTTTCTCTATGTTCCCTGACAAGTCCAGGCCCAGCCAGCCTGCTTGGGCCTTGCCATCCCTGTGGCATCTGCCAG
Organism: Mandrillus leucophaeus; assembly: GCF_000951045.1. NCBI lineage: Eukaryota > Metazoa > Chordata > Mammalia > Primates > Cercopithecidae > Mandrillus > Mandrillus leucophaeus. The sequence goes on along the minus strand of NW_012106463.1, from coordinate 869,662 downwards.
GGACATCCCAGTTCTATCTTCTTTTGCTTACTGCTCTTTCTGACTTCAGTTCTGAATGACCCTGTAAAGGTGTCTGTGTGGGTTTATGTGGAGATAGAATATATGGAAAATGATGCTGCCCTAGGCCACAACAAAGGCAAAACTCAGCCTCTGCCTTCTTCTCTGACCACTAACTTGACCTTCCCCAGCCCCAGCTCTTCCCACAGCACTATTTAAGGTGAGTGTTGGAAGAGGTGCCAAGAAGAAAAGCAGAAAAGAGTGTTTTCTGAGAGGGCAGTGGGAGTCTGTTCACGTGTTCTTCCCCTTTCGTGTATGCAACACCCCTGGGAATTGGGTATCATCATCCTCGTGGTACTGCAAAGGCATCTGGGAGCCCAGGAAAAATAAATGCATGGGCTGCTGTTTTCCCTACGTGGAATGGTGATGTAGGCAGAGAAAACTGGTGAGCACCTAAAGGCATCCAATCTCTCCTCTGTCATGGTTTGCATTCAATACTCTTGAGTGTGGACACACTCATAGACAGAGCTTGCTATCTACTGATACTGGTTCAGGTCATGGCTGCAATCAGTACCATTAATAAGGCACATGCTGCTTTTCTAGAAGAATGAAGGGAGCCATTACCTTCTGTGAGGGGCAAAAGACATTGTATTAGCAGGTGAGAACTCTAGTTCCAGCTCACCCATTTACTCTGCATGGCTCTGGAAAAATTTCTTCCCCTCTCTGTCCCTTAACTTTCTCATGTGTGCAATGAAGGAACAAGATTTGTTGATGTCTGAGGGTCCTCCCACCTCTAGTACTCTGGCATCTTATAAGGAGGTGCTCTTTGATCTGGACCATGAGGTACTGACACCACTGAGGAATACTCTAACTTTCCCCCAGGACTGAAAAGACCGGAAGGAACTTGTCTCCTTGGCCTCTGACTCTGGTGGGCATCTGAGTGATGGAGACAGGCACAAGCTTGGTCTAGAAGGAATGAGGGACAGGCAAGTTCATGGGTAGCTGAAAGTTTCTGTCGACCAGGAGCCACCCAAGTCATGGGATGTGGACAGTTAGAAGGACCCAAGAAGGTGGATTCTGAAAGGGGAACTAGAATAGCACTGGATTCATGTCCAAACCATTGCTGTAGCCTCTTATTTTATGTGTACACCTCCTGACCCCCACTCACCCCAACTGTTTCCTATAACTCAGGGATTCTTAATCTGGAATTCATGCCCTTTGAAGTTGCTTGCAAAATAATATGTGTAGGTGAGTATGAGCATTTTCCTGGGCGCAGAAGCTTCCATTTTATTCTCAAAAAGCTTGGACACACACATATACACACAAAGCTAAGAGCCACTCTTCCAATTTAAACACGTCCTTGCTCTATCCCCACACTGACCCAGGCCCTTGTCATGAGTGTTTTGGGCTATTGCAATCACTTCCTAACTGGTGTCTTGCCCCCAGCCTCATATTCCTCCAATCCAGCTTCCACAGAGCCTTCAACATCACTTTCTTCGAACTTTGTTTTAACCAAATCTTTTTTATCGGCTGTAGATAAAGTTCTAAATGTTTAGCCCAGTTGTAAGGTCCTTTGAAATGTGGCCCCTAATTCCTTCTCCAGTCTCACCTCCTGACAACCCCCTTCCTTGTGCAACTTTAACTGTAGCTTCACCCCAGGACATCACGGTTCTATGACTTGCATGTTCTATTCTCTCTGAGAGGAATGGCTTTCCCTCCCCTCATTTGCTAAACTTTTAGGATATAAACATCATGAGAAAAAGACTTTGTTTTGTTTATCGTACTATCCGGATACACAAAGTGTGTCTGGTATGTGTAGGTACTCAGTAAATATTTGCTGTGAATGAGTAATTGGATAAATGACTCCTTTGGGATTTATACCAAGAGTCTCCACCACTTGAAGAATTCTCTGATGTCACCAGTGGAGGTGGTCATTCTATTGGATCCATGTCTCACTGCATTGCAATTATTTTTTATATTCTATGTGAAATTATTAGGTAACATTATATGTGTCATTGTTATTAATATATATCACTGAACTGTAAACTCTAAGTTCACAGACACAGGATTTTTTGAATTAAAAAATAAATCTCCAGCATCTAGACCAGGCTGGCTGGCACCTACCAGTTGCACCAAATAAATGTATCTTAAATGGATGAAAAAACAAATGAATGCCTGCTCAAAACTCAAATGCCAAAGCCATCTTTGCCCCATCAAAATGTATCCATTCTTCAAGCTCTGACTCAAATTTGACTTCCTTTCATGAATCACTCCTTTCCCTTGTCCCCAGTTTAATGTGTTTTCTAGCTTCTCCAAGCCACCCCTGGCATTTTGTTGAACGTTTTGTGGACTAATTTCATTCTCACCTGAGCAAAGAACTTAGCACGATGCTCTCTCCTATTAGTCTTGCATACTCCTTGAACCCTGGAGACACGTCTATTCTGTTCTGTGGCCACTCCCACCCTTGCCTGCTGACCCAGCCCTAGCACAGTGCTCAAAACTGTGATACATGACATGAGATTTTTGTTCAATTGAATGGCTTCCCCACATGCCAATTTTTGGCTAAATCTACAACTTTCTCTCATTAGACATGTTTCAGCTTCAGTTCTTCTTAAAATCTCCCTTTACAAAGAAGAAAGAGAAAGAACCACTGGCCAGTATGGCAGCTTCTGTGGAAACATTCAGCTCCTTGCATTCTTTCTGTGCACATACCTCAAACCAAGACTGCTCAGAGGAGGGCCAGCCAACCCCCGCAGGAAACCCAGCATACTCAGGCATTCACACTTCAGAAAAAATAAAGATGCAGAACAGGAAAAAAAAATCATTATGGGCTGCATCCATCGCACAGTAAGAAGCACTAATTATTCTGTGTAGCCTGAGTTTTTCTTGGTAGGCAAACTCTTTTGAATATTAACAAATATTTATTTAGGAATTAATAATTGACATCTATTAAAGCATAATTTATGGAGAGTGAATTCCTCTTGGTTTGGGTTCCCACTGCTCTGCTACATCTGGCTGCTCCAGAAGTGACTCTTTCTTTTGTTAGAAGCAAGATGCAGGGGCAGAGCACAAGCCAGGGCCACGGACGCGCTTCAGTGACTGCATAGAACAAAGCACAGTGGGAGGGCATCGGGTTACGATTCAATTGGAAAACTGGCTGTGGACCTGATTCTGCCACTCCTGTTCCTGTGGCCTTGGGAGAGTTTCTTACCCTTCAGAGCCTCCTTTCTAAGGCTAAGAAGCAGACGTCTTCGTGTCTACCTGTATTTAGTTGGACATGCCTGGTTGCAAGTAAATAAACTATTCTGAGTTGGCTTGAGCAATAAAGGGGAATTTGGGGAAGGAGGCCAGGTTATCTTCTGGAGCCCTGACAGGGACAGCGCTAGGCCTCAGGCACCCCTGGAAGCCAGGGCTGCTAAGCCCTCTGCACCTTCTCTGCTTCTCATCTCCACTCCTCTCTGCACACCTGCTGTTCTTTTCCTCTGTTTTCAGATTTCCCCTACTTCTTTGGTCCCCTGGCAAAATCACAGCCTCCTCAAAACTCCTGAGCTTTTCTGACACAGGTTCAACCATAGAAGACAGTGGGAATATATTTGTCTCCATTTCCATGTTGCCCCTGTGTGATGCTGACTGTTTAGTGGAGGGATACCAAGCAACCATGGACAGGGTTTCAGGGTCACAGTCAATAAAATGCTTTCTAGGCACCACCATGAATTTATGTATTCATTCATTCATTCATTGAAGGACCATTGACTGAGAGCTCACTGTGTGTCAGGCAAGGTTCTGGGTGCTAGATATATGGCAGTGAGTGAGGGAGAAAGGTGTGTGGATCAGAGAGGCCACTCTTAGAGGCTGTTCCAAGAGAAGCAGCAATGCCACAGAATCAACAGAAAACCACTGCAAAGCTATGTGAAAAGCACAAGTAAAGTTCGAAGCTTTTGCAAAGTATAAGAGGTTATTATGATATTAGACATTTTAAGGGAAAACTATAAGAAGTTTAAAATGGAAAAAAAAAAAGGAGGGAGGGAGAGAAGAAGGAAGAGAAGCAGGTAAGTCCACAGAAACAGAAACAAATGGAAACAACAGGGTGGTCAATGCTGAACCAATATAAAAACTATTTTTTCACTTGGAGGCTTTGAAAAATAAAATGAGCAGTGGTGAGCCCTCTATCATCGGAGAGTATTCAAGCCAAAACTAGATGGTCTCCACTCAGGGCCGATGTACCCATAAACCAGGCAAGAGATAGATGTGCCTTCCCATTTCACAGTTCTGAAATCTATTTTCATAGTCAAATTCAAAGGTTTCAGTTGATTCCACACATTTGGCCTTCAAGAGGAGAGACAGCTTGTCACCTTTCCTGGCCTCCCAAGACAAGAGCTTATACTTCATTTTAACATTAAATAAAGAACAGCATTTCAACTCCTCTGGAATGCAAAACTGTGAATTTGAGTGAAATATGCAGTTTTCATTATGTTAAAAGATCTACTCATTACAATCAGGATAAGAGGATATGAATAAGACAAATTGATCACCACTTTAAATGTATTAATCAGCTTGCAACTCTTGTCACCAGTCAAAACAGAGCAGTCAGACATTTATTCTGTCTCAGTTGTACTGTAGAACCCATTGAGGAGGTCACAGAGTCAGAGTGCCTCCCTGTGCCGTTTACAGGAAAACAATCACAACACATTGCAAAAGTTCTTGCCTGCTTAGAATTGAACTAAGCAGACACAAGTAAGTATTGTTACTCATGCCACAAATATTTATTGAGCACGTACTATGTGTCAGGCATTGTGTAAGGCACTGGAGATAACAAAGATAAGCCAAAGCTGGCCTTTGCTCTTCACATTCCCATATGGTTTAGTCAGGAAGCAGATGTACAAGCAAATAATGACAATAAAGTATAACTGGAGATAAGTCAGTGGTCTTCATGCAGTGCTATAGGACTAGGGACCAATCTGGAGATTGTGGTTGCAGTTGGATGGCCGGGTATGGAGGATATTTCCTCCAGTTGCTATCTAAGCTTTAGGTCTGAGAGAGAACAGAGGCTCTTGTGAGAAGAGAGGCCTGCCCATCTCCACAGTCAGGACAGTGGGTACAGAGGGCACAAACACTATGCTTGGGAAGAATGTGTCTTCCTCTAGCCTGGTGGGGGAACTTGGGCTGACATCTATGTTGGCTGAACTGCCACACTCAGCCCAAAGGAAAGCCATGAAACTAGACCCAAAATCCTCACAGGAGTTATCTTCCTTCCTCACTGTCTCTGCCCATAATAGGGGCTCAGAGTTCTGTAGGGTGAGGGGCACCAAACTAGTTTGGGTCAGGGCTTAGGATAAGCATAGAGAGGATGGTTGATGGAAGGATTTATTCAAACATCAGGAATAGACCGGGAGTGGTGGTTCACAATCCCAGCACTTTGGGAGGCTGAGGCAGGTGGATCACCTGAGGCCAGGGGCTTGAGGACAACATGGCAAAACTCTGTCTGTACTAAAAATACAAGAATTAGCCAGATGTTGTGGTGCATGCTTGTAGTACCAGCTACTTAGGAGGCTAAGGCACAAGAATCACTTGAACCCAGGAGGTGGAGGCTGCAGTGAGCCGAGATCACGTCACTGCACTCCAGCCTGGGTGACAGGGTAAGACTCTGTCTCAAAAACAAACAGACAAACAAACAAACATCAGGAATAAGCAACTGTCTTCTGCAAAGTGAGCTTTCACAGGAAAGCAGGGTTTGGGTGGAAGTCCCAGTAGTTGGACTGGTTAAGCCCAGGCAGGATTCCCATCCCGGGGACAGTCTCCATTCTCAGAGGGCACAGTTTTTATTCAATGACTTGAGTGCAGCTGGAGCATAACCACTTGTCAAGCTTGGGGCACAGAAATAATGAGGCCCATTGTTCAAAACCAGCACCTTCAATCCTCCCTACCTGAGAGCAGAAAGGGAAGGATGAGCTGAAATGGGTGGGACAGGGACAGAGAACCTGCTGTATGATTGTCAGCTCTCCCTTCTTTCAGTCAAAGACAAGTCCCAGGAAAGCGTCCAAATCGCGGAGGTAGATTCATAGCAAGCCTGATATCTAACTGAATCAAAACACTTCAGCTTGGGGCTGGGGACTCAGGTGTCAGTGGGCAGATGGGCAGAGTAGACGGACCACCTGGAAAGAGAGAATAACCCAGATTTCTTTCTGTACCTTTTATCCAAACCTCATGGAAAACATGGAGCAGCTCTTTGGGGTCAAGGAAAGGCAGGTGTCTCTGGCATAATCTGCTTTTTCTCCAGGCAACTTATGAGGCCAAACAATCAATCCACTGAGTTGAACTTTACAAGTTACTGATTTGTTTTTTAACTTCAATTATCTGCTGTTGATGATTCCATTATGGGGAGGGAGAGAAGTGTAAACTCGATCTAGGGTTCTCTGGAACAGAGCATTTATCTGGTTTTATGAGGTTACGAGGACCCATAATGCACGTTTTATGGGCCCATTCTCATTTTTAATCTGCTTTGATAAGATCACTATGCTGGAAGGATATAGAAACTCATCGCCAGGCCCAGCCCAAGAGAGAGACAATGATACCGGCTTGGGAAGGTTTTGCTCCTTCAGATGATGCCCCTGGGCAGTTTCCTGGATGTGGGCTCCTTAGGATCCGGCTGTCAGGGAATGGTCTTGTCCCAATCTCTCAGACATCCTTTCTTTATGAATCATGGGTGGCAAAAGTCACTGGAGGGCACAGACCTCAGACTGTGACAGTAAATTAAATTAACCTCCCCTTTATTTTCCAGTATTTTCCAATGAGAATGCTGAGAGAGACAAACATAGAGAATAGGAGAAAACACATTTTTTATGCTTAGAAACGGACTAAGTTATAGGCACAGATTTCTGATCCTAGCTCTTAGAGTCAAAGATCTGACTAGGGTCTAGGGTTCCTGCTCCAACCCCATCATCCTCAGCCTTGACTACCTCATCTCCCACTTGGATCTTCCAGTCGTCTTCCTTGCTTCATCCTTTCACCAGAAGGACAGAGCACGAGCATTTGCTGAGTAGGCACAGACAATGAAGCCTCACAGAATCTCTACGTGCTCCCCTAGCCCTTTGCCCGGCCTCCTTTGCAGCTATGTTGGAATGCTTGCCAGATCAGCAGGCTGGGAGTAGAGGTCATTTGTGTTGCCTCCAGTTCAAAGCTGGTAAGAACAGGTGTAAATTCTCCAGTTTCTTGCCAGTGGGAGAAGTGAAGACAGTTGAGATAATCAGAGTTGAAAGATGAAAATAGCCCTGATCCCTGAGTCACTGTTGGAAAAGTGCCTTCCTGAACACTGCCTGACTCATATGGACTCTATTAAGTCACTGAGATTTTGGAATTGTTTGTTCTTCCCATCTAGTGTAGTCCAGCCTGACAACTGAGCATCTTCTATGTGCCCAGCACTGTATTAGGTTCTTTCTAGTAAATTATCTCAAAACAATCTTATGAACGTCTACTCTAGAAGAGTTTTGGCCTAGTGAAGTTTGAGGGTGTGAAGGATCCCTACATCCCCCAAGACTTAGTTTCTTCCTATGCATCTCCAGAAGTTATGCCAGAACCCCTGGCCCTTGGCACTCTCAGATTCTGCCTGTTCTCAAGAATTCTTCTAAGAATCTAGCCTTCTCTCTGGACTTGGCATTCATCACATTTCCCCCTGGACTTGACAGTCTCTGGATACTGGAAAAACCAAAATTTTAATTGGATTCAGTTGACTGGAAGGTGATTGAATAGTGCATAAAATGTTAACTTTTAAGCCAGGCAAATCTGAGTTCAGATCTTAGCATGATCACTTTGTTCATTCAGTCTTTCATTCATAGTGCATAAAATGTAATTAATACCCAAATGTATGTCTCCAGCCTGGACTGCTACTCCGAGCTCCAGATTCAAGAATTCCACTGCCTACTTGGCATCTCAAACACAGCTAGAGCCCTTGATCCCCAAATCTCCCTCTAGGCTTCCCCTTTTCAGTAGGTGGAGGCTCCATGAGTCCAGATGCTCATCTCAGAAGCATCCTTAACTCAAACCTCTCTCTTCCCCACCATAGTCTAATCATCACCAAGTTTTATAGATTCTACTCAAAATATCCCTGGAGTTTTTGTCTCTATTTCCACATCCATCATGCCAGTCCAAGCTTCTCTTCTCTCTAACCTGGACTAGATCTAGAGCTTCTTTCTTGCACTCCTAATTGCCTTGCTCTATCCATTGGCTAACTCACCAGCCACAGTCTACTCAGAAACTATTAAAGTATTTGTACTGACTTTAAAAGGGGAAATTCTAAAATCAGTTGCAGCCTTGAGTGATCAGTGTACCCTCGGTGGACCTCTCGGCCTTCCTCTTCTCTCTGTGCTCCCCTTATGCCAGCCTTCCTTTCATCCCTGGTCAGGTCTTCAGGTGGTCCCATCCTGCCTCTGCCCGGGTGCTCTCTGGCTACTGACTTGGCTACCTTCTGTCATTCTTCTAAACCTAAACTTAAATTTCACTCTCTCAGGGATGCCTTCCCTAAACTCTCAACTTAGAATTGGTCCCCTAATGTAACTTCTAATCACACTCTCTACTTTTCCTTCATGTCACACTTTGTACTTGCATATTTATTAGTGTGGTTATTTGTTTAATGTTATCTCTTGCATCTGACCACAGGGGCAAGGAGTATGCACAGTGACTAGTACAGAGTATGTGTTCCACATATACCGTTGAACAGATAAATACATGTTTACCCGCAAAGCGCCTATGTTGCAAGGGTGAGCAGGAGTCCTAGCTTTGGAATCAACGAGAGTGTGCATATACAAGAACTCTACTGTATGAAAAGTTCTGAGAAGTCAGTATTTATAAGATAACAAGATGGGTGTATGGTTGATATAAAAATGGATTTTAACACAAGATTTTCTCCTGGGAACTCGCCAATAGTTAAAATTTATACAGTGTGGCCTGGCCCAGTGGCTCACACCTGTAATCCCAGCACTTTGGGAGGCCAAGGCAGGCCGATCACCTGAGGTCGGGAGTTTAAGACCAGCCTGGCCAACATGGAGAAACCCTGTCTCTACTAAAAATACAAAATTAGCCGGGCGTGATGGCTCATGCTTGTAATCCCAGCTATTTGGGAAGCCGAGGCAAGAGAATCACTTGAACTGGGAGGCGCAGGTTGCAGTGAGCTGAGATGACACCAATGCACTCCAGCCTGGGCAACAAGAACGAAACTCCATCTCAAAAAAATAAAATAAATAAAATAAAATAAAATAAATTTAAAAAGTGTGTACAGTGTGTGCTATGTACCAGGCACTATATATAATTGAATGCACTTAATTCTCAAAGACTCTAGGAGGCAAGTTCTACTTGTACAAATAAAGAATGTGGGACACAGCGGGGTTTAGTGACTTACCCAGGTTCACACAGCTAGTAAATGGCAGAGCCAAGATTCTAGCCTGGGTTTTCTGTGTGCAATGTCTGTGCTCTTAGCCACTTTGTGCTATGCTAGGAAATGCTCCTTAGTGATCCCTAGGGTGGGACAAATGGATGACTTTTAAGTCCCTATCTCAGATAGACATCTAAAATGGGAATGTATCATGAAGACTCTCAGAGAGATTCCGAGAGACAGCTAGGGCACAGCATTTCCTGGCAATGGTCAGGCAGCTGAGTAGACCGGGTTTCTAGTCCTGGCAATCGCCAAGTCACTGTATGGTGTTGAACCAGTCACTTTACTCTCAGAGCATCTGCCGACTCTTCCTCCATAAAAATAAGGGCTTTGACTAGTTCATGTCTGAAGTTTCTCATATAAAATAGTCTAGAATCATGTGCATCTTATGTTTGATAAGATCACTATGCTGGAAGGTATAGAAATTCACTGACAGGCCCAGCCCAAGAGAGGCAATGATACTGGCTTGGGAAAGTTTTGCTCCTTCAGGTGCTGCCCCTGGGAAACCTCCCTCAGTGTAGGCTCCTTAGGGCAATATGAATAAAGTCCTCTCTCCCCTTTCATTCATTCTGAGAGATTAACCAGAAGTGCCCTCTGCTACTTGATCATTTAGGTAAGGAGTGAGAGTTAACAAATGGATCAGAGAGGGAAAGACTGAGACAGAATGGAAGAAAGAGAAAAAGTTAAAAAAAAATGTGAGGAAGAGAAGAGGGGTGAAAAAGGGCAAAGTGAACTTGGTGAACAAGGCTGTATCCACTGTGAGTTCCCAAGGAACAAGAAGGCACATCAAAGTTTGCAAATTGACTCAGTTGCCTTTCCCAGTGACTACGGCCGTTAGAGGCTTTTGACTTGCTCTGAGTCAACAGAGAGAAATGAAAAGGATGATTTAAAAGACACAAACAAGCAGAGCAGAGATTGCAGATACAGAACAATAAATATCCTCTTCAAATTGCCGATTGGAGTATCTGTATTAGGCTGTGTTTGTAGTCTCTGCGTGTCGAGCGATGGAGAGCCCAGATTGTGGCCAGGGAGGTCACACAACAATGGGGCTTGATGTTTTGTTTCCACTTTTCAAAGGCGCTCCTTTTTTTCCTCCCAGTGATAAGGCCCAGGAAATGGTTAGTGACATGCTCGTGGGAACCTATGGAAAAGAATACACACCATATCAATGAAGCAGCCGCCGGCCCGGGAGCAGAGAGGGTGGGTGGGGGAGCCGCAGGCTCCTGGCGTGGGCTGTGGTGGTGAGATAGCATTGAGAGGCCGCCTGAAGCCATGTGCCCCCAGTCTGGGGACCGGGCCTCTTTATCCAGCCAGAATGGGTGGAAGGCCAGACAATGTAGTGCTATATTTGGTTTCACAACAAAGGGCCCTAGAAAGATTTGATAGTGCAGGGATGTTTGGGAAGGCGGCGCAGGATACAGCACAATACAAGCTTTGCAAAGGTATTTAGCCAGGCCCTTTATGCCAGGGACATGGCGAGGTATGGATGTCATCATGATTTCTAATGACTTTTGTCTGACCCAGAGTTCTATTTGCTAGGGAGGTCCCTAGGCAGGACTGAGAGCAGTGCCAGGGTGCTCCTGGCGCCACTACACTTCAGGGCCACCTGAAGTCACACTCCACGACTGTCAATCCACTCCTTCCCCTGAACCCAGGCTTCAGCAGGCCCAGAGAGCCCCAGGTCAAGGGGAAGGTGTTCAGGAAGAACTGGAGCAGGACCTTTTCAGGGAGTAAGCAATCACAGGAGGTGTCCTAACCAGAAAGAAGCAGCTCCAATTCTATTTGGGGCCAGGCATCCCAGCAGGAAGCCACCAGGATGAGGGATGAGGGTGCAGCTTCAGAAGGGTAGAGTAAAGAGCATTGAATGGCACTGGGTACCAAGCCTGGTGTTTCTGGGAATTTCAGCCAGAAGGAAGGCAACAGGCATGAAAGAAGTCCAGGTCTTGTGTGATAAGGCTGGCAAGAGTCTAAGGAAACTAGCCCCATGATGTGGTGGGGTGCAGACAGGACTTCTCCTGTCCTAGATCCTGAGACCTTCCGAGGAGGAGGCAAAGTGAAGACAGCAACCCCAGAAATGTAGGGGAGTAGAGCCACTGGGTCCACTGGGTAGCCTGGCTGTACCAGAGAAGTATTCTGGACGAGGGGTGTGGAAAGGCGGCTACCACTCAGTAACAATCTTCACACACTTAGGGCTTCATTCCAAGGGGAGGAGCATCAGTGACTATTTTCAACCTCTATTCTGGTTTTTAAAATGTAAAAACCCTTGTTGGACTGCCCCCATACTGGTTCCAGGAAAGGAACGTGGCAACAGGAGGGCTAGGCCTGGGACAGGATGAGAGATGTTCTGCCAGGTGATCTCAGCAGTCATGGGCCGATCAGACCAATCCTCCTGCTGAAGCTAGAGAAGTCCAGAAAAATGCACCCTTAATTGGAGGAGTTACCTCTGGTTTGGGGACACTTTTTTCTTACTGACTGCTTTGCACATCAGGATTAACTTTGAGGATCAATTCTGGTGCAGGCGATCTCTCTGAGAAGGTGTGCCAAATTGTCCTCTCTGTTGCCCCCTTATTCTCATCACTGGTGCCATGAAATCCTCCAGATGTGTTCCCTGGGTACTGTCTTTCCTTTTTCAACTTTTATCAGTTCCATCCATCTATCTATGCACCCATACAACAGAGCTCTCCTTTACTCCTAGATGCCAAGTTTACCCCAGGTATTAGAGTATTGAGCTCCTGCAGCCTCCTTGGGAGTTCTTGGACTAATAAGGAAGATACTTGTCTAAACACATAACTACTACTACAAATTCAGAAAAGCAGTTGTCCAAGCAGTAGCTCCAAGGAGAGTATATCAAATTCCATCCAAGAAAGCTCAAAAGTCTTCATGGAGAAAGTGATGTTTAGTAAAGACATGAGCACATGAAAGGTATCTTTCATAATATAGACCTGGGCTATATTATGGGCTGAATTGTGTCCCCTCCCAAATTCCTATGTTGAAGTCTCCAGACTTGGAGACACTGTCTTTAAGAGATAATTAAGTTAAAATGAGGTTATTAGGCTCAGTCCTAATCCAATCTGACAGACGTTTTTATAAGAAGAGGAAATTTAAACACAGACAGGGACAGAGGATGCTGTTGAGTCACAGGGGGAAGACCCATCTTCAAATCAAGGAGAGAGGCCTGGAGCGGACACTTTCCTCAGGGCCCTCAGTATAAACCAATCCTGCTGTCACCTTAATCTCAACTTTCCAGCCTCAAGAACTATGAGAAAATACATTTCTGTTGTGTAAGCCACTCACTCTGGGGTGCTTCACTAGGCATCACTCCAACCCCAAACACTGTGACATTCTTTGAGGGGGAAGGACCCCTTCTTGAGTATCTGGCACAGTGTTTGACACATAGAAGGTGCTTAATCAAGGCTAAACTGAATGAAACAGCAGGTCACATTTAAATCCAACTCTATCAGCCTCAAGTAGAACATGCACATCAGAGAGAGAACAGCCCCTGTTCCTAAATGTTGCCACATCTTTTATCTCAGCTTATGTTATCTATATATTTTCAGTAAGTCACTCAGTAATTTATGACATATATACTGAGAACTATGTATTAGGCACTGGAAATAGTAATGGGAGGAAAGGCCCTTTGGATGAAGAAATTCCTCCTTAGCTGCTCCCATGCAAGGCATGCCTATCACCAGGGTCAAATCTCTGTCTGCAATGAGGCCCAGGCTCCAGGACCAGTCTGGCAAGTGCTGGCCTGCCATCCATGGCTCAGCCCCTCCTTAGTACAGGCTCACTGTAGGGCTGAGATAGGCACAGGAGTCTGATGCTTAAGATGCCAAATAAAGGGCCCAGCTGAAGAGGCACTTAAGATGTGGAGTGACTAAACTCTGTGAATTCCCTCCTGCTGACCCTGGGAGGATTCCTGGCTCTCTAAGTGGCTGACAGGGACAGATATGTGGATCCCCAGGATACTGTCAGGAGTTTCAGCTTCTAATTGGCAGGCGTCCAGATACTGGGACAGCCTAGTGATAGGAAGAATGTACAGCAATTGTGGGTGTTAATGAGGGCTGGGGAATCAGCCAAGAAGCAACGTGGTGGCATCTGCCACAACACTTCCTATACCCATAGCTTCGGAGACAAGCACTGTGGGTCAAATCCACATATTCTCACATGCATATGTGTGTAGACACCAGCATATGTGCTCTCATATGCTGCTGGTGGTATTCACATAGATCGCCATGTAAAATATGCATGTTGACGTGATACCTGCACATGTCACACTGAGCAAGAATCACGGATCTGACATACATACAAAGCCATGCACGCTCATGGGCACACACATGCACTTACATTTCTAAGTATACACTGACGCATAAAAAATTAAGTCCAGTATGGATGGTGAAAGTTATATAAGCACATGAAACGTATCTCTCATTGAAGAGGGTTTGTATCTTTTTCAATGCTTCCGAAAGTCTTCCTGAGACCAAAAGTAATCGTAAGTGTTTTCATCATTTGGATTAGAGCTTCCTTGTCTTCCCTGCACAACTCTGATAAAAAAATAGATGGAAACTGTCCTCAATTCCTTTGGAAGCTGTAAAGTGCCTACCAACATGTAGGATTAGCACCATTATTTATGAGTTTTAGAAACAGAAAGACAATGTGTTGAAAGTAAAAGAGCAAATAACTAGGGATTACAAGATTTAGATTCTCATCCCAATTTTGCCTCTCTCTTGCTAAAGTATTGGTCTGGACCCAGGATGACAACTTTCTTCTCAGCTTCATCTCTGATGGTTCTGTTGAGGAGTGTTCTGAGGCTATGAATAGGCTCAAAAGGGAAGAGTGCCATGTTTGGTTAATAGTGTCTGACTTAAGCCCAGAATAAGGATGTTTCTGACCATTCAGTTTCTAATAATCTCTAAGTGTATATCGTTATTCAGAAACTAGAGGAATAGTGCTCAGTCTTCATCAAGTTACTTTTCTATAGTCCAGTTAACTTATTAGTCAAGACAGGGACCACGCATACACCTGTTTCTCCTCCTCATCCTATCCCTTTGGCTCTTATTCAGCCATAAAATACCTTGGGGTCATTGATAATACTTTTTGGTGTTGTGACCCTCATGATTCCCATTAAGACTTTACTTACAGGGCTGAGTTCATCATCTTTATCTCAAATGGAAAGATGCCTTGAAGGACTCCTCAGAGCTGTGTGTTAGGGCTCCAGCCCGTGGTTATGCAAAGAGTTCAAAAGCTGCCTGGTATGCCTTTTGCACAATGTGGCTCCCACTGCAACTCTATGAAGCAGCAGCTGTGCAGTGGTTGTGATTCAGACTGATGCAAGGAGTGGGAATAGAAAGACTAGGACCCTTTTACCATTCTAACAATATCCACAGAAAAGAAGAGGAAATGCATTGGAGCAATTCAGAACTAGTTCTTAACTTCTGCCTACTGACATACCAGCTCTTCTTCACTAGGTCAGATGAATTCTCAACGGTAACTGAGATCTTCCAATGTGTCACACACTAGACTAGGCACTTTACATCATGTATCCCATTTAATATGTTCCACATGCCTATTAGATAAATAATATCTGCATTTTCAAAGTGTAAAAGCTGAGGAGGGAGTCTGAATTAGACAGCTAAGAAAAAGTAAACTTGGAATCAGTACCACATTAGCCAGGTCCCACATGCCACCTGGGCAATACCACTATAGACTCACAAATGGTTTACCATTTTCCAGTGCAGAACATACAGGCATCCTCCACAGTCATCCTGGAAGTGGACTCCACCAATCAGAATTCTCCTTGAGGCAGTTCATCTGACCTTAAACAGAATACCAAAGACTTTAAGAACTGAACTATAGGATAGCCCACCATCCAGATCCGGATAGGTTACTGGGTGGTGCTGCACACACGGGACAGATCCAAATATCATTGCAAGATCTTTAAAAAAAGAACTCATATTAACACAAAAACTCATAAAATCCTGTTTGGAACTTGTGGCCTGAACCCAACCAAGCTGATTGATAAACCTAAAATAAACACTTTCTCCATAGTGTTATTCAAGACCTAGAGTCTCATAACATAATGTTCAAAATGAGCAGGATACAATCCAAAACGTTCAATGTATGAATAACTAGGAAAATCTAAAGTTACAGGGGAATAGATAAACAATCCCTTGCTGAGATAACATGGATGTTGAAATAATCAAAGTCTATAAAGCAGCCATTACAAAAATATTCCAAGAATTAAGGGTGAGTACTCTTGAACCAAGTAGAAAGACAAAAATTCTCAGAAAAGAAATATAAGTCACTAAGAAGAACTGGAAGTTTCAGAACTGAAAATGTGCTAAACAAAATTTAAAAACTCACTAGATGGCATCAATAGCACAAAGAAAAAAGTCAGTGAGCTTGAAAAATTACCCAACTTGAAAAACAGAGCTAAAAAAGAATGAATTAATTAAAATAAATAGATCCCTAGGGACATGTAAGATTAAAAACAAAGGTTCTGACATGTGTATCATAGCAGAAGGAAGTAATACAACACTTACAAGTTGCTGAGAGAAAGGAACTGTAAACATAGAGTTCTACATCTAGTGAGAATGTCCATTAGGAATAAAGGAGGAATAAAGACATCTTTAGATGAATGAAAGCTGAGAGAATTTGTTGCCACTTGACTTGCCCTAAAATAATTGATATAAATAGTTCTTTGGACAGAGGATAATGACACCAGAAGCAAACCTGGAACATCCCAAACAAAGGAAGAGCAACAGTAATGGTAAGTAAATTGTCTTCCTCTTGAATTATTTAAAATATATGATGGTTGAAAACAAAGATCATAAAATTGTCTGATGGGGCTTTCAATGCATGTGGATATAATACAGAACAAGTACAACATAAGTGAAAAGGGTAAGGAACTTACATGGTGTCAAGGTTTCTACATTTTGTTTGAAATAGAAAACATTCAAAGTAGTCTATGGAAAGGTAAGTATGCATATTTAAATTCCTTAATAACTACTAAATAAAAATAGACAAACTTATATAGTCAAAAACACAAGAAATGAGTTAAATTGGAATAATGAGAGCATGTTTCAAATTATTCAAAAGAAGGAGAAAAGGAGGAAATAAATCAGAAGGAACAAATAGAAAACAAATAATGATATGTTAGGCCTAAATCCAAACATATCAATAATTATATGAAATGCAAATTTTCTAAACACACCAATTAAAAGTGAGGGATCATCAGAATGGATTTTTCAAAAATCTACTTTTATGAAAGAGCTCTTCACATATAGTAATATAGAAAGGTTAAATGTAAAAAGATAGGAAAAGATATACCATATAAATACTTGTCAAAAGGAAGCTGGAATGGCTAAACAGTATCAGAAGAAATAGATTTCAAAGCAAAGAAAATATTAAGAGATACGGAAAGATATTATGCTATGATATAAGAGTCATTTCACTGAGAAGTTATGATAATCCCCAAAGTGTACAAACCTGACAACAGAGCTTTAAAATATATGAAGCAACAATGAACTAAACTGAAATTATAGACAAATTCACAATTGTAGTTACAGACATCAATACTTTTCTTTCAATAATTGATAGAGCAAGTAGATGGAAAATCAGCAAGGGTATGTAAGTGCTAAATAACACCATAGACTAGCTTGATCTAACTGACATTTAGAGAACATTACACCCCACAGCACAAGTGCACAAGGATCTTTTACCAAGATAGACCATATTCTGTGTCATAAAGCAAACTTTCACAAATGTAAAAGCACTAAAATCATACAAAGTGTATTTTCTGACCAAAATTGAATTAAACTTGAAATTAATAACGGAAAAGATAACAAGAGAGTCTCTAAACACTCAGAAATTAAATAATACACTTCTAAAAGAAATCCATGGGTCAAAAAGGCAGTCTCATGAACAAATGAAAAATATTTTGAACTGGTTGAAAATGAAAATACAACATATCAAAATTTGTGAGATACAGCTAAAGCATTGCTTAGAGGGTTGTCTAGAGCATTGGATGCTTATATTAGCAAAGAAGAAAGATCTTAAGTCAATAATCTAAGCTTCCACTTTAAGAAGCTACTAAAAGAGCAAAAAAAGAAAAAAAAAATCCCCAAGACAAGCAGAAGAACAAAATAAAAGATAAGAACATAAATAAATAAAATTCACACTAGAAAAACAACAGAGGATTTGAAATAAAAACCTTATTCTTTGGAAAGAGCAATAAAATTAATACACCTCTACTAACATTGACAAAAAACGTTAAAAGACTTCAAGTTATCAACATTAGAAGTAAAAGAGAGGATATCACAACGGACTCTACAGACTTTGAAAGGCTAATAAGTGTATTCTAAAAGCAACTACTCTACCCATATAAATTTGACAACCTAGATAAAATAGAACAATTTCTTGAAAACCATAAATTACCAAAGCTCACCCAAGATGAAATAGATCACTTAAGTAGTCCTATAACTATTAAAAAATATGAATTTACACTAATATCTTTGAAAAAAGAAATCTTCAGGCATGTATGATTTCAATAACACATCTAGCAAATATTTAAAGAAAAAATAGTACCAATTCTACATGCTTTTTTCCTCAAAAACAGAAGAGGAGGGTAGATTTACAACTCATTTTGTGAGGCCCATATTACCCTGACACCAAAACCAAAGACATTACAAGAAAAGAAACTCAAAACTCAAAAACCTCTCATGAACAAAAATGCAAAAATTTTCAACATAAAATTATCGAACTGAATTCAAATAAATTATTAAACATGACCAATGAGGACTTATCCTGGGAATTCAGCACTGGCCCACTATCTAAACCTCAAATAACATAATTCACCATATTAATAATCTAAATAAAAAACCTATATGATCTATATATTTGACAACATTCAACATCAAGCTATGATAAAATCTCTCAACTAACTAGGAATAGAAGAAAACTCCTTCAACAATATAAAGGACATTTACAAAGAACCTACAGCTACCATCATGCTCGATAGTGAAAAACTAAACACTTTTCCTCAATGATCGAGAACAGAGGAGGGATGTATACTGTCACCACTCTTATTCAGTATCACTTTGGAAGACTTAACCAGTGAAATAAGGCAATAAAAATAAATAAAAGGCACACAGTTTGGAAAGGAAGAAATAAAGCTATCCTTATCCACAGGTGATATTATCATCTATGTTGAAGATACATAAGCATATCTCCCCCAAAAGGGAAGAAAGAAAGTAAAAGAAAAAGATCTTCTGGAACTCAAGAACTAATATAAGACTTTAACAATCCACAATATACAAGGCAAACAAAAAAATCAATCAAATTTTTATACACTAGCAATAAGCAATGAACAATTATAAATCAAAGTCATAAGGATAATAACATTTTCAATAACTCAAAAAAAGAAAAATTAGGTATAAATTGAGCAATGTATATAGTATCTGTGTGTTTAAAATTACTGAACACTGATGACAGAAATAGAAGAAAACTTAAATAAGTAGGAAGGCACACCAAGGTCGTGAATTGGGAGAACTCAACATAGTAAGATGTCAATTGTCTCAAAATGGATAAATAGATTTAATGCAATTCCAATAAAAATTCCAACAGGATTTTTTGTAACTATAAGCAAGCTAAGACTAAAATATATACAGGATGCAAAAGACCTAGAACTGCCAGAACAATTTTGAAACAGAAAAGTGTTAGAGAAATCACACTATCTCTTTTTAAGATTTACTATGAAGCTACAGTAATTAAGACAATGTAGTATAGGAACTGACACAAAGATAATTAAGTTGCATAGAGAGTCTAGAGATAGACCCACATAAATATGGGTAACTTATTTTTGACAAAGTTGCAAAAGGTACAATGGAAAAAAGATAGTTTTTCAACAAATTGCATTGAAACAACTTCAAGTCCATTTGCAAATAAACTTACACTTAAACCTCACATCTTACAGAAAAATTACCTAAAATTGGATCACAGATCTAAATGCAAAAAAAAAAAAAAAACTATACAATTTTAGAAGAAAATGTCAAGGAAAATCTGTGTGATTTTGGTTTTGGTGATGAATTTTTAGATATAACCCCAAACATTCATTATATAAAATAAAGATTGTTAATAGAATTTCACCAATTTAAATACTTTTTCTCTGTTAAAGATACTGTAAAACCACAGACTAGGAAAAAATATTTGTAAATCACATATGACAAAGGCATTGTAAGTCGATTTTATAAAGAATATTTGAAACTTAACAGAAAATAAAACAAAAGATGGAAAACAAAATATAAATAAAACAAAAGGTAAAAAACAAATGATAAACAAAACAAAAAACATTAATTCTAAAATGGACAAAAAACCTACGCAGGCACTTCATGAAAGAGGATTACAAATGACACGAAAAATATTCAATATCATTATCAGGAAAATGAAAAATAAAAATCATGATGAGTTACCACTGGTAAACCTAATAGAATAGCTAAAATAAAAAATTCTGTCAATTCAAAGTGTTTGTGAAGATTCAGTGCAACTGGAATTGTCATATATTGTTGGTGGGAATCCAAAATGGCATAGCCACTTTGGTGTGGCAAGGTTTGGCAGTTTCTTATAAAGTTAAACACGCACTTACCTTATGATCCAGGAGTCCCACTCCTAGTTATTTACCATGCAAAAAATTATATTTACACACAAATCTATATGTTCGTGTTTAGAGAAGCTCTATTTATAATCACCAAATCTAAAAACAATCCAAATATCCTTCAAGAGGTGATTGGATAAGCAAATTGTGGTACATCACTCAGCAATATAAAGAAATGAACTATTGATACACGAAAAAACTGAGATAAATCTTAAAATTATTATGTTGAGTAAAAGAAGTCAGTTTTAGCAGGTTACAGACTGCATTATTTCATTTACATGATAGTCTCTAAAATACAAAAGTATAGTGATGGAGTACAGATCAGTGGTTGTCAGGAGCTGGAAGTCATAGGAGGGTGACTACAAAAAGGAAGCATGAAGGAATTTTGGGGGTGTGTGATGCGACTGTTTAGTGTCTGGTGGTGTGGTGGTTATACAAATCTGTGCGTGTATTAAAACTCATAGAAATGTACAGCAAAAGCAGGTTCAATTTTACTATATGTTAATTTTAAAAGAAAAAAATTAAAGTCTCTATTAAGAATAAAGAAAGTTGTAAAAATAATGATCTAAGATTTCTCCTCGAGTATCTAGATAAAGAAAAGCAAATTAAACCCAAAATAAATAGAAGAAAAGAAGTAAAACAATAGAATAAACTGATAAGATAGATAACGTTCAAACAGCAGAAAAATCAACAAACTCTGGTTCTTTGATATAATTGATCGTTCCTTAACAAGACTACTAAAGAAAAGGTGAAAAAAATCACAATCAATTTCATCAATGTGTGGGGAGATATCCCTACAAATCCTAGAGATCTTAAAGGATAATAAAGGAAGGTTCTGAAAAACTTTATGCCAGTAAATTCAAAATAACACAAACAGAAATGGACACAAGATGAAATAGAAAAATACAAATTGCCCTATATCTATCAAAGTAATTGCTTTCACAAAACAACAACAACAAAAAAACAAAACAAAAACCAAAAAACAAAGCAAAACAAAAAAACTTTTCACAAAGTAAACATAAACTCCAGAGGCTTTTACTGGTGAATTCTATGAAACATTTAAGGAATGCAGAAAAACTATTTTGCAAAAATTCTTCCAGAGAAGTGAACATTATCAGCTTCTTTTATGAGGCCAGCATTACATAGAGACCCAAACCAAACAAAGATATTACAAGAAAATTTTAAAAAATGTTCCTCATAAACATAAACACAAACATTTTAAAGAAAACACTACAAATCCAATCCAGCAATATGTGAAAGGCACACTACACTATGATCAAGTAGGATTTATCCTAGGAATTCAAAGTAGAGGTAAAATTCAAAAATAAATTAATATAATTCACCACATAAACAAACTAAAGAAGAAAAACCATATGTTGTCTCAATAGACACAGAAAAAGCATTTGACAAAATTCAACACACATTCATGAAAAAATTCCCAGCAAATTAGAAACAGAAGACAACCTCTTCAATGATAAAATGAGTCTGTAAAACACCTATGAATAGCATCTTAATGGTGAAGCATTGCCCACTTTCGCCCTAATATCAGAATTAGAGCAATGATATATGTCTGCTCTCACTACTTCAATTAATTTTATCCTGGAAGCCTAACTGATGTAATAAGGCAAGAAGTAAAATAAAAAGTGTAAAGTTTAAAAATAAAAAAGTAAACTTGTTTTTATTTGCATGTGCAATAATTGTATACATAGAAAACATGAAATCTACAAACAAAACTACTGGAACTAATAAACCTATTTAGTAGAATTACAGGATACAAAGTTAATATACAAAAATCAATTTTATTTCTATGTATAAGAAGTAAACAAAATGAAATATAATTTTTAAGGTTTACTGTAGCATGGTAAGACATCAAACTTATAGTAAAAAATTCAACAAAAGGCATACAAGACCTCTACACTAAAACCACAAATTATTTTGGACAGATATCTGGCAATAAAATCATAAAAGTCTGAATAAATACAGATATATACCATGTTCATAGATTGAAAGATACAATATTGTTAAGAAGCTTAAAGTCCTCATATTGATCTTTCGATTCAATGTAATCTCATTTGAAGTATGAGCAGCCTTTTTAAAGGAATTAACAAGGAGACTCTAGCATTCATATGGAAATTCAAAGGCTCTAAAATAGCCTAAAAAAGCTTTTAAAAGGAAAAACAAAATTGGGGGACTTAGAGTAGCTGATTTTTAGACTTATGGTAACCCTACAGTAGTTAAGACAGTATGGCCTGGGCAAAATAATAATTTATTTCAGCAAATAGGCCAATGAAACAAAATATATAGTTAAGAAATAAACCCATATTTATATTGTCAATCAATTTTCAACTGAACTACCAAGTAAATTCAATGGGGGAAAGAAAAGTGTCTTTTTGTCTGTTTACAAATGATGCTGGAACAACTAGATATCAATATTGAAAAAAATGAATCTCAACTCCCACTTCAATCCATACACAAAGGCTAACTCTAAATTAATCAGTAACCTAAATTTAAAAGTGAAAATTATAAACATTTTAGAAGAAAATTTAGGAGAAAAATATTTAAAACCTTGGGGGTAACGACATTTCTTAGATGAGATACAAAGTGTATGAACTTCAGAAGGAAAATATAACCCAGACTTCATCAATATTAAATGTCTGTTATTTTAAAAACACTATGAAGAAAATGAAAAGGCAAGCGAGAGACTAGGAGAAAATATTTCTAATACATATATCTAACAAAGGAATAGATATCCAGGATGTATAAAGAACTCCTACAATGCAAATAATAAAAAATAAATAAACCAGTAAAAATATGGCAAAATATTTGAATATACCTTTACAAAAGATCAATATGGATGGCAAATAAACATACAAAAAGATACTCAACAAATAAATGACAAGGCAAACCATAATGTGATTTCACTACATACTCATTAGAATGAATAAAATTTAAAAGACTGACTATGCCGAGCCCTGCTGAGGGTGTGGAGCATCTGGAGTTCTCATACTTTGTTGGAGTATAACATGGTACCACATTGGATCATTGTTTTACAGTCTCTACTGATATGCACAACATACATGACTCTCAAAAATGCGTTGTGTGAAAGAAGCCAAATGTTAAAAATACATATTGTAGTATTCCCCTGATAAGACATCTAAGAATAAACAAAACTGATCTATAGTGATAGAAGTCAAAGCAGCAGTTGTCCCTAGTGGAGGCAAGAATTGCCTGGAAAGAACCATGAAGAAACTTTCTGAGATGATCTAATGTTCCATATTTTGCTTTGGGTAGTGGTTACTAACGAGTACACAATTGCCAAAACTTGTCAAACTCAATACTTAGACCTGTATATTTTATTGTAAATAATTTATAATTTATTACATAAATTACACCTCATAAAATACTTTTTTAATTTAAAAAATGCTGATGAGGCATAGATTCTGAGATAAATATATATGTACTTAGAGATAAAGCTATTTCTGACTGTGCTTCAAAACTAATGTGAAATGCTTGAACTATTCTTGCTTTTGCAACTTCCCTGAATAATTAAAGCTTATACATTCTGAAAATGGAATGTGATTGATCTTCACCCAAGCAATGTTGCTACTGGGTAGGGCTGTGTCCAGCAAACATACTATTTTTGAGTTGGACAAGACTGCCCTTTTCTTGATCTGTCAGATTCTCATGCCAGGCTGCAGAAGCACCCTGGGGTGAAGGAGCATGTAGTGTTTTAAAGTGAACACACACACACACACACACACCCCCAATGCACATTGGTGTGTTTACCTTGTATGCCTCTATGTACTCAAACTCAGTGCACTGGAATTCTGCTGAATCCTATTTTTGTAATGTGAGCAAGTGGTTTCCCAAGGGTGCTTCCAACTCTGCAATTTGTTGGCTGGGTAAGGGCTGAGGTAGGAATGGGAATGCTCAGGCAGTGGATGGGGCTATGCTTACACACCCTTGCACACATACACTCTTCTCTCCTACTGATATGGTTTGGCTGTGTCCCTACCCAAATGTCATCTTGAATTGTAGTTCCCATAACACCCACATGTGGGAGGGACCAGGTGGAGATAATCGAATCATAGGGGTGGTTTCCCTCATCCTGTTCTTGTGATAGTGAGTTAGTTCTCATGAGATCTGATGGTTTCAAAAGGGGCTTCCCCCTATGCTGGGCACTCGTTTCTCTCTCCTGCTGCCATGTGAAGAAGGACATGTTGGCTTCCCTTTCCACCATGATTATAAGTTTCCTGAGGCCTCTCCAACCCTGCAGAACTGTAAGTCGATTAAACCTTTTTCCTTTATAAATCACCCAGTCTCAGGCAGTTCTTTACAGCAGTGTGAGAACAGACTAATACACCTACACATCTCCCTTTCACATCTTAGGAATGACAGCTAGACATCTGACATCCTCTCCCCAACCACCATTTCCCAGCCTCAGCATAGAAGCCCTCTCCCTGTGCAGATGGGAATCAGAGCACTGCTGAGATGATTCTGAGTGAAAAGTGACAGTTAATCCAATGAAGACACTCCAACTACATATACTCTGTACTGGGGACCTTGCTTATCTCTTCAGTGTTTTATTGACTCCTCACAAGCTATAATAACTACTACAAACATCATATTTTATGAATTAAAAAAAGGCTGGAGCCCCAAGAGGTTACTTACCATTTTACCCCAGTTCACTCTGGAAAATGGAGAAACCCAGTTTTGAATGCAGATTGCCTGTGTTTATAACTGCCATGAAAGTCAGCTTCCTACCTGAAAATTAAGTGCTCTTTTTTTTCCAGATAAGCAACTTGTCTTTTAATGTTCATTGATTAGGCCAAGCAGAAGAAGAATATTCATTTAGTGCTTAGTGTGTGCTAAGTAGTGTGCCAAATATTCCACATCTAATCATGGCAATATCATCTCAATTAGGTTTTTCTTCTAACTTTAGTGATCAATAAACTGAAGTTCAAGGAAGTTGAGAAACTTGCATGAAAGTTTCAGGCAGCAAGAAAATTTCAACCTAGGCCTGGTCCTCTACCGAATCAGCTGTTATCCTAGAATATTTTGCTGCCAGTTGGCTGGAGAGTAATTCAAAGCATCTGTAGAATTCTTGCCTGCAACCTGCAAAATTCATTAACTTTCTCCCACGTGCTCCCCCATTGTCACTAACTCCCTGTCATCTCTACAACTTTGCTCACACTGGCTTCCCAACCACCAAACTGCCTCCCTCTGCCATGCTCCTCCTACTACCACCAATGTCCTCCCTATTTTTGTTAGCCTGTTTTGCATTGCTACAGAGAAATACCCGAGACTGGGTAATTTATAAAGAAGTTATTTGGCTCACAGTTCTGCAGGTTATACAAGCATGGCACCAGCATCTGAGGCTTCTAATGAGGCCTCAGGAAGCTTCTATTCATGACTAAAGGAAAGGGGAGCAGATGTGTCAAACAGTGAGAGAGGAGGCAAAAGAGAGGCCAGGCCCTTTTAAACAATCAGATCTCAAGGTAACTAATAGAGTGAGAACACTCGCATTACCACAAGCAGGGTAATACGTTATTTATGAGGGATTTGTCCCCATGACCAAAACACCTCCCGCTAGGTTCCACCTCCAACACTGGGGATCACATTTCAACATGAGATTTGGAGGGGACAAACATCCAAACTATCCTACTCCTTTCTGTCTCGTCAATGACCTTATCCATCACTGAACTACAAAGCACTGTCTCCTCCAGGAAGCTTTCCCTGATCTGTCTAAAGTAATTACTTCTCCTTTGAGCTCTAAGTTCTTAAAGAATGCCTGAGTCATTCTCTCAACTTGTGGAAAACCCCCTTTAAATTGATTTTTTTTTTTTTTTTTTTTGAGACGTAGTCTTGCTCTGTTGCCCAGGCTGGAGTCCAGTGGCATGATCTCGGCTCACTGCAAACTTCCAGGGTCAAGTGAGTCTCCTGCCTCAGCCTACCGAGTAGCTGGGACTACAGACATGCACCACCATGCCTGGCTCATTTTTTTATGTTTAGTAGAGATGGGGCTTCACCATGCTGGGCAGGCTAGTTTCGAACTCCTTACCTCATGATCCACCCACCTCGGCCTCCTGAAGTGTTCAGATTACAGGCATGAGCCACCGCACTGGGTCTTGAATTGTTAATTATCCTTTGTCTTTTCATTTTTTAAAAATGTAATACCTTGTTCCCAAAAGTATTGAAATTTCCAAATTACAGAGACAGTGTATGCACCACATGCTACTGCAATCCTATGTGCATGTATGTGGTGACTCAGCATGCCACCTCTTCAGAGAGGACTTTCCTGATAATCCCATCTAACATAGCAGCTTCCGTTACTCTTTGCCTTCTTGTCCTCCCCATTTTCCTAGCTGGCATTCTCTAATGTCACTCTTTGTAAATTTATTTATTATCAGTTTTCCTCACCAGAACGTAAGCACCATGAGAGCAGGCACTTGGTTCTATTCACTGCGGGATCCCAAGAATCTAAAATAGGGCCTGGCTCACAATTGGTGCTAAATTTTTTTTTGAACAAATTACTAAATGGATGAGTAAGCAACAATCCCTAAAGTAGCAGCCAAAGAACCACAGCTACTGTTATAGAAGTGGGTAACCCCAGGAGATTCTGGTAATAGTGTGAGTTGATGGGAGAAGGTTCCTCAGAAGCATCAAGACTAGAAACCAAGCACCATAAGATTCAAGAACAGCATATATCCTGGGTAGTTTTGCCCCTCTCCACCCTTTTCTACCCTGCTCTACATTCTGAAAAGATGGGCTTTATAGAGGCATTATTCAGATTACTTTTTCCTTTGGCTTCTGGTTGAGTTCAGCCAGTGGGGTGCTTCATCAGCAGATCAGAGGTGGAAAGGGAGAAGTCTGAATACTTACTCTTCCAGCTCCCTCCTTGCCATGTTTCTTTACTGATGCCCTCACCCCATCAGTAAATGCTCTCCTACAGCCATAGCTCAGCCCAGGACTGGTAAGTGCACCTGTCCTTTACCCCTTCAGACCTAGGGGTAGTGGCAGGACCCCACAGCTGCCAGCCTCAGGGTGCTTATCATCTCTTGTGAGTTGCCTCAACCCTGCTCACTCCACTGTAAATAGTCCCTTCATTAAATTCTTTCAATCATTCTTAGACAGGAAAAATCCTGCCAGACACAGCTCAGAAAATTATTGGACTAGCATCAATAATAAGAGATCAAGGAATTAGAGCCAGAAAGAAAAGAAATCATGGCATAGTGATGCTTCTGCCTCTAAATTCATTATGAAAAGGGGTTAGGCCAGTTTCACATGAAGGGGCAGGGTCAGAGAACCTCTTTGAGTAACAACACTGCCAAGTCCGATTCCCAAAGAAGATTCCAACTCCATCTTTGAGGTCTTTCCCACCTTCTGCATGTTGGGAAGGATGCACACCCCAGTGAAAATGCGGATTGGCAGAGGCAGCCTTGGGAGAATGTGTCATGCGCTGCTTCCTCCTTGGACCTTTCAGCCAAGCCCACCCACGCTACAGCAACACAAAGGCTTCTTTGTGGTCAGTGTCCAGCATTGACCAGCTCCTCTTTGCTGCCAACCATGTTCCGCTTTCAGTTTGTCCTATTCTTGACCCTTGCTTTTTAGTTGTTTTTTTGTTTTTTGTTTTTTTCTTCTTGGCCTTGATCCTTCCTTTTGGATTTAGTGGCTAAACATAGTTTCCCTGTTTGACCTTCAATTCTCTCTAGGGACTTTGGCTCACATTCACCACTCTATTTTCACTCCTGGATGCGTATACAGAATGCATTGACCCAACAGCATTTGGCCGCTTACACAGTACCCTGGGATATGAGTGTGCATGTGAGTGCATGTGTTTAAATGTGTGTATATATGAATGCACATGTGTGAGTGCACATGGCAGGAAAATATCAAACTGCCTGAGTCTCAATCTTGGCTCCAGCACTTACTAGATGCATGGTTTAGGACAAGTTACATATCCTCTTTGTTCCTCAGTTTCCTCATCTGTAAATCTATTAGCAATGTTTTTAAAAGTACCTACCTTATAAGGTTTATAACATAGTAGGATTATACCTACTATGTTAAGGAGGGGGTGACCCCTTTGTGAGCAGGAAGCGTCATGCGATTATTTCTGGCCAATAAGTTGTGAGCAGAAGTCATCTGTGCCACTTAACTGCTGATGTGAGGTCCTCTAGAACTTTCCTTTCTTCTACCACTAAGGCTATCCATGTTCCAGATACTGGCTGCCTGAGTCCCAGATTGAGAACTTTGGAACACAGACCCCACAAATCCACCATGGACAGGGAACAAAGAGAGAAATTAGTCTTGTCATGGTAAACCATATGTTGAAATTGTTTGTTAACACAGCCCAACCCAGCCTGTACTGACTAAAGCAACTATTGTAAGGATTGAGATAATTCATATGAAAAGCTCTTAGTACATTATCCAATCCATCAAAAATACTCAATAAACATTAGTTATTATCATTTGTATGACTGGGACTATTTTTATCATTATAGTTCACCCTTGAACAACATGGGTTTGAACTGCCCAGGTCCTCTCATAGGTGGATTTTCTTCCACCTCTGCCACCCTGAGACAGCAAGACCAATTCCTTCTCGTCCTTCTTCTCCTCAGCCTATTCAACATGAAGATGACAAGGATTAAGATTTTTATGAAGACCTACTTCCAGTTAATTAATAGTAAATAGATTTTCTCTTCTTTATGATCTTCTTAATGACGTTTCTCTTTCTTTAGCTTGCCTTATTGTAAGAACACAATTTAACATACAAAATACGTCTTAATCAACTATTTATCTTATCAGTAAGGCTTCCAGTCAACAGTAGATTATTAGCATTAAGGTTCTGGGGCATCAAAAGTTATACACAGATTTTTTGACTGTATGGGGGTCAGCACTCCCAACTCCTTCACTGTTTGAGAGGCAGCTGTATTTGTGTGGGTAGGGATGTGTGTATATAAGAGTGTTTCCTTTGTTAGATCAAACTGTTTCAACAACCTTCCATTCTCAGCACTTGAGAAGTCAGGTGAGCCATAATCCAAACTCTCAGTACAGTTTAAAGGTAGAGTTTCCTGACCTGAGGGATTCCTAAGAGGGTGTTCTGACATCAGCGTCACACACAGACAGTGAACATGCCCCCAGAACTGTAATAGGCAAGTCATATTATGGATTTAACTTCCTTGATATAGGCTAAAGTGGTAGCAAAACCAGAGATGGTTCCTTTGGCCATGGATTAGAGACAGGAGAGAGGCTGTGTTGGATCCTCGCCTTTCTGTACCGTCTGAATGATTGTTGGTCTGCGGGGACCACAGAAGACCTCCAATTAATTATTACTGGAGAACATGAAATCATAAACAAAATTCCTTATAATAAATTTTTCAAATGAGATTGCATGTTTTATTTACAGTACTGGCCCATTTTGGGCTTTAAATCTATGAACAAAAACAAACATGCTTTTTTATCAAACAGACGGGGAATAAAAGTATTCAATATCCTTTCTTTCTCTCCTTGCCAAGGAGGACATGCACTCTGTGCTACAGAGGAAGGCAGGCCCAGGCTTTGTCGGCTGGTAGAATAAATGGACTCATTTTGCTTTGCAGAGGAAAGTTTAAGCTATAAAGATCCTTCCACATGGTGGGGAGGTGGGGGGGATGGGTAGCAGGGAAGAAAGGAAAAGAGAAAACAAAGGGTCTTGCTGAGGTTCAGATGTTTTACTTCTTAATTCAGCATGGTATCTGAGTTTAAAATAGAACATATGCAAAGTGTAAACTTCTAAAACTGAAACAGCTATCATTAGGCATGTTTCTATAGCTAAAAAATCAGAAACCCACTTGATCTGAGCATTCTACAGAGAAAGTGAACCAAGTAGAAGACAGATTCTGGCCCAAGGTCTCATTTGCCCTTTGTCTACCTGTAGCCTAACAAGGTCATTCTGAACCTTGGGGGAGAGGCATCTTATATAAATTCATATTAGTCCTCATAGCCTCAGATCTGGTGGGCTCAGAAATGTTGTTGCCATAATGTCTATAAAGATGTATTTTCTCACAAATATTGGTGATAAATCAGTGAATACAGGTCTACTGCAATAATGGAAGAGCCCATTAAACTCTCAACTAAGCACCAGTTTGGAGTAAAACCTTGAAGGGCAAGGTTGTTGTTTTCTAGTATGTGGTATCAGCATAAATCAAACAGCAATATATTGTGCTGTGTTTCTGTATTAGTTTCCCGCAGCTGCTGTAAAAACTTGCCATAAACTTGGTGACTTAGAAATTTATTCTCTCACAGTTCTGGAGGCCAGAAGTCTGAAATCAGTATCACTGAGTCCAAGTCAAGGTGTTGGCAAGACCATGCCTCTCCCAGAAGCTCTAGAAGCAAATCCATTTCCTGCCTCTCTCATCTTCCTGGTTCCTGCCACCTTTTCTTGGTTTGTGGCCATATCTTTCCAACGTTTGCCACGAGCTTCTCATTGCCTTCTCTTCTGTCTGCATCTCTGCCTCTCTAAGGATGCTTTGATTACATTTAGAATCCATTCAGATAATCCAGGGTAATCTCTCCATCTCAAAATCCTTAACTTAATCCACATCTACAAAGACACTTTTTCCATATAAGATTACATTTTCTGATTCCAGAGATGAAAACTTGATATCTTTTAGGGCCATGACTTAGCCCACTATTGGTTCCTGTAGTCCAGGAACCAAATGTGAAAGTAGAATTATCCTCTCTCACTCTCATGACCCACCTGCAGTATTTGTGTTTCCCATTCCCCCAACCTTAATTTCTGCTGGATTAATAGCTCTGTTTCCCAGGGAAAGAGCATTTTCACCAGGGGATACAATAAGTATTCCACTAAAGTTGAAACTATGATTCCTGCCAGGTCACTTTGGGCTCCTCATCAGGTAGAGCAGGAAGTAAAGGAATGGGACCTGCTGGAGGCACTTAGGTTACTGCTATAAAGTGAGGGCAAAGAGGAATGTGACCAGAACTCAGAAAGTTCAAAGGGAGTCTTTTGGTTCTTCTACAACTAGTGGAAATCGTGAATCAACAATGGCAGCATTCAAGGCCTAACCAGAGCAAGACCACTAAGACTCAGACTCCTCTGAGATGAAAGTCTAGATCACCAAAATCACTGTCTAGATCGCTTAGGGCAAACAACCTGAAGTGTTTACCAAAGGTGAGGAAAATCTAAAACGGGTGGAAGAAGAGAGAGATGATCACAGTTACTTAAAAATCCCCAAGAAGTTTATTCAACCAAGCCTCCTGTATTGAGTCTGGAGATGCCTTTGGTGTCTGCAGTGGATTCTGTGGGCACCAACTGGGTCCCTGCTTCATGACTAAAGCTCTTATTTCTCCAGCTGCTGAGAGTGTCACATGCTGATGGCTTCTGCTGAGCTTCTTTCCTTGGAATTGCTTTTTGTAGAAGGGAAAATCTAATTTATGCCCCCTCCCTACAGCAAGACACATTCAATGACTGGTTGGTGTGAGGGTACCAAAGTGAAGGTACTCTGTCTTGACTTGGAACATCTCTGAAAGACCATCCCAGCTCCAGGGATCCTTCTGGAATTGGCAGATCCCCTGTTGCAAGTGCATTACCATTTAATTTCTGCCTCTGTCCAACTCTGCTTCCTTTATCCTCTGAGTTATTCTTCACAACGCTGTCCAATATCACCTACAGTCTGTTTCCAGGAACCTTGACCTAAAACAGGGTTCCACATCACCTCCTCTGAGCTCACCTCTGAGTTTAGGGACAGCTTCAGCAAATACCACCATGCAAGCTCAGACTTACCTCACACTGACCAGACCCCACCTCAACCATGGGCTGCACATCTATTCACTTTCATGAGGATCTAGGGCCCTCATCTGCTCCGTGAAAAGCCACTTGGTCTTTACATATGCAAAGCCTGGAAACGCAGATGAACTATTGACCTCAAGTGAGCAAACCTAAACTGAGGGGGTATGGGAACTGAGAGGTAAATCATCCACCTTCCTGTCCCTCAGATGAGTCATCCTGGGATGTGGTCTAGACACCACTCAGAAGCCTGCAGCAGAATATAGCCCCTGAGGCCCAAAGCAGCAACCTCAATAATATACCTTTATATTGACTTTTCCTCCCCAATCTCTGCTTACTGGGATTATCTCCTTATAACTAAGCTCTTCTCTCAGGCTCTGCTTGGGGAGAGACCAGATATCCAGGTACCACATTAGCTAGGTGGCTGTTGCTATCCCCTACAGCTTTATCTTTCTCAAAGCAGAGAACTTTGGGGGAAGTGGGTAGCTCACAAATTCTCTTTGATGGGTATATAATGAAAAGGAAAATGTCATATGTCAAAACCTACTGTGTGCTAGAACCTATGTCAGGGATACAGCAATGAGTAAACTGAAATCTTTTCCCAGAGGAAGCTTGCATTCAGTAAGTGTGGATGGCCAGGGTAAGAAGTAGGAATCAGATACACATTGAAAGGTGAAGTGGGAAGAGACCAAGGAAAGAATGGTTCCCTCTCATTAGAAAAATCAACAGGGGAGCCAGGCATGGTGACTCACACCTGTAATCCCAGCACTCTGGGAGGCCGAGGTGGGTGGATCATCTGAGGTCAGGAGTTTAAGACCAGCCTGGCCAACATGGTGAAACCCCGTCTCCACTAAAAATACAAAAATTAGCTGGGTGTGGTGGTGGGTGCCTGTAGTGCTAGCTAGTTGGGAGGCTGAGGCAGGAGAATTGCTTGAACTGGGAGGTGGAGGTTGCAGTGAGCCAAGGTCGCACCATTGCCCTCCAGCCTGGGTGACAGAGCGAGTCTCTGTCAAAAAAAAAGAAAGAAAGAAAGAAAAGAAAGAAAGTGAAAAAGAAAAATCAACAGGGGCTTCATAGAAGAGGTGGAATTTGAGAAAAGCAAAGTGAGGTGAGAAGAGCCCAGGGACAAGAAAGGGCAAAGCTGGCTAGGATCACTGGGAAAAGCCCAGTTGGGATGAGGCATCAGGTGTGGCAATGAAGGTCACTGAAGATACAGCTGGAGGTGAGGACTGTGTTGGGAACTCCTGGGTGCCAGAAAGTGGATCCTGGGCATTGTTCTTCTTTGAGATATGGTCTATTGAGGTGCTGGAAGTGATATAGCCTTCAGGATACACTATGGCCCACTTAACAGGAAGTGGGGGAAAGTATTTTGACATATGAACCAGCAGGTTTTTGGTTGGTTCCAGGAGAAACTGTGTGGCAGCTGACAGGCAACTAATCAAAAGAGCTAGCATTTATTGAACACTTATTATATATCAAACAGTGATCTTTATATGCATTATATAATGTAATCCTCATAGCAACCTTATGAGGTTGATCCTTATAATATCTCTATTTTACAGGCTAGGAAACAGAGATTGAAAAAGGCCAAGTAACTCCCCCCACTTACCCCAGGTCTTAGCCTTATAGCTGTTAATGTGATCCATGCAGACTGACACGTCCATGCCCAGAATTTAACCATGATGCTGGCTAGGTGAGGTGAGGGCTAGGCAAGACTAGCATCAGCCAGAGCTTTTGAGCACGGTCCAACACCCAGAGGCCCTTTGTTCATCACAGGGTGTTGTGGTAGGGGAGGGGTTAAGAATAGGAAGTGGAAGTGAGGTTTGACCCCTAATTTCAGGATTAGGGAGGGGGGTAGTATCATTTTAGCATTACTAAAAAAAGTCTTCCTAACCTTCTCTAGGTTTGAGCTTCTTGATGGCTACATATTTCACCCCTCTGTTTTCAAGCCTGCAAGCAGGGTAGGAATTCTCCATTGTGAACTGGGATTTCATGGTTCACCTTTATAACTCCTTGCAACCATTACTGCCACTTGCTTTGAATCTCTCAGTTTCCATCTCTTCAAATACCTGTATCTTTAAGTAGCCCCTTTAAGATGCTAATAATTTATTTATGAAGCATTATTCAAGCATAGATCCATCTGCTCCACGATGTTCACTCATTAATAATAATAACAATAGCTAACACAAATACCTACATGCATCTTATTAAATTCTCATAACAAACTTCCTTGTGAGGTAAGTATAGTATTACTATCTCCGTATTTCAAACAAGGAAGCTGAGATACAAAGAGGCAAGATAATAAGTGCAAAGTCACTCAGTTGTAGAGAGTTGAAGAAATTGATGGAGCCATTTCACTAAGTCTACTTGAAAGCACCATTAAGCTGCTGAAAACTCAGCTGGGGCGATTGGGTGCTCTCTGGGCTCTCATCTCTGGAACTCTCTCATGACAGGTATTGTTCCTGCCAGCAAGATCATACAGATATGCTTGTTTACTGAGTGCCTCTTATGAGCCCAGACCCTTGTCACACATTGTGTCATTTCACCCTTACAATGCCCTGTCAAGAAGGTATGGCTAACATTATCCCCATTTGATAGATTAAGAACCTGAGAGTCAGACAGAATTACTAACTTAAGTTCACACAATTGTTCTCAAAGGGCTCATAGTCTAGACAGGGGATAAACACATTCTTTAAAATAAGTAGATACAGTACAGCATGGTCAGCTGATCATTAAGAGCTGTGAGAGCACCCAGGAGGAAACAATGGTCTCAGCGTGGCCATAGCAGGAGATGGCAGGAGGATATAGGAGAATAGTCTGGAAAGGTGTCCAGAGGTGGCATTTTTGCTGAGTTTCTAGGGAGAGGAAGCATATTCTAGGGGAGGAAGTGGGAGAACAGCATTCCAAGGAGTCCAGGGAACAACTGTCCAGTGAGCTAGTGGCGGGTAAAAGTTGGCATATTCTGGAAGGATGAGTTTGGCATAACAAGAGCACTGGATGCAATGAGGAGATGTAACTGTGGAGAATAAAGCCGGGGTAAGATCCTGGAGGACCATACAAGTGACTCCAGGGAGCTTGGATGGTATCCTGGAAATGATGGGAAACTTTTCAAGTCCTGGAGGAATGTGAGAAGATTTCAATAGGCATCATCCAGAGTGGAAATGGGGAAGCAAATGGAGAAGAAGGAAAAACAGAAGAAACATTTAAGGGGTCAAATAAAAATGTCTTGGGGCTTTTGGTGTCCCAAGACATCAAAATGGCTTGGGATGGGTGTGTAATGACTATGAGCAAGGACTTTACCAGTGACCCTCCAGTTTCCATATCTGGAGATTGGATGGATGGATGGTGGCATTCATTGAATTAAGAAGGAACAGCGTGAGGGAGAGTGATATTGGAATGGCATGTATCAGTTGAACTTGAGGAGCCATGACATTCCAAGGGGAAGCTGTCCGGGAGGTCAGCGGACCTGAGAAGCGGGAGAGATAGCTTGAGTTAATCTGCTCAGCAGATGATTATGGAGTGTTTACTAGGTGCCAAGCCCTGTGCTTAATGCTGTTGATTTAGAGTGGGATGGTTCAAGATCCCATTCTGGGAGCTCATAATCTATAAGGAAAGTGGACCAGCAAGTGTCCTGCCATGTCATAGAAGCCAAGGCATGTCCTGGGTCTAAGACAGAAGCATAAAAGAAGTAATACCTAACTCTACTGGGCAGGGAATAGTTAAAAAAAAAAAAAAGATAAAAGAAAAAAGAAGGCTTTAGGCTTTATGTGGGAAGGACCTGAGATCTGAGTCTTGAAGGAACAGAAGGAGTTCACAGCCAGGCAATGGAGGAAAGGGCATTCTAGGTAGAGGGCACAAGCACATAAAGGTGCATGGAGCCTGCATTCTCAGTATGCTTGGCAGTGGATATGGGAGGTAGGAACAGGAAGGGTTACGAGTTACAACACTGAGGAGATCAGCAGAGGACAGATGGCAGAGAGTCTCAAATGCTACGTTAAGTGGTTTGGAATATTCTCTGGAAAGTGGAATCCACTAGAGGAATTTAAGCAGGAAAGTGGCATGATTGAATTTGGGATTTGGGAATCAGAGAATAGCAGTCAAAATTATAGGACTAGATCTGATCTTTCAGATAAATAAATAAATAAATCAAAGATTGAAGATTTATTCCGGAGATAGTCAAAGAACTTCATACCTTCTGGCCCAGGTTAGCCTCGTATCAAGTCATTATCATTATTAAAAACTAACTTTGATGAAGCACTTACTCAGTGCCAGACACTATTCTAAGTACTTTATATATATTTGCTCATTTACTCCTCATAATAACCCCATGAGATAAGTTAACTGGAAAACGATTGGGCCAGGACCTGGAGCTGGGATTTGAACCCAAGTCAGGGCTTCAGAGCTGATAAGACTTCTCCACTCAAATATGCAGGCCCCCTGAAATAATAATAGATAACATTTGTGGAGTCTTAATAGGTATCAGGCACCTTATTTGCACTATCTAATTTGGTCTTCATAACAACCTCATAACAGATGAGAAAATGGAGACACAGAGGGGCACATGCAAGTTATTTAACTCGCCCAAGTTGGAACAACTAATAAGTGGCCAAATTTAATCCAAGCATTCTGACTCGAAAGGCTGTGTATGTAATAACTTGTCAGCTCTGCTGACTCTGTAAGTTTTCCATAAATACTAGCTGAATTGATAGATGGGTGGTTGCAAGAACAATATTTCTAAGAATTGGCTTCTGCAGCCCCAAGATCCGAGCATCTCCAGGCCAAACACCCAGATGGTGATTTTCCACAAAGCTGAGGAGCAGAGTGTAGTGCGGCTGGCTCCTACTCCAACTAGCCTGCTTCTGTAGCCTGATCCTTGCAGGGCAGGTGGGCATCAAAGGCTGTGGGGACTGGGTGGGATCAGCCTACAGCCCCCTCATTGGCCTGGCCTCATCAAAGGCACCTGTGCCAGACTCTGCTCCATTCCAAGCCTGGGCAGATCAAAGGGCCCCACACAGAAGTTGGGTTTCTGGGCAGCTCCAGTTCTGATCATCGATTGTCACTTTGGCAGTGACAGCAGAGTCCAACATGACAAGACTGTCACAGCGAAGGCTCCTGGGGCAGACATCAGAGCACAACTCCAAAGGCTGGGAAGCTGTCTGAGACCCTCTGGGCCTGCACCCCTGGTGGGAAGAGAGGGAGGAACTAGAGAGGCCCCTAAGGAAAATGTTTGGAACGAGATCACTAGAGTAAAGTTGATACAGGCAAGAAACCTGACCTTGGCATTTACATTCTTGCCATGGAACCATGAGATCTGATTACTTCATGTGTCTGGGAAGAACTGTTGACATGTCCACATGTTTTTATTCTCATGCACACACATGCACAAACCTCAATATATACACACACCTGAATCACTTGCCCAGACATACATACATTATAAACGTATCCCTACACATGAAGATTCTCACACAAACAGAAGCAAAAATGTTCATATACACATTCTCCTAATACTCATCATACTTGCCTACATACACGTGTATGCATATATACATACAGCACTATACATACTTACAGATGCAAATATGTAGCCACACACATATACATGCCTGCTCATTCATGGGGCATATATTTTATAATATATTCTGCCAGTTGCCAGGGTCTAACTCTAACATTTTTCTCTCAAAACGATGAGAATCATCCAAATAAAAAGACTTTAAGTGCAGGAATAGCCTATCGCATAGATCCGGCTGCTAGCCATTCTCCAACTCCTCTGCAGAAAAATCTAGAGGAAATGTCCCAAATTGTACCAAACAGGATTTATGTTAGCTCTTGGAAGGGATTTCCTGCCAATAAGAGCTAATAAAAATATCAGCATGTTAGAATTCTGTTTATTGAGGAATATTTGGTTGCCAGAAATTTGAACAATTGGAATATCAATTTTGCCTCAGTTGTATGCTCTGAATTAATAGATTTTAAAAATAGTTATATGTTTTGAATCAGTACATTTTTAAAAAAATATAATGGCCTAGCTGTAAATCAGAGGGATTTATTATAATTTGGGGAGCTGAAAATGCTTTAGTTTAAAAGGCAATTAACATCAGAGTTCAGTTTCATTGAAGATTTAACAAATGAGCATAATTAGGGTATTTGAGTTAGGATAGTGTTTAAGCACCTTCTTGCTCATAATAAAATCACATAACTAAGAAAAGTAGCATGGGGTGCTTTGAAACCAGCCTAGGTATCATCTCCTCCAGGAAGCCCTCCCTGACTCTTCCCTGCCTAGACTGGAGTGGGCATTTGCAGTTGACAGTGTGTGTGTGGTGTGGCACCCAGGCACCTTTCAGGACATAGGCTCTCACCCCCTGGGCTGCTGATAGGATTGGGTACTAAGAAGTCACAGGAGAATCTCTCTCCAGCACTTGCTCTCAGCAAAAAGAAGCCACCTCACCCATGGTTATGCCCCATCCCTGGGAGAGTGTGCCGTTAATAGTGACTGGTTGATGTGGGGCTACAAACTTCTGGCCCTTTTGCTTAAATGAGACAATAAGAAAGGGTTGTCCCAGTTCCCAAGCTTCCTGTAGGATCAGCTGCAGCCTCTGTTGTGACTGCATCACAGCACAACTTCTTCCTCTCTGGACTGCATTCGCTCCTTCAAAGGTGTTGTTTCTGAGAATGTACCCCAATAAACCTCCTGCACCCAAAGCTTAAAAGACTTAGAAACTGTCTCCCACCTAACTTGACCAACAGCAGCGTCTTTCCTCAGTGTGCCCATGTTTTTGTGTATTCCTCTCCTTTTCTCACAGCCAATACCCAAACGTCAGTAAATGTGTCACAGAAATATCCCTAATCTCATCTCTCATTGCCTCCTTGGCTACCGCTCTGGTACCAGGCACCATGACCTCTCCCCTGGCCCATTTGCAACAATCTCTAAACTGGCTGCTCTACTTCTGCTCCTGACCTTCACAGTCTATTCACAGCACAGTTACAGGGTAACCCTGTCAAAATATCATTTAGTCATGTCAATTCTTCGCTCAAAATCTTTTTGTGGCTTCCTATCTTTTTTGAAAAATATCCAAAGTCCTTACCATGCCTGCTGGACCTCCACTCTCCGTGACCTGGCCCTCTTCTCCTTCTATGCCTTCATCTGCTCCTTTGTCCTCCTTCATTCGTTCCCCTCCAGGCCCACTGCCTTTCCTGCTGTTCCTTCAACACACAAGGCCCGCTCCTGCCTCAGGATCTTTGCACTTGATTCTCTCCCAAACGCCACCTTATCTGAGAGGCCTTCTCTGGCTTATCTAAAATGCCACAGTTCCACACCTGCCACACTCTGTCCCCTTTCCTACCTGACATTTCTTCATAGGACTTACCACCACCTAACATATTACATAATCATTTATTATCTGTGTCTCCCAAAAAGGAGAGCATGGACTTTGACCTACTTGTTGCCATGTTCCCAGTACCAGACATCGAGTAAGATCTCAATAAATATTTGTTGAATAAATTAATTGGTTTATAATGTTCTTTTGTGTGTCTGTATCCTTCACTGGACTGTGAGCAGCTGAGCTCAGTACTGGATCTTGTTTCTTTCATCATAGTAAGTACCAAGCCCAGAGCCTGGAACATGGTAGGTTAGGCAAGCAATAATATTTGAGATAAATGAATAAACAAATGGATGAGACTAATGACATGGCCTGCAGCACGCAACATTGGTCCTCTTTGACCTCACTGTTCTATGTTAAATAAAAATGATAACTACCATACACCCTATCTACCTCAAGAGGTTTTTGTTAAAAGTTAATAATGTACTCTACCAACCTCAAAGGCACTTCTAAATAGCCAAGGGTGCCATATCCATGCAAAAGTTCCTAATTAGTCTTTGTGTAATGGCATCCATGGCAAATTGGTTCCAGGCCCCCTTGCAGACACTGAAATTTGTTCATACTCAAGTTCCTTATATAAAATGGTATAGTATTTGCATATAACTCCCACACATTCTCTCATATACTTTGAATCACCTCTAGATTACTTATAATACCTAATACAATGCAAATGCTATGTAAATAGTTGTATTGTCTTTTTATGTGTATTATTATTTATTGTTATATTATTATTTTTTCAAATGTTTTCGATCCAGGGTTGGTTGTGGAACCTATAGCTGTGGAAAACCAACTTACTGGGCCTGAAGGAAGATAAATCAGTAATTCAAACAGGACTTCCAGATCCCATGAGGGCTCCATGATGGAAGATTTAGCCAACATCTCCAGGCTATGTTAAACTATAGACATTAGGCCTTTAAGATACTATCTTTATAAAGCAGTGGCTTTGTATGCTTGCTGCCTAATAATTTCAGATCTTCTCTTCAATCAGCCTGTGAATGTTTTCACTATAAAAGAGAATATACCAATGACAATAAAAACAAGTAATAAAATGAGAAGAAAAAGCCCTCTAATAAATTCCAGAACCAAAGCAGATTTCAGAAACTAGCTTTTATTAGTCAAGCCCTATAGACAAGTAACTGACATAGAAATCCGGGCTTGGAACAATTCAACAGTGCTCTGAAATAGGGATAGTGGTGGTGGTACAAATCATGCCATGTACAAAGCAGAGTACCTTGAGCTCTCTGCCTTTTTAGGCCAGTGCTCCAAAGATCTACTACTTTGTGGCATGCTGGTTTGTTCCTAAGAAGACTGCTTTATGGGATTTCATACATACATGCACATACTCAACACAACCAAATAAGTTTTATAAGCAAGAAAGAAGCCCCTCCTCCCAATTTCTGCCTTTCACTTTACTAGCCCTGGTTGATGGAATTTGTAGTTAGTTACTGAATCCAGTTCTATGTGTCACTGTTGCAGCCTGGGATCATCATCAAAGGTATGAAGGCTGACATGATCCTCATCTCACTGTCAATGATTTAAGATAAACATGGCTCCCGTGAAAGGATTTCAGTTGTTACTCTGCATCTCAGTCTTCTCCCCATCTTGGGGACTGTGATGTGCCTGATATTCACCACCTTGGCCTCTGTGACAAGTCCCCCGGGCACTTGTTCTTCTGAGATTCCAGTGGAGGTCCAAATGTGGGGATCTAGATTCCCCTAAGTAGAACAAACACTTTACTATGTCCACCATTTTAACATTCGGGTCTTTTCCATAACAGTTTCCTTGCTATACTTAGAGCTGTCTTTTCCTCTTCCAGGTTGTCACGAGTTCCAACTGAGCAGCAGTCCTACTACAGGATTGATCATGCAAGGACTTGGATGTGAGCTGATCTGTTTCACTTCCCTACTCCATTGTTGGGGTCCTCTAGCATCCTAGCCTTGAAATGGACTCTGGGTTGAGTCATCTTGATTTACATGAAATTCTCCAGCAGGTTTTAGTGTCTAGTAATTTCAGAAAAAGTCAGGGGCCTAAGTAAATAACAAAAGGAGGCCAGATATTGGGTAAGTCCACAATAATTTGGTACCCTTGACTCGGTTCTACATGATATGGCCCAGCCACAGCCTACCCTGTTAGATGGTGGCTGATTCTAGGCAAGGTGATAAAATTCATGTGAAGCTAAACAACACCTGAAAGAGATACAGAAAACATCTCTCTTCTTTATCCTCCAGACTTTACCAATCGCCAAAACATTTGGATTCTGATCCTCAAAGCTCTCTCTAATCTACCCCCTCATTGCCTCCCCTACTGCCACTGCCATGATCCAGACCTTCAGATATCCTGTATGTATAACAGAATAGTAATTTGAAACATTAACTCCAGTGCTTTTGTTCCCATTATTATTTCTACACATCCATGGTCTTTCCTCCATTAAAACTAGAACATAAAGCCTGAGCATCCATTGCCTCAGAGACAGGTAGCTATAACAGAAATACAAAGAGCAAATTAATTACGGATGCAGCAGCCAAAATCCTAGCCTGAACAATAGACTAGAAAGAATACTTACAGAAAGCATAACGTTTAAAGAGCTGGTAGAATTGGCAGATAGTCAGAAGATTAATCAAGTGAATACCTGTTTGGACCCCTGAGAGGGGTCTCTGTGTCCTGCATGCCTAGTCTGAGCCCAAGGGTGGGAAGCAGAAAATAGTTCTCCCTTTTATTTCAAGGATCTGAGGACACAGAGAGCCTGTGCTCCCCTGCCCATCTTCTGCCTGGAAAGATGGCAACCTCCAGAATTCTCCTGTTAGCTATCAGGGAACAGAACAGTAAGGTTAGGTGTAGTTGCTTCCGACATCTAGGTTTAGGATCTAATTCAGACCCATTGTATTCCCCAAAAAGCATAGCTGGAGAGTCCTCAAAAAAGTAGTATCTAGATCTCCCTGTCTAGAAAATGAAAAGGTCACATGATGATCTTAGTGAAAAAGTGACCAGGAAGGCCCTGGATGTCAAAGTGTGAATAGATGATAGCCCTTGCCAACCCCCAACTGTAACTCTCATTCATCCTCATTCCATGACTTGATGCTATACAATCCCTTCCTCATGTGGAACTTAGATGCTACTACAAGGAGAAGGAAGAGATGGAGAAATCCCTGAACTAAGATTAAATATCTGTCAACACTGGACTTGGGTTCAAGTTTATATAAAATTCGCTTCAGTTTTGCACACCTGATCTTGTGGGTTAGGAAACTATACCAGCTATCTGAAACTATTGCAATACAGTCCTAACTGGTTCCTCAGACACTACTTCTAGCTCCTGCAGTCTACCCCCAGCAACCAGAGGGAACTTTCGAAAACATGGATATAACCACACCTTTACGGGTGAGAAGCCAGGTTTTCAAGTAGGCAGATCTGTGTTCACATTCTGGCTCTGCTGTATGTCAATTGTACGACCTCAGGCAAGTTATCAAACCTCTGTGAGCCTCATTTCTCTCATTCCATTATGAAATGGAAGAATCCCAAGGCTGCTTCATTTAATGCCATTGGGATTCCATGAGATGATGGAGGTCCTGGCACAGATTAGAAATTCAGTTAATATTGGCTGGTCCTTACTGTACTATGTTGTTAATCACCTCCTTAGCTTTGTGTATGTGCTCCTCCTCTCCCTCCTCCCAAAGGAAAACCAGAAACCATCTCCTCTATCAATTTATTCCCTGAGACATATGCTGGGCTGCCTTCCTCTGCGCCCCACAGGGTAGGTTTAGGGATTTCTCAGTGGTATACCTTCAGTATTCCAAGCCCAGCTTAATCACAGCATTCATCACATATCATCTGGTGACTTCTCCATATTCTTCAAAGGCCAGAAATAATGCTTGATCTCTGGGCCCCCTTTTACCCTTGAGCACCCCTTGCCCCAGAGAGTGCCCAAGAGATAGGAGAAAGCTCTTCTTAAAGGCAATGGGTAAGGGAGGGGTCAGGGGTCAGATTGAGGAAAAAGTGAGCTTGCAGTCTTGCCCGTGGTTCCTATGAGAGTCTTCCAGCCTGAGCCATGGGCCTAAGGCAGACTGGATCCCAGCAGGCTGGGACACAGGGTTTCCAGGTCAACTTTTATCTTCCCACATGGTATTTGTCCCTTTGATCCTTGAGCAGATCAAACAAAGCTCACTAATCAATGGCTTCCCTCCCTGCCTTTCAGAGCAGATCCTCAAACATAGCCTGCATCTCTCCCTGCTTCCCTCCCACTCTTCAGTTTTCCAGCCAGAGGCATTTGCTCTAAGGCCCAGACTGTGGCCCACCTATCACCGCTACCCAAGTAGTACAGGTTTGATTATCTGTGTAATTTGTTTAATTCAAATTGCACAAGAGAAATTTCAGGACTCACTCACTGATACATCATGGTTACTTACCTCTTGTCTAGGCCCTTGGGCAAAGATGTACTGATGCATCTACTATGATTGCCTAGTTATCTTGGTCTTGGAAGCACCTAGTAATGAAAGAACCCAGAGAAAGATAAACAGGACCAAGGGAGCCAAGATGAATCTTTCTGAGCCTATTTCTTCCTTTATGTAACTGGAATATTGTTTCTTTCCCCACCTACCTCACAAGGCTGAAGTGAGGATCAAGCAAGTTATGGCTGTCAAAGTCCACTGGGAAGGATGGAGTTCTAGATACATATTGAGTTCCTCTAGTCCTTACATATTGCAAAAGACTTGGGTAAAGCTTCTGGAAGAGGTTAGGCTGACCAATCTTCCTGGCTTACCCAGGACTGAGGGATTC
The DNA here is from genome assembly GCF_000951045.1 of Mandrillus leucophaeus. Taxonomy (NCBI): domain Eukaryota; kingdom Metazoa; phylum Chordata; class Mammalia; order Primates; family Cercopithecidae; genus Mandrillus; species Mandrillus leucophaeus. The sequence goes on along the minus strand of NW_012106463.1, from coordinate 825,656 downwards.
CTTGGGATGCCGGAATTTCTGTACTAAAACCAAGAAAATCCAAGGCAAACCTGGTTGAGGTTGAGTTGGTCACCCTACACAGAGGTAGCACTTAACGAGTGTCTGTCCCGGGCTATAATGGTGTCCCTCCAAAACTCATATGTTGAAGACTCAGTACTTTAGAATGTGACTGTATTCAAAGATGGGGCTTTGAAAGAGGTGATTAAGTTAAAAGGAGGCCCTTAGGGTGGGCTCTATTCCAATCTGACTGGTGTCCTTACAGGAAGAGGAAATTTGAAGAGGAAAAGAGGGACCGGGAATGGGGACACACCGAGAAAAGACCACGTGAAGACATGGCGAGAAAACAGCCAGCTGCAAGCCAAGGAGCGAGGCCTCAGAAGAAACCAACCCTGTCAACACCTTGACCTTGGACTTCCAGTCTCCAAAATTATGCGAAAATAAATTCCTGTTGTTTAAGCCACCCAGTCTGTAGTTTGTTATGGCAGCCTTGAGCAAACTAATACAATATCCTTGAAGAAAGAAGAATTATAAAACCTGACAGTTATGGGGCAGTAAATTTACATATTAATAACTCATTTAGTCTTCTCTTCACAGAAACTCTCTATGGGAGATATTATCATTTATCACTGTTTTACAGAGGGGAAAACTGAGGCACAAGAGGTCAAGTAACCTGCTTTAAAGTCATAACTAGCAAGTGAGTGACAGAGGCAGTTTCTTCACTCTCAGTCCTCTAGAAAGCAAAGTCCAAGGTTAAAGTGTTGACATTTAGGAGAAGCAAAACCAGGGCCTTGAGGGTAAGGCCCAGGGTGAGAATGAGTTGAAAAGGGAAATGAGGCAAGAAAAGATGCAATGTGATGCACAGCAGCTGGCCACCACCTCCCCGTGATCCTTTCTGAGATACAGCAGCTTGCTGGGTAGGTAAGTTGCAGAACTTGGAATTCCTCTAGATCATTTGCAAGGAGAAACCACCTCTAAGGGTAATGGAGAAGGGAAGGGGAGAGAAGGGAAGGAGTTGCTGAACTAAGTTTCCTTACAGCTGCCTCCATACATATTATAAGTTTGGCCTAAAGGTTTCTCCATACACAGTGAACCATAAACTAACTTAATGTGTAAACAGACTGTAACCTACTCTTGTAACAAGTACCAGAGTCTCAGCCAACCGCAGGCAGCTGACTGTTCAAAGCAGGTTCAAATAAGGCAAAGGCCCAGCTGTAACCAATCCAGCTGTTTCTGTACCTCACTTCTGGTTTTGCTAGGTCACTTTCCTTTTTCTGTCCATAAATATTCGACCATGTGGAGTAGCTCTGAACCTATTCTGGTTCTGGGGGCTGGCCGATTCGCAAATCGTTCTTTGCCCAATTAAACTGTGTAAAGTTTAATTTGTCTAAAGTTTTTTCTTTTAACTGGGTATTTATGCATTTGGCTCCTTCTTTTTCCCTTTCCCTTTTCTCACTGGTCCGAGGGATCCCCTCCATGGGAAGCTAACTCCCCTGCACTTCCATCATCCAAGGCCCATCCCTAACGTTTATGGCACCTAGAGCAAGGATACCAAGGCAGGCTGCTGCAGACTAAGCTGTGTTCCCCAGAAGTCATATGTTTATTCCTTAATCCCTAATGTGATGGCATTTGGAAGCAGGGCTTTTGGGAGGTAATTAGGTTATGAGGATGCATCCCTCATGTTGGGATTAGCATCCTTGTAAAAAGAGACTCCCCTCTTGCCCCCTGCCATGTGAGGACACTGCAAAAGTGTGGCCACAGCAAGGAGAGCTCTCGCCAAAAACCAAATTAGCCAGCACCTTGATCTTAAACTTCATAGCCTCCAGAACCATGAGGAATAAATTTGTATTGTTTATAAATTACTCCATCTATGATATTTTGTTGTGGCAGCCAAAACTTACTAAAACGCAGCCCAAGCTAACTAGAGACTCAAGCACCATACATCTAAATATTTAAATGTTACATGTCAAGAAAGCAAACTTGATGAATAGAATGTTTTCACTCTTTCATATTATCAAATGCATCTTTGTAATGACCCGAAAGGCCATATTACCTGGTGGTAACCTGGAGATGGGCACCCTGGGGTGTCCATGAGGGGCAATTCTCAAGACTGAACTTAGCCATCCCTCCTGCCTGCTGGATTGTGTCTTCACTCCTCAGAGCAGGACCTTGTCTTTTTCTTAGGAGGATAATCATAAAAGTAAAAAATAAATGCTCCATGTTTATCCCATTAAAGAAAGAAAGGTGAACACACACCAAGGAAAGCATTTTCATGTAAGACATACTCAGAAATATTATCAGCTTAAGCTGAAGAATAAGAAAACTGAGGCTCAGAGAAGGGAACGATAAGGTGGAGGTGACAGAGCTCAGGGTTTGACTCCAGAATCCAAGTGTATTTTAATTATGGCACATTGAGGCTATCCATAGTGGCACTAAATTATGTCCGTTCATTTGGACAGGCATTTATTAAGAGTGTTTCTGTGCCAGGCATCGATTAGCTGCCAGGATACACACGTGGACAAGATCCATCTCTGCTGGAGTTGCTCACAGGCCACAGGGGAGATGGGCAGGTGAAAGTAGCAGTTGAGCAGTGCCAGCAATAAAGGCTTCAGGGCATGTAGTGAGGACTCAGAGGATGGTCACTGGGAGATGATGACACTTGACCTTCAAGGCTGAGTGGGAAGCAACAAAGATCAGAAGAAAGAAGGCCCTAACAAGCAGGAGAAACAGAGCATGAGCAGGTCAGGAGATGTGAGAGGCAGCATGATCCTGGAGCTGCTTGAATTCCCCTGAACTTGGAGCATGGGTGAAGGCTTAAGGGTGTCATTATCGTGCCTATGAAAGCCTCTTAGATATGAGGGGAGCCCTGTCGGATTTTGAGCCAGGAAATGACCAGATTAGAGCTGTGCTGTAAATCTGTATCATTTACCTTTCGCTTTGTACTAAAATGACCTCTTCCCTTGTCTCTGTTCCCAGACCCTGTCTTGGAGCTCCTTGGGGAAATGTTGTATTCATGTTATTGCCCCACTGCCTTGCATACTGCCTGGTATTCGTTTGCTAAATGAGTGAATGAATAAATGAATGAATGAATGAACAAACTCTGCTACCTGGTTGTATTCTGCTATTTTGGCTTCCTTCTTTTTTCCTGCACTGTTCCTGATTTTAGTTGAGGATTAAACATGGGCTCTGCACACAGGCCCTAAGGCTGTGAGTCTGTGTGTGTATGTTTTACATCAGCCAAACCAAATAAACAAACACATGGCAGAACCCCAGGCGTGTGGCTCTCTCACTTGGCACAGCCAGCTGGCACGTGGCTGCCCCTCCCCAGCTTCCCAGCACCTCCCTCTGGAGTCAGGATGATGCCTAGAGGCTTGGCTGTGGATTTGAGAACCCCTCCCTACTTCCTCTGCAGCAGCAGCAGGACTTCAGGCACATGCTGATAGCCTCCATTTTAATTAGCGAGAATTTGAAATCACTTCTGTCTTCAAACTCTTCTGAGAATTGGTCGGTAGCCCCTATGACAATGGGGGCCCTTCTAACGGGGCAATGACCACGAGTACCAGAGGGAAGACAGGAGGATGACCCTACCCTCACCCTCCAACTGTGTTTCCTACTCCACTATACTCATTCCAACTGGACTAACTGTCCATTCTTACTGACTGATCCAAATAACCCCTAGAGTTTCCTTCTGGGGATGCACTCTGGGAAACTCTAGGGAGTTACCTAGATCTCTAGGGATTACCTGAATCAGTCAGTGCTCAGCTCTTTAAGCGTCCCAAATCAAAGTCATTGCTCTCAGTACTCATCTCTACCTCACCTGCTGAGGTCTTCCTGAAATTCCCCAAATCAATCAGTGACAGCTCCATTTCAGAGGGCACCAATCACAAAGGGAGCCTAATTCTAGACTCCTTCTTTTTCCTCACCCCAGTGATATTCACATGGCATTGACTAGTTCACTACCAAACTGCTTTACCAATCTGCATCTACCCTCCCATCCTATCTGCTACTGTCCTATTTCATCTCATCTATCTAGACTTTTGTGAAACTGCCTCCTACTGGTCTGCTTGACTCCAGTATCTTCTTTCTCTAATGTCTTATTCCTTCCAGCCACCGTATTGGTCTTTCTATACTATTGATTTCATCCATCCACTCTCTTGCCAAAAAACAGAGGAAAAAACCATAAGTGGTTACTATAGCAGACATTGTGTATTGTTCTTCAATCACCATTCTTCAATGGTAATAAAACTCCCACATTTTCGGTGGCTATTAACAACAAAAACTGTATCTTCCAACCTCTTCTGAGCAAGGTGTGACCATGTGACTTCATCCTGTTACAATCAATGGGATTTACATAGAAATGGAATGTGCAACTTTAAACAGTGTCCTTAAAGAGTGATAATGTGCTCTTTACCTTCTTTCTTCCTTTCTGCAGGATGGAATACAGATGTGATGGCTGGAGCTGGAGTAATCATCTTGGACCATAAAAGACCTTAGCAGTGGAGGTCATGCACAGCAAGATAGAAACAAACCATGGAACACCATGCAAACCCTAGCTGTTTCTTTCAGACTTTCGATGAGAAAGAAACTTTGATTCTTATTAAGCCACTGCTATTTCAGGATTTCCTAACACTCCAGCTGATCCTAATTTTAATTAATTATCACCTACAGCAGGGGCTAGAACACAAATGCCACCAGGAGCCAGATAGGCAACATAATTTAGTGATGCCTACAGAGAGTCAGAGTCTAGGAATGTGTTTATTTATTCATTCATTTTCACTTAGTCATTCATTTTTTCATTTAACAAGTATTTACAAAGCTCCATTATGTACCAGGCACTCTTAGGCATTGAGAAGGAAAAGATAAATGGACTCAGTCCTTTCTTAGAGAAGATCTGGGTCTGGCTGGGGAAGACAATATTTTAAATAGATAAATATAGTAAAGTGCTATGAGACTGTAGTAGCTGACCTTACAAATAGCAATAGAAGCAAAAAAGAGAGTGAAGTCCATTCTAAAATCTGAAAACCAAAACTTCATGAAAGACGTAACCTCCTTCTCAGAAAATAGGTAAAGAAGGAAATTCCGGATAAGCAAAGGTTAGGAGGATTTGATTCCCTGCTATTGCAATTCCTTTCCCTTTCAGATAATTGCAAAAAATTATTTAGAATAATAATTTTTAATTATATGCTATATAATTTATATATTCTATATAGTCTATCTAATTATAGAATTTAATTATATTCTATATAAATAATAACCCCAATTGGGCTTCTCCTCCATTCTCCCTCCTGCCCAATACTTCCTGCCCTCCAGAAGACAGTAGAGCGATGGCATTATTGCAGCCTAAGGAGCACTAGGACTTGGTTGCGGTTAGTTCTACAGCCTTTATTCTCACAGAGTTCTTTACTGGATCTGATAATACTGGGAAATCATAGCTCCTTCTTGACAGCACCACACCTAGCAGACCTGATGTTTGGGGACTGCAGACATGTCTAAGAGTCTGACACATGGTAGGTGCTTAGTTGAATTTTGATGAAAAGAAGTCTTCCTGAGGGTTTCTGTCTCTCTGCTCCAAAACTCCAAGTAAAAAGTCCTAGAATTTTGAGTGGTATTCAAAATATTTAACAATCCAGTATTGCACAGGACTGACTAATCAGGTCAGAAATGGAGTAAACAACCCATTTGGTATGTGGACCCACTATATATCAGTCCTGCCTGGAGGAGGGTCTTGGAAATGACAACATAAAAGTGACTTACTTACCTGTGTTTTTAAATTACCATTAAAAGGGAAAGGTTCAAAGCAGGAATTACAAAAGCACAAGGCACAGGTGGTGCCCTCTCACTATCTTTCACTTTGCACTCTTTGCTACTTAATCTTGGAATGCATCCCTACTCAAATTTTACTGGAGTCTAAGGGTGTCAGAGTTCCCAGGGGCCAGGCATGGGGTGAATTTGAGCCTGCTGCAGATCAAGCCACCATGGGCCTCCCTGGATTCCCAACAGGGCTCAGAGCCCAACTCCTGGCACAGTGGCTCTTTACATTCTTTAAAAGGAGCAGCAAATCCCTGCTGCAGACTCAGCATGAGTCTTCTGTCCCCATTCTCTTTCCATCTTTTACAATGTCTTACGCTCCTAACTGTCCTAAACATGTGTTCCGCTAGGAACACATACCTGGTATATTTTCTTCTCTGAAGCACTTTCCTCACGGGAAAACTCTCTTCAAAGAATGTCTTAAGAGAATAGAAAACAACAAGGCTGAGCGGCATTTGTCAGCCGATAAGGGCCTTCGAAATAACTCCTCCAGCTGTTCATTTCTAAAAGTGGAAAGCTGAGACCCAGAAAACTGGAGTGGTTTGCCTAAAAACACACAGAACACTTTCACAAAATTCTTCAGCAGTTTGAAGTGTGTGTACTTACCAATCCTTTTCTCTGCCTATACCCTGTAAACATATTTTGAACAGATGGAACAGTTATCCACCACAGTTAACCCCAGGCAAACACGTAGTCGTCCTGGTATGGGGACTATTTAGGGGTCAGAGCCTTCTGGGAGCCTCTTTGGACTAAGTGTGTCAGGAGGCCTGAGTGGCTCTAGCAAGCCATGTGGAAGGGGAAGCTGGAGAGTGGTCCTAGAAGCTGCAGAGAGCCCAGGTGATAGGAGGGGGCTGGGCTTTTCCTCCAGGGTTTGAAGCTTTGAACCTCTTGGGCCCAGTAGGTGGTCAGCAGGGTTGGGAGCATTAGCATTTGTTTTTTCACTTTGATCCTTTGTCTTTCAAGTGTTGTGGAAGATCTGGCTGGCAGGAGCCTGACTCCTCCAAGAAGAAGGAGGGGGACACCTTGATTGATCTGAAGAAGAAAATGAGCATGAAAATGTGTCTTCAATAATAGGAAGCCCAGTCTCCTCTTAAAGCCCATTAATTGACTCATTCTTGACCCCACGCAAGTCATTTCCTTACTTTTCCTGCCTCTCAATTTTCTTCATCTACAAAGTGGGAAGGTTGGACCAGTCCAGTGATTTTTCAAACTTTAACATAAAGAACCTCATCTTTTTTCTTTATTCATATGCAGAAGCCCAATACTCAAAGCAAAGCACAGCTGCTCTGACTGAAGCTGGAGACAGGGATCTCAGCCTATTTGGCCCCCATCCTGAGGGCAGCTGACCCCCAAGACCCCAAAGAAGCCCTGGCAACACAGTTTAAAAACCTGTGGACTAGATGATATTTAAGGGCCCCTTTTTTCACCTTTGTAATTCTAGATTTATCACACAGAAAATTGATCCATGTGTAGCTGTTTATTCCATGTATCTGTAGGAAGAGAGAAAATACGGAGCCTCCTACTCCACCATCTGGCTGATATTGTCTCCCTTTATAATTCTAAAATTGCCAGGCAAGGTGACTCATGCCAGAAACCCCAGTGCTTCAGGAGACCAAGGAGGGAGGACCACTGAAGGCCAGGGGTTTGAGACCAGCCTGGGCAACATAGCGAGACTTTGTCTCTAAAATAATTAAAATAAATTCTAAAGCTAAGCCCTAGGAATCAGGGAAGGCAGGGACTCTAGTCCAGTTATATAAAGGAACTGATTAAAAGTTAGAAATGGAAAATGATTTACCCAAGATGTAGGGCAGACTCTGTTTATCTTCCTTTTAAATCTTGTCTTCTGGCTGGGCACAGTGGCTCATGCCTGTAATCCCAGCACTTTGGGAGGCGGAGGCTGGTGAATCACCTGAGGTCAGGAGTTCAAGACCAGCCTGGCCAACATGATGAAACCCTGTCTCTACTAAAAATACAAAAACAATTATCCGGGCATGGTGGCACATGCCTGTAATCCCAGCTACTCAGGAGGCTGAGGCAGGAGCATTGCTTGAACCCGGGAGGCAGAGGTTGCAGTGAGCCGAGATCACGCCACTACACTCTAGCCTGGGCAACATAGTGAGACTCCATCTCAAAAAACAAAACAAAACAAAACAAAACACACACACACACAAAAAACTTGTCTCCTGTTTTGCCTTCATGTAGAGATCATACACTCTAGCCAAATAGAGATACTTCAAGCTCCCCCAAATGCGTCATTTTCTATTATTCTTCCATGCCCGTGTAAATGCTCTTCCCTCTACCTGCCTTTTAATAATTTATATTATCATCAGACTGTTGAAAATGGACATTTATTTTTAAACTGGACTCAAGGGTGTCAGGCCTCTGAGCCCAAGCTAAGCCATCATATCCCCTGTGACCTGCAGGTATACATCCAGATGGCCTGAAGTAACTGAAGAATCACAAAAGAAGTGAAAATGGCCTGTTTCTGCCTACACTGATGACATTACCTTGTGAAATTCCTTCTCCTGGCTCATCCTGGCTCAAAAGCTCCCCCACTGAGTGCCTTGTGCCCCCCTCCACCCGCCAGTGCCCGCCAGAGAACAACCCCTTTGACTGTAATTTTCCACTACATACCCAAATCCTATAAAACGGCCACACCCCTATCTCCCTTCACTGACTCTCTTTTCGGACTCAGCCCGCCTGCACCCAGGTGAAATAAACAGCTTTGTTGCTCACACAAAGCCTGTTTAGTGGTCTCTTTACACGGACACGAGTGAAAAAGGGCACCTCTCCTCTGAAGACTGTACACAATTCTACACCCTTTTATTTCTGCCTGCATAATGCCGTAGAGATGCTTGCATCGTAATCCATCACCCAGAGGGCCATAGTCCATTTTGGCTGCAACAATAAAGTACCTTAAGCTGGGTAATTTATAAACAACAGAATTTTTTGCTCACATTTCTGGATGCTGGGAAGTCCAAGATCAAGGTGCCAGCCAATTCGGAGTCTGGTAAAGGCCTGTTCCTCATACATGGTGCCTGCTATGTGCCTCACATGGTGGAAGGGGCAAACAAGCAACCCTGGGCCTCTTTTATAAGGGCACTAATCCCATGATGTGGTTCAGATATCAAATCTCAGATTGAAATATGGTCTCCAATGTTGGAGGTGGAAGTCTGGTGGGAGGTATTTGGGTCATGGAGGCAAATCCCTCATGAAATGCCCTGCCTATAGTAATGAGTTCTCACTTTCATAGTTCACATGAGAGCAGGTTGGACACACTTGCTCCCCCTTCAGCTTCCACCATGACTAAAAGCTTCCTGAGGTCTCTGTCAGGCCTCTGAGCCCAAGCTAAGCCATCAGATCCCCAGTGACCTGCACGTATACATCTAGATGGCCTGAAGCAACTGAAGATTCACAGAAGTGAAAATAGCCTTAACTGATGACATTCCACCATTATGATTTGTTTCTGCCCCACCCTAACTGATCAATGTACTTTGTAATCTCCCCTACCCTTAAGAAGGTTCTTTATCATCTCCCCTACCCTTGAGAATGTACTTTGTGAGATCCACCCCCTGCCCCCAAAACATGGCTCTTAACTCCACCGCCTATCCCAAAACCTATAAGAACTAATGATAATCCACCACCCTTTGCTGACTCTTTTCGGACTCAGCCCGCCTACACACAGGTGAAATAAACAGCCACGTTGCTCACACAAAGCCTGTTTGGTGGTCTCTTCACGCGGACACGTGAGACAGTCTCACCAGTAGCAGATGCTGGTGCTGTGCTTATACAGCGTGTAGAACTGCAAGCCAAATAAGCCCCCTTTCTTTAGAAATTACTCAGTCTAATAGCCAATTTCTACTATATATATTATAGGAATTGGGTTAGGGAGATAGATATGAAAAATCTTCCCTTTCCTCCCCATTCAAGGTGAACTTGACAGAACTAGATCTAAGAAGGAAATTTTTTTTAAAAATTGAGGGGTGTTTTTTGCACAATCTTTGGTAATTCCTGATGGCTTGGGAGCGAGGCATACTCTTTTTTTCTTTTTTTTTCTTTGAGATGGAGTCTCACTCTGTTGCCCAGGCTGGAGTGCAGTGGCACAACCTTGGCTCACTGCAACCTCGCCTCCCGGGTTCAAACAATTCTCCTGCCTCAGCCTCCCAAGTAGCTGGAACTACAGGTGTGTGCCACCATGCCCAGCTAATTGTTTGTATTTTTAGTAGAGATGGTGTTTCACCGTGTTAGCCAGGATGGTCTCCATCTCCTGATCTTGTGATCCGCCCGCCTTGGCCTCCCAAAGTGCTGGGATTACAGGCGTGAGCCACCGCACCCGGCCCCAGTGCACACTCTTTCTGGTAATGAGTTGAAAGCTTGTACCATTCACCGGTCACAGCCTCATGTAATTCCCATGGCAGCCTTCAAAGTCACATCCCCACAATTTAGCACTACTCAGAGCACAAGAGGCCTTTGCTCAATGGCCTCTTGACATCTTCCTGCTTCCTGCAGACCAAGATCTTGGGCCAGATATGAAGCGCAGGTACAGGGATGGAGAAAAGATTATATTCAGATATTAAAGGAGAGAACTGAAGAGTAGTTACTTACCCTAAGTCTCCTTGGGATGATGGTGCTTCCACCACTGAGATCTCTAACAGAGAGGAACAGAAAGAGGCATTGTCTGTGGAAACTTGGTCAAGAGGTTGGTAAATTTCCTTAAGCTTCTTTCCACCCTATAATAGGCTAGAGTTCAGGTCTTTAAAGAATGTTGAGTTTGCACTATTTGCCAAGCACCATGCTAGGCTCTGGGGCATCAAAAGTGAACAATCACATTCCTGCTCTCAAGGGTCTGCAGGCCCAGATATACTGTACAGGATCCCTGAGACCTAAGTGCTTCCTCACCAGAATTATCAATGGAATTCTGAACCAAAAGTGGCAGAGAGGGAATCAGTCTTTCTGGCTCCTTCATTCTTTTGTCCTCATTCTTTGTTGTTCACTGATCTGGTCATGTTTTTATTTGAGAACTGAAACTATTTGCAGTGCATTCTCAGTCTTTCATCGGCAATTGCTCAGTTTTACTGACTTCATCAGCTGTGCTTACAATACTCAATTGTATTTACATTGCTTGAGCCTCTTTTGTCCCTGTTTGCCACTGAACCAGCACATAAAAATGCAACTCTAGTACAATAGAAATAGACTATGATTCTCTTCAATGATATCTCTCATTAATAACTGTGGACCAAAGGAAGAATCAATTAAATGAAATAATAAATACAACATTTTAAGATTGTGTCAGGCATATAGGAGGCACCCAATATATGTCAGTCATTATCATTAGAAATATATACATATCTTTCAAATCCACGGTTACCTGGAAGAAGTCCCATTATTCAAAGTCCTTCTTGGCTCTCGACATCAAGTGGCCTCTTGACTATAGCAGCTGGGGTTTGGGCCACCTGCTTCCGACTGCTGTTGGCTTCTCTGATTAGCATTTTCATTCCCACCTCAAGTGGGTCATGTCTGCTCTTCACTCATTACCCCACCCTTACATTGAACTGTCAATGGAGGTAGAGAAATGTGCATTGCCCATTAAATTTTAATCATACATTGAGAACAATGTAAGGCCATTCTATTCAACAAATGTTATGAGCACTTACTGTGTGCTGTAAGCTATGCTCAGTGTTGAAGCTATAGAGATATATGAATCACAGTGCCCGTCTTTCAGATACTCCAATATGTAAACAAAGTGAAGAATATTAACTACATTCAGGTGTGAATAAAATGTCCCCTTGCATTATGGTGAGTGTTTCTGAACACTCCTATTAAAATGGAACCATCTCAACTACAAAGAAGACTTGGCAACATCCCCGATTTTTTCCACAATCAAAACAAAATAGTATTGCATAGTATTTAAGGCAGGTAAGAGAATTGTTAAACAACTATTTTAACTCACTCCCTCTATCACCTTCTATTGGAAAAGTGCTCTTTTGCCCCCATTCATCTTGGGCATGGGGCATGATTCTGTACTGGTAGAAGTAACAGTGTCTAAGTTCTGAGCCTAGAATTTGAGTAACATTATATATTTCCACTTACTCCTCTAAGAGCTTCCAACCTGCTCCATGAGAAGAACATACCCCAGGAAACTGCTACCAGATAGCCTGGGCCCACAGTAAGATATGTGGGACAGAGTTGAACTTGACCTCAAGCCTGAAACACCCATCCCAGCCCCTTGTGAATGCATGTGCTAGACATCAATGCTAGCTTTTTTTGTGTCCTGAAATCCTGTGGTTGCTTGCTACACAGCAAAACTACCTAACACTGTGTTCAAGATCCTTGCACTTCACCTACTCTCTCTAGCCTCATCTCTTTTTAGCCATACAAAACAACTCACCTCTTCCCAAGCCCACTGTGTTCTTTCAAATTTCCATGATATTCGTTGTGGAGTTTCCTCTGTCTGGAATTGTCTTCTTCATCTACTCAATGTTCAAAGCCAGGATAAAATTCACAAATTTCACCTTTTGTAATGATGCTTTTCTCTATCCATCCTTCTCTGAACCAAAACACACACAAAAAAGGAAAAACTAATAACAGATTGTTAATTCATTCATGAGCATATGGTCAGGGGCCTGTTCTATAGCATGTTTATGGGCTTCTTCCTCTACGTGACTCCCAAGCTCTTTATCCAAATCCATTATAAGCCCTTGCCACTTTGCACTGCAATTGGCTGTTTAGAAGGCCTGCTCCCCACTAGGCATTGTCTCTTCTAGTGCAGAGGCTGTCTCTTTTGTCTCTAGGTCTGGGTGTGAAGACACGCACAAAGTAAATGTCAATTGAACTCAATCTCCCTAAAACCTTACCAGTTGACAGGTAAAAATAGCCAGTTCTCTGGTAGAGAGAAAAAGAGGTCAGAAGGACCCACAGCTGGGGCTGATGTTGCTTCCACCTGCAGGCCTGGCCCTGCCCCAGTTCCAAACCAAATCTGACTAAGGCAGGAAGTCCTCAAGCATCTTCAGAATCCAGTCCAATGGGGCTTAATGTTGATTGTCTCTGTTTATTAGCTTCATCTGTGAGTCATTTCCCAGGCACTGAGTTCAGGATTCCACTGTTTTTCCTAAGTTGCCTCCCCATTGGTCTGGCCTGGGGGTGGTTTGTGTTAACCATCAAGTTTCTGTGCTGCCCTCCCCATCACCTCCAATTGGCTAGGGCACCTCTAGATAACTCAGGTTTTGAGCTAAGACTTTTTACTAGGTGCTTCCTGGTATAGGACTAGCCTCTTTGGTCCCAAGTTCTGGTAGCTTCTCTAGCCACCAATTTCCTCTAAGGGGCAAGAGGGACCTGCTTTGTTCCTGTCAACCCCTCTCCAGTTAGTGAGGTTCTGCTCCTGATCACTCAAGAAATAGCTCTGACTTTCTCAGTGCAGATTCAATCAGCTGCTGAGGAGTCCCCAGCTCCAGGAGTTGCAGGGCTGGCAGTACGTCCCTAGGAAACAAAGTCGCGGAAGAAGAGTGCCTTTGGAACTCTTGTGAATCACCTAATCTCAGAATCATGAGGACTAAAAAGGCCAGAGAAAAATTGCAATCTAGCTAATCTCCTAAAACATCTCTGATAGCAGGTCTTTTTATTTTAGAACACCTCGGTCAACAGAGACCTCTCTACTTCCCAGAACTATACACAGTGTCTTCACACATTGTGCTCTTTCTTAAATTGAGCTGAAGCCTGCTTCCATGTCAGATAAAGAGTTAGATGATCTCTCAATTCCTCCATCTAAACTCCCATGATGCCCACAGCATCCCCAGATAGTCTAATAATCCCCAGTTTACTACATTTTTCTAAAATGATCAGGATCCTATTACTCTTTAAATGCCCCTTTGGGGCTAAGAAGAATGTCTAATAAGAAGATAAAGTTGTGAGTTCAGAAGCCCATTTTAGGTCATTAAAACACTCTGATGTCTTCAAGGAATTTATTTACACCCCAGCCAAAGGGGAAACATCACCCCAGCCTAAGTTTGCCAGTTCCCCCCAGTTCTGGGTCAGTGCAAAGGACAGCCCCCACCCCACAATGCTCCCGTGTCCCCCTCCTCCACAACTTCACGCCTGCACACACTTCTCATCTCTAACACCCCTTTGCCACTGGGGCTGTCTTTTGTTACATGCAAATTTCACATAAAATCCTTCAAATGAAAACAGGTACTTTTCATTTTGCTCCCATAAACAGACACTTTCTAAATATTTAGACATCTGTATATAATGCCCTTAAACTGTTTGTTCTGAAGCATAAATAGGTATCTCCGTGTTTGAGTTAGTGTCTGATATGTTTCTCATTTAAGGAGAAAACATAAAAAATAATTGGAATAACTACAGCCAGGAACAATGCTTACACAGCATGTCAGTGTCTTTTATTGTATCTTAAAGTAAAAGCTTCAGTTGTAAGAGTCTTTCTCCCCCATCAAACAGAAGCATAGCGCTTGTCTGCTAACCCTCCACAGGACTCAGCCGCCTCAGGGCAAGGGGGGCAGCAAGCAGCCCCCACTTTAGAGCCTGGTGTGCCGTCTTGTTGCATTTGTGGTGCCTAGAACAGTACACTGACTCCCCATTCTCAACTATTCATTGCAGGGAACACATTTCTATTTTAGTTTCAAGGTAGGGAAATTGTGACCCCTTCCTCAGCCCATGAATTGCTCCCCACAAAGCAGATGAGATGAGGAAGAAGGACACCAGCACGTGTGGATCTGCCCTTCAAGTTTTCTCTCATTAGAGTCTTTATCAGAAAGGTCTGGGACTGCCCATCCATCATAAATGGGTCAAGAAGTTCGGTTGGTGGGGACTGGAATTAGGGAGCCAGCTGAGATAGAGATCCAAGCCATTTTCTCCCATCAGCTTTTAACAAATTTTTATCTCCACCTCTCTGACTCCAGCAGCTTTCTCAAATGGTCTGACCTACAGTACGAAGAGGTGTGAGATAAGTGTATTACCCCCAAGACCTTACTACCGAACAGGATGTTCCCAATCCCTGAAGCTCACCTCTGAACACACAGATGAAATGTTATATTTTTACTGCATCCTTAAACTGAAGCTTACGCAGATCCTCATTAATGAATGCTGCTCCAGGAGACCTAATTCAACACTCCCTGTATCATCTTTAATAGCCCTGCCAAATTGTTACCTAGCCTCTGCTTGGACTGTCTGACGATGGGGAGTTCTCTACCTTAGAAGGCAGCCTTTTCCATTGTTGGACAGCTCTGGCTGTTATAATTTTTTTCCAATAGGCTCAAATGTCCTGTAATGTTTGCCCATTGGCCCTATACATTAATGAATAGGGCCAGTTATCAAGCACATAATGAAACCATAGTTGTATAAGACACTTTGTGTTTGAAATTAAAGTAATAATAAGGAAGCTTCTATTTCCAAGATCAGTTAGGAAGACAGACAGAAATGTCAGTTATTTCAGCTTAGTATGCAGTTTAGTATGTAGTTTCAGTTTAGTATGCCTGTGATACAGGCAGCAAGAATCCAGCAGAGGTATCCGCTGGAGTCTGAGAAAGGGCCAGCAGCTGAGTCTGCAGGGAACAAGGGCAAACTATGCAACGTGGCTTCCATAGGTAGGGAGCAGACCATCCCTGCAGATGAAGTCTGGCCCCAGGGACCCCGAGCCTGAGGAAACCCCAGAATTCCATGAGAGTCCAAAAGCTTACAGTGAAGGAGTGGACCCTCCTCTCTGATTGAGGAACATCTCCAGGATGGACAGCGATGCCTATGACTCATGCACTTCTGCCATCTGTCTCAACACAGCAGCTGGAAGGATACTTCTAAAACATTAGATCATGTCACTCCCCATTCTATTACCCTCCACAGGCTCCAGAGCACACAGAGGAAAAGCCAAAGAGCTAACAGAGGCCAGTGTGGACTACGTGATCCTGCGGTTGTTACCTTTCTGCTTGTTCTCTTAATCTTCTGATTGCCCCCTTCCTCTCAGCCAGGTTAGCTTCCTTACTAGAATGCTCCCAACATGCTCCCACCTTAGGGCCTTGACACTGGCTGTTCCTGCTGCCTGAGACACTTTTCCCTGGATATCTGTGTGGTGCATACCCTCCCCCTCTTTCAAGTCTCTGCTCAATGTCATCTTAATGAGCCCTCCCTGACTGTGCCTTTTAATACAAAAAATTCCCACACCATATCCCTGATTCCCAGCTCTATTTTTGTTTTCTCTTGACAGTTCTTATTTCCTAAAATATCTCATTGGATTTGTTTGTTATGTGTATTTTTAATGTGGCGTCTCTCCCCTGCTCCATGCATACACGCTAGAATGTAAGTTCCTGAGTGTAGAGACTTTTCTTTGTCTTATTCACTGATACATTTCAATCATCTAGAGCTGCACCTGACACAGAGTAGGTACTTTAATAAAAATTTTGTCAAATGAATGAATGTTATCGGGGGAAAGCTCAAACCTAATACTGCTTTGATATTAAATTTGTCCTGGATTTATCTCACAGTTTGTGGAGAACCAGAGTTAGACCAATAATTCACACACATCCACATATATAGCAAACCTCTTACTCATTTAAACTCAAGTAAATTTATCCATTCATTCAGTATTTTATTTAAAAATTATTTATTTCATTCTAACAGATAAGCCTACTAAATTTTGCCCCAACTTGGTTTCCTTTTTTATATACTTACTGCCTCTTATAAGAGCTTTGACTTATGCTACTATGATGTAAAAAGAACCAAATGCAATCTCTTTCTGGACAGGCAGGATGACAACTATTGGGTCCAAAAGCCAAGGAAGCCCATGTCTTTATTACCCAGGGTGCCCTGATGCCTGTAATAATTCCACTAGCCACTTCCAAGGCATAAAGGCAATAAAGAAACCTCTTATGAAGATACTATATGCGAACTTGAAGGGTCTAATGGGACAAGTCCCGTATAAGCAAAAGAGTACTTGAGTGTGAGTCTTTCTTTTTCTTCTCTGAACTTCATGTTTTTCATCTGTTGCCTTAGTCAATTTCTGCTGCTTCAACAAAATGCCTAAGACAAAATACTCAAGGTAGTTTATAAACAACAGAATTTCTTTTTCTTTTCTCACAGTTCTAGAGGCTGGGAAGTCCAAGATCATGGCAAGTGTCTGAAGAGGGCTTGTGTTCTGCTTCTGAAATGGCACCTTATTGCTGCATCCTCTAGAGAGAACAGATACAGTGTCCTTACAGTATGGAAGGGACAGAAGAGCTGGCTAGTCCACTTGAGCCTTATAAAAAAGGACACCAATCTCATTCATAATCAACTCCAATGGGCGCCACCTCTTAATACTATCACCTTGGAGGTTAAGCTCCAACTAATGAATTCTGTAGAGACACATGCATTCAAATCATAGCATCCATACAGTGGACACCGGAAGCATACCTACCCCATAGACTTGTTGTGAGCATTAAGTGAGATCACCTATGGTGTGTACTTAGCAGAGTGTCTGGCTGATAACAAGGCTACTTGTTAGTAGCTCTGATCAGAAGGAGTTAATATGGCACCTGGAGATACCTTAGTTCCGTCCATTCAAAGTTTAGTCCACCTGCATCCTGGCAGTTCAGAAGGAATATTTGCAACATATACCCCTCTCAGCCCAGAAGCCCTGGCCTTCAGTAGTTAGCACTCTGAAACATAATCTCCAGCCCTGGGCTTACATGGTTTCTATGCATGAAACTCTGAGCGTGTGAGATGGTGAATCTGTGTGCATTTGCTCCTGTCTGTTTCTGTCTTCTGAGCCTTGCACATATACATTTACTGAGAATTCCACTCCACACCCAAAGTTGCCCAGCTGCTGAACCAGCCTCTTGGGCTTGGAATGAGTCGTGCCATCATAGACTTGGCATCCTCTCTTCCTGAGAGGAACTCTGGCTGTACTTTCCCACCAATCTGTACATTTATTTAAACTCCAACGGGTATTTGTTGTAGGTTGAATTCCCAAGAAAGCAGACTCTAAGACAGAGTCTAGGACATAGGGTGTTTATTGAGAAGTGGCCTTGGGGTCCACACCTGTGAAAGGGAGGGGCAGAGGGAAAAGTCTAGCTGTGATGCAGTCCCAGGACAGCCCCAGACCACCCTCTGGAAGCTATGGAGATAGGAGGGCCCTTTAGGGTTGTCCTAGTCGGGTCAAGATAGCCAGGACTTTATACTCCTTCACTGATCAATCACTGAATGTGGGATCCATGGGCAGGGTGTGATCCTGGGTACCTTGGGCAGTCTATGAGAGGACCAACAACTGAAGAACCTTCTGCCAGCAAAACTTTCAGCAGCTGAGGCAACAAGTTCTTCACCTAGAGGACACTATCTACCCAGTATGCTGTCAATCTTACTGGGCTTTGGCCTCGGATTTTATTCAGTGTACTGGTTATTTAAGCCTACCTCAAACACCAGCTTATTTGGCTATGGCCCAACAACTGTCCAGTTCTTTCTGACCTCTCTCTTTGGGAAACAGAATCACCATCCCGGCTCATTGGCTGGTGTCAGGCTCTGACTGGAATGATCACTTCAGACCTCAATGACAGTACCTGCTGGATTTTGGTCATTACTGGCTGCTTAGAAAGTACAGCTTGCTTTGTCAGCTGGGACCTCCTTGGACACTGACCCTAGCTAGGATAAAGCTTAATTTCCGTACCCATGGACTCCATGCACTGTGCCCCACTCAGGTCACAAGGACTCTATAACCAAGTCAAAATCTTTGAGCCTTATCTCTGGTCAAAGGGACTGAGTTTAGGTTCCTTTCACCCTCAATATTTTTACAAAATAACAATATAAATTATAATAATATCAACACTTCTTGTTTTTATGATACCTTATAATTTGCAAAGTACTTTTTAACCTGTGCTTTCAGTTTTATGCAGAACGCTCCTGGAAGATAGGCATTATTCCTGTTCCCCTTCTCCAGCTGAAGTTCAGGGTGACTGAGTGACTTGGAGCATTGCCTCATAAGTGAAGTTGGGGACTAAATTCAAGGGCTATGAATCCCAATTCTTCTTGCCCTGCCTACTTCCTGCTGCTTCAGTCACCTCAGCTTTGTGTCCTACCCACCCTCTCCTCTCCTTTACTCTTTCATTTGCTCTGCTCAATCTCCTTTCTTCTTGGTCTAGCCGCAGGCAGAAACTCTTCTGAAGATGCCAGGTTAAATAAAAGAACAGCTTTATTCATTAAGTTCAGCAAAGAGGAGGGGAGGGGAGGGATGTCAATGGTCATGTGCATTTAACAAGAAAGCCTATAGAGGGGCTTGTTTAACACAAAGACTTCACAGTTGTAAGAAAAAGGCCAACAAGTCCCTCCACATCCCCTCAAGCAGGTGACCAAGCAGCATGACTAGGCAGAGTCAGGCTGGGCATTCCAGTCCAGGAAGACTTAGGTTCAAATACAATCCACTCTTCCTACTTAGGTTTTGTGACTTCTCTGAACCTCAGTTTTCTCATCTGTTAAGTGAGGTTAATATTCCAGATAATGTATGCAAAGCACCGAGCACATTGCCTCCTAAGCATCTGTAGCTTAGAAAACTGACATTCCTCCCCCTTCTTCCTCTGCCTCCCCTTCCTGCAGCCCTAGCAGGGAGTGATGAGAAGAGGGCTTGAACTACGTAGAAAAAGCAGAACATTCTCAGACCTTGGCATGCTTGTTAGGCTTGTGAGAGGAGCAGAAAAGGGAGAGGGGGGCATGTGTTATGAGGAGAGGTGGGGAACACAAAACGAGGTAGCCATTAGGCAGATGCTGGGTCACACTAGGATCTTTGTAGGACACAGCTCGGTTTTTATTTTAAGTATAAGGAGAAGCCACTAGAGGGTTGAGAATAGGGAAGCAATGTGATCCAGCTGTCGCTGTAAGATCATTCTGACTATTGGTGGAAATGTTTACAAGTCAAGCCTCCCTTCTTATTATATCAGCTCTTCCAGGGCAGGAAATATGATTTTTACTTTTCTTTCTTAGTTTGTTAGCATATTAGTTTTCAAGAACTGCTGCACTAAAATACCCTAGGCTGGGTAGCTTAAGTAATGGAAATTTATTTTCTCATAATCCGAGAGACTAGAAATTCAAGATCAAGGTGTTGGCAGGTTTGGTTTCTTCTGAAACCCCTCTCCTTGACTTGGAGATAGCCACCTTCTTGCTATATCCTCACATGGTCATCCCTCTGTCCTAACCTCCTCTTCCTATAAGGACACCAGTTATATTGAATTAGGCCCCATCCCAACGACTTCATTTTAACTTAATTACCATTTTAAAGGCCCTATTTCCAAACACAGTCACATTGTAAGGTCATACAGGTAGGACTTTAACATGTGAATTTTGGGGGTCATAATTCAGCCCATAACAATTACCGAGTTAGTTAGTTGATTATTCAGTCATTTAGTAGGCTGAATAACAAAGCTAAAATAAACTACGTTTGTGAATATTGGCTGGTGTCAGGCTCTGACTGGAATGACCACTTCCATATTGTGTAATGCAGTGTTAGGCACAAATCAGGAACTCCCTAAAGGTTTGTTGAATAAATTCAGGTGTTTAGCATAGCCATATAAAAAACATATAAAGGAAAGCTCCTTTTGATCCATATACTTTTGTACTATATACATAATGAGTGTGTCCTGAGACCAAGGATAGACTATCATCCAAAGAGTTTCAGGTACCTACAAAACTTCAAGGTCAGTCAAAAATTCTTACCCGGTATAAGAGGCTACTTCACTGGATCCCTGACTGGAAGCCCACAACCATTGCTTGAATAGTACGAGGGATGAAATCCATCACCTCAATGGGCAGCCCATTCCCTCCAGCTCTGGGCACAAAAAGAGAAGGGATAGCAAATGTAAACACCCAGGACTCAGGGAAGAAAAATCACTTGAGTGAAAGGATTGAGGCAGTGGGGTAATAGAAGGGGAAGACATCTATAGTTTTTTAAGGGTAGCAGGGATCAATCATCTCCAGCTAATATTCTCCATGAAGAAACATGTGGCCCTGTAATCAGACTTCCCAATTTATCCAAAGGACCCAGAAATCTAGTTTCTAATGTGAAACCTCCTGAACTTTATAAAATCTGACTAGGTTGAACTAAAAACAAAAACAACAGTGATAAATATATATATATATATATATAGACCAACAAAGAATGTCTAGAGTCCAGATATTTTCATGGGTCACCATTTGGAGATTTCAATTCAGAACCTTTTCTAGACTATATGGTACTTCTGTGCAAATCTAAAAAAAAGGTGTCACCTCTAAGCAAATGCATGGTTGAGGAATAAAATAAGGCTGAGATTCCAGTCTTCAATCATCCCTCAGTTGGAACTTTGTGAAGCACATAAACTGTCCAATAATATGATTCTCTTTGGGTTATGATGTTGAAACCAACATCCCCATAGTTACTATCTATTGGTCCTAATTCTGACAGATTATAAAACCACACAGTGCCCTTGTCTCTCCCCTTTTTATTACCAATTATACTTCAAATCGCTCATTCAAAGTTCATCTTTCTAATTAGATCACAAGCTCAAGGCAGGTAGGAAATCTCCGGTTCCCTAGTTCATCCTCAGTAATAAACACAGCATCTGGCACAGCAAAGGCATCCAACAAATATTTATTCAGTAACTAAGAAAAAATAAAGACAGAACAAGTCATTCCCGTTTTCAGATTTGAGTGAATCACAGATTTGAAGTCAGTTATTACAGCACCCTGGTCTTCTGTACACTAAATGTGCCCAGTTGTTTTACTTGTTCTTTATAGGACCTGGGTTCCAGACGTCTCACCATCTCGGGTGGTTTCTTCAGGACTCAGTCTAGTTCCTCAGTGGTATTTCAAAAATATGGCTCAACACTTCAGTCTGTGACTGTAGTTACCAAAGGAATGGGAACTCAGGTTTACTGTATTAGGCATCTGATATTTTCTTCAATCTACGAAACAACCTTCAGGTAGAAATCATTATACCATTTTCTCAAGAAGAAATGAAGGCTTCTGAAAGTTAAATAACTTGTCTAACCAAAGTCAAATTGTTTGCAAGCAGAGGCACTGGGACTCAAACTTAGATTGCCTGACTCCCCAAAGCCATGGTCTTTCTACTATGCCAGGCTTCACTGTTCCATCAAATTATATTTAACTGCCAAGTGAGAGACTGTCTTGGGTCCAAATATCTCAAGCATGAATGAACTGAAATTTTCCAGGCATGAAGGGTCAGACCAGGTAGTTGGGTCCATTGAGAACGCTGCAGCAGGCCACTCCATTGAGAACCAGGTGTCAGCCTCAGAAAGGGAAAGATGTCTTGGGCCAGGACAGCTGAAAGGATGTTTATGGGAAGAAAACCTGGCGGAGATTAAATCCTGTGCACCCACAACCCCTGTGATCTCAGACTGCTGTTTATGGCCAGAACAGCAAAAAGCCAAACACAAACTCTTTTTCTTTTTCCTGGTAATAGCTTTTGGGATTTATCTTAGGACATAGAATAAAGGTTCCTGACCTGGGCTAACTGCCACCCTCCTACCCCCCATCCTCTCAAAAAATAAATAAAAAATCAACTTAACCCCAAAATGAGGGCAGACAAAGGCCAAACACATCAAATTTTCAACCTCAGCTTAGTTTCCACCTTGGGTTCCTCAGGGGTTGTCAATGATTTAATGAAGTATTTAAATTTGGAGGTGATGTTGTCATTCTATCTTGTTATGAAGGACGTTTCAAAACAGCTTGGAAATAAGAGGGAGGCCAGAATTATTCTTTCTTGTGGTCCAGTCATCTTTGAACAAGGTCCCAAAACCTCAGCTGGAAAAAAATCAAGATAAAGTTTGCAAAGCCAAAGAATGTATCTTCTGTTGTTTCCAGTCTTATTTTTATCTATGAAAAATTTACAGTTAAGACAAGCACATTAAAAAGAGACAAATTTTGCAGGAGCAAATTAAAAAACAGAATAGACAAACTACTTCTGATCCCATTGTCCTTACCCAAATACTCTGCCTTTGTGTTTATTTCCTTCCCATCTTTTTTCTTCTGCATGTAACCAGGTTGTGATCATTCTGTCTATATAATACTAGTTTGAGTCTGTATATTTTCAATGAACATTATATCACAAACTTTTAAAAAGTTACAATCTCTATCATAATTGATAACTGTATAATATAGTTTGTTTCTTGACTCTAGCATTTAAGCTTTACTTTATTAATGCATTAGATTGCTATTGTTAATGTAATAGACTGCTAG
This sequence comes from Mandrillus leucophaeus, assembly GCF_000951045.1. Lineage (NCBI taxonomy): Eukaryota > Metazoa > Chordata > Mammalia > Primates > Cercopithecidae > Mandrillus > Mandrillus leucophaeus. The sequence goes on along the minus strand of NW_012106463.1, from coordinate 802,655 downwards.
CAAACTAGTTATTGTTTAAATTTAGTTGTTCTTAAAAACCAGACATTTAACCAAATAGGCCTTATTTTATAGGGATCTGTAAATTATACAGAATGCTGATTAAAGAAGAATTAAATTATAGATTCTTTGCATTAGAAGAGGATGTCAAAGTCATTTAAGTCAAAATTTCAATGGATGATGTTCTCTTTTGTGTTTATGGTAAAGGTGTTCAATTATGAGATACTGTCTCCTACAGAGGCAGCCAGTTCTGTCTTGAACAACTCTGATGTCTTCCTATCTGTAACTTCCTAACTGGGACAAGAAAAAATAAGTTTCCCATAAGAGATCATCACTCTCCCCCGATTCCAATTAAGAGAGCAGTCCCAAAAGTCACTTGATTTATATCTAATCATTCAATACATATTAATCAAGGGCCTCCTATATGTCTCACACTTTCCTAGGCACTAGAGATAGAATGGAGAACACAAGATGCATGGCCCCAGCCTTCGCAGAGCTTTGATTCCCCTGTAGACTTGGTTTGGAAAGTAAAAGATACATACAACGTATACCTATCCCAGACCGGAGCGATGAAGATGGAAGTCCAGAGAAAATACCACTGAAGCTGAGATGAGAAGGTTGAGTTAGCTAGTCAAAAAATGTGGTAGGTGTTTTAGGCAGAGGAAAGAGTGCGTGCAGAGCCCATAGAGAGAGAGGGTAATCAGAGATGCAATCCAGGGATGCAGGCAGCATGGGTCTTGCACATGCACATTTTGATAAAGCTTTATATTGGTGATTCTCTGGCTAATTAGAGCAGCAAATAATGTCCTAGGACTACGGAGCCATAGGGGTTAGAAAAACTATCTAGAGATTATCTAGATCGCTATTTCCCAGAGTGTGTGCTGAGGAGCATTGGTTTCTTGGGTGATAAAGGTATGTATTGGGATAAAAGACTTCTGTGTTCAAATGTATTCCAGAAAAACAAGGTTAAATAAGGACAAATAGATGTATTCACTGCAGAAGTTTTTGGAACTTTTCACAGGCACATCAGCATTGTCATTCTTTAAGGGGCATTGTTACATGCAGGGTTTCTAAACATATTATACCATAATATAATTTCATGTTAAGTATCTAATAGGACTTAGTTTCCCTTGAACCTTCTTTGGGGACTGCAGATATAGACCAATCCTAGATTTTTACAAATGAGGCAACTGAAGCATAGAATGGGAGAACAACTTCTCCAAAAGGACACAGAGGAAAAGAACAGCAACCAAGTTCTCCTGACTCTCAGATCCTTGGATGCTCCAATATAATTTAATGTCTCACAGTCATCAAACTAATGTCAGTATAAGCTGGTTTTCAGTATGTACTGGAAGCCTAAAATGTGCCTATTGCATTTTACATGTTATATTGTGAAATGTTTACCACTGCCCTGAGAAGTTCTCTTCTGGCTGCAAAGAATTTACATGTCTACCTGGATTACAGCTATCTTCTGCCATGAGGGTTTCTTCCTACCCATTCCTGATGGCTGTACCTGGGCTCTATATCCCATCAGATTTTTCCTTGATGGACCTGCTGTTCAGACACCATTGTAAGACTAGTGACAAATGGACCCTGGATTCAGGATACTCCAAACAGAAGTGGACTTAGTAGTCATTTAGTCTAATTCATCAGATAATAGAGGAGCAGCCATCCTCTTTGTAAATCTTTCCAGGAATGGTAAGCTCATTATCTCTACTCATTCTGGGTCTAGATGGCTTCCAGAAGGAACAATTGTATAGGCCCTGTACAGAGCCCAGTCAGAAACCTAGTGTGGAGCTCCTTCCCCTTAAACATCAGAGGAATATGGCTGTTGGGTGGAAACGTGCAGCTTCAAACACCACCAACTGCTTTTCTCCTTTCCTCTGACTGCACTGCAGAGAAGATGATGGGAACCTACGCTGGGAGTTTAGTGTTGGCAGCAAACAATCATCATATTTCACTTGAGGAGCAAAGAGTTTCAAGATGATTTGTTCAAAGAGAAGCAGCCATGGATTTGGCTTTGACTGCTCTTAATTCTCTTAATGAGAAAATCTATAAAGAGCACCAGGAGGAAGAGAGATTTTTATTGTCTTTCTTTTTTTAATGACAAAAAGAGACACCATGAAGAGAGAAGGGGGCTTTTTTGTGGGTGCCAGGGTCTATTTCCCATAAGAAGAGGCTGGCTAAACCCCAGCTCCCCAGGAAGGAACTCATGAGAAAACTAGGCAGTGGGGGAACAATAAAACTTCCAGGGAAGGGTGTGCATTCAGAGGAAAAGGAGGAGCAGCTGAGGGAACAAAGAGCTTCTGATGAAATCAAGATTTGTGTATGTGGCTTAAGCCTGGGGCCTCAGGACAGGCGAGACTGTTCAGTGAAGGAATCTTCTTCAGGAAAATATGGGGAGCTTGCAGCCACCATAAATTTACACTATAGCTTATTCTTAACCTAATCATCACACTGTAAGACGTGGCAGTAGCTCCCTCAAGGGAAGGTCCAAGAGGCAAGATTGATTTATGTCGCTGTGTTTGTCTGTTTGTCAGCAGCCAAGGTGGCCACACCCTTGCTGGGCCCTGATTTTGTGGACAACTGTTTGCTTCTCTAGTGCCTGTGAATTCTCACCTCCCTGGCTGTCCTCAAGTTCCATCCCAGAACAAGGTCATGTCCATTAATCAGCTGTCATAGGCCCAGGAGAGAGCTTACAGTTTCCAGGCCTGGCTTAGTCCTTGCTGATCTTGTCCTAGGCCCAGCCTAAAGGGACATTGCGAGCCAAGGAAATCAGCCTGCTGTCAGTAAACTTGCAGAATGTTAGGGCCAAAGACACCTCTGGAACAATTACTTTGTTGGACCAATTAACAGATGAGTAGATGGAAGCACAGCTGGGGAGAGTGACTTGCTCAGGTTCACATGGTTGCCAAGAGCCAAAGCCAGGTGTTCCAAATATCATGCTGGCTCTTTCCTGGGCTTGTGACAGACCAGGACCAAGCGTGAACAAAGAATGCTATGCTGCCTTCTTGTCCTGCACCCTATGTCCACATAACATGTGTACTGAGACAAACTCAGCTAGAGCTGGGGGAGGATCATGACACCAAGCCAGCCTCTGCTTCAGATGATCAGACCACCCCAGGGACGTCTTCAAAGCAGGATGACACAGAAAATGAAGTAGTTATCAACAACACCAGCTGGATAGGCTCCTGGCTTCCCCATATGCAGTTTTCTTTAAATATTCCTTTGATGATGTGACTTTTCTAGTCAAGAACTTTCAGAAGCCCTCCATTGCCCAGAATATTAAGCCCCTCTATCAGCCTAGGTTTAGTCAGGAAAATAGAGCCTCTGGGACATTATGGGAATATGGGATTTAAAACAGGAATTAGGATTCACATCCCAAGTCCTGAGTAACAGAAAGGAAGATTCTGAAAGTCAGCAGGTAACCACTCTAAGTAGACAACATGGGCCTCAGAGTGGATGCTCTTAGATTGTTTGGCCTCAGCCAATAAATAGCCAACAGGCATGTGGACCATGAATCTAGTTGGCCTTGTTCATAACCTGGAAGTCAACACCTAAAAATGAGTTGGTACAAAATCAACTACATCTATAAATCCTTGTTATGTGCCAAGACCGTTGTCAGGGGCTTGGGAAGGTACAAAGATGAATGAATCATGGACTTAATAACATTATTTTAGTCTTGAAACATATTCTCTTTGATGACCCTGAGTTGTGTAACACTTGCTTCACTCAGTTATGTCAGGCACATTTCACTAAAAGTCATCACGTATTTTTTTGTTGTATCTTGAAGCATAACTTTGCCAAGGAGGGAGGGAATTATGAGAGGCATAATTGGACACTTTAAGTATGTGAAGTTTATTGTATGTCAATTATACCCTCAGGAAAGTTGTGGTAAAAAATAATTAGTTGCTTTCTAAATTTACTCCATGAATTTAGCTTGTTCATTATGACACATGTGGAATTCCTTCCCTTTCATCTTCTTTTTGCCTAAATCATTCTTTCTTATGTGGGCTTCTGTGATGTTTCCATTAAGCGCGGGTAGAAATAACTATCCACATATTTTTATGTAACACATACAAAGTATTGTTTGAGGTCTTTCGGGTCAATGGATAAAAAATATAGATAGAAAGTTCTGGAAAGTCTTAATTTCCCTTCATAAGTCTTTTCACCATATTTTCACTTGTATTGCCTAGAAGTTAACCTTGATTATAATATGGAATCTCTGTAGACAAATGAATGCACACACATACACATTTATTTAGTCTTTAATTTTTGTGAATATTATATCTTTAATATTAGCCACGTAGAAACCCAACATTCAAAGAGAATTATACTGTTCTGAACAGCAAAGGATAAAATCTATTTACTCCTCTTCTCTCTCACTCTACCAACCAGAGATTAATATTTTGTCACCCCCTAAAGAACTTGGTTTACATTCTCCAATAGGTAGTCTGGAAAGATTAGGAATATTTTGAATCAAAATGCCTTAATTGGTAGGGTAGTACCTTCAATGTCAGAATAAAATATCAGAAGTCATTTCACTTACCTTCTAACTTTTATGTGAGTTGTCATGGAATTGGGAATGGGATACAATTGGAAAAGCATTAGAGAAGCTACTGGACTATTTTGTGGGATCTCATCTATAAAATCTCTGTTAACGTTCTTTCTCTGGGATTGTTTTATAAACAGGTGCCAGTTATAGTTTACTCTCACGATATCAGTGAAAGTTTCAAGGCAAACACTTTCCTACGGCTTAGTAAGATAGACCAGTCTCTGTTGTCCTTAAATTATTCTGGGACCCAGTGAAGAAATAATGACACCGGAAAGAGGGTCATAGTCACACTCCCTGTGCCTACGGGACAAAACCCTGTTCCGTGTGGTCACCACATTCCTGGGTTGGTATTCATGCATCCAACCAACACCTATCAGCACCTGTTATGTCCATGGCACTTTCTTAGTTGCAGTAAGGATGGCTGAAGGTTCTTGTAGCTGACTAGGGAGGGCAAGGTGCTACTTTAGATTGGATAGCCCAAGAATTAGATCTTGAGAAATGGAGAAGAGGGATGGGCAGGTGAGACAAAGAAGGGAAGGATGCCAATGTCAGTTATTGAGTGGGTCACTGCTGTAGGTCTCAGCCAATCAGCACACTTCCACCTCCTTGCTGTTGTGATTGTTCAGAGACGGGCACTTGGCTTAACTTGGTCCAATCTGTAACCCCAATTGTTTGTTAGTCGGGGAAGTGAGTCTCTGGACATTGAGCAAGGAAGAACATAGACCCAAGTGCAATTGGTAGACATCTCATGACCATGGAGTCAACCTTAAGATGAAGCTGAACTGTGGATGGTATAACAAAGAGGTAGAAAGAAACTGATTATTGGTGATTTCTTGAACAAACCTACATCAGGATTCTTCCTTTGCAGCAGCCAAAGTACCGCCTTGTTGCTAAGCTAATTTGAGTTGACTTTTCTGGTACTTCCTACATAAAGATTCTTAACAGAGATATTGATAGTGCATACAAAGTATTTAGTGTAGAAACTGATGTATAATAAGTGAAACATAAATGGGACCTATAATTACACAGAATGAAGTGATGAATAGAAAAATTCAATCTTACATCAACCTCTCAAAGTTGTGTGTTTGCATTTGTATATAGATGAGAATAGGAAGAGGGTATATAAAGACATGTAAAGGAGAGTATATGATAAACATTACCAGCACTGTCCAACTCAACCAGCCAAGCTGCAGAGAATGAAATTCTTCAACATACCACTAAGTCAATAAGGATCCACCTGGTAGAACATCAGGCTCCCATCTCTCCCATTAGGTGTAATTAATCTTGCAACCGAGGACATGGTGGAAGCTCCTGCCCACCTAATCCCACTGCAAAGGCCCATCTCACAGGTCTGCTTCTCTCAGTTCCTGCTTGACCTTCAGTTCCTGCTTGACCTTCAGTTCTCTGTTGTCTGAAGCTCCAGCCGGAATCCAGCACAGTTAACTAGGGCTCTGGTAACTGTACCATAATTTTCCAGTTGTTTTACCCATGAAACGAGTTAGGATCATCTTTTTCATGCATGCACATCCTTTTCCTGTGGTGTTTCCACTATGCCAGGTTGGCTGGGGTTAGGTGTAATATTGTGCTAAGAAATAGCTATCTTTCATAATTGTGGGGGTAGTATCTGCTCTTCCTGAGTCCTCCAATAATTCTCACTTCTCTGAATTGCTGCTTGCCAAGATAGTTTGAAAAAGAAACATTCCCCACAGCTATTGTCCCTGGCACTACCACCAATGCCCTAAGTAGAAGGGAAGACCTGAGGTTCAGAGGTTCTTCTCACCTGGCCTGTCTCCATGAAGCAGAGACAGTTGGTGCCTACCACCAGGATTGTTCTGCAGTCTTCCCTCAGCATCCCCATTTGGCCCCTAGGTCCAGAAAAATCTCTCCGTTCTCTATATCCGAGATCTGCCCTATTTCCCAGTGCAGAACAATTGGCAATTCAAATTCTCATGGTATTCTCCATTGTTTCTAATAGACAATTAGAAAAAAAAATAGTCTGAAATTGTTACATTTTCCCCATGGTTTAAGAGATCTACCATGATGACTTTATTGCATAATTATACATAAGTGTGTCTGCCCCTTTCTCTGGACAGAAGGACTTTGGCAGCAGGAATTGTAGTCTCTCTTGTTCACACCTATACTCCTAGCTCCTGATTTGGTATGTGCTACATAGCAGAAACTCAATCAACACTTTAAAAATAAAAAGGAAAGTAGGTAGATGGATGGGTGGATGGATGGATGGATGGTTGATTAGATGGATAGATGGATGATAAATTAATAAATACATAACTGCCCCAGGAGTCAAAATAATGCCTCATGGGGCAAGCTCTTTGGGCCAGAAAAGAATAACAAACATTGGTATTATTTACTAGAGCCTAAAAGATCTTCTCATAGATTTGATCTTATTGATCATCCCAACAATGGTAATGGTAATGTTATTATCTAGTTTAAGATGAGGAAACCAAAATCCAAAGAGGTTGAAGAAGTTGCCTGAGTCACCAACTAGCTGCCGTTCCTCCCTAGGTCTAAAATCAAGTTCTATGTATCAGAGTCCAGACTGTTTCCATCACTCAGCTGCCTCTTACAAGATAGAGTGGAAAACCTGTAAATTCTTGAAATAACATTAAACTTTTCATAGAAATAAATGTTCAGTGTGTAGATTAAGTATTTGATGGTAACATGAAAGACTACAGAGTAAAATGAACATAGGAACAGAATGAGTTATTGCAGAAGAAATACACATTTGTATTTAATGTGATTTTACTTTCTTTTCTTTCCTTCATAAACCACCAACTTGCAACAATTAGGTTGCAGTTATAGGCAGCTTAGAGAAGGATGTTTTGAATTAACAACTAAATTGTCAGGTTTCTTTGTGAAGCATTTTATTTTTGAGTACACTTGGAGGGAATCAGTCCCAGGGGAAGCCCATTTGCCATTCATTTCACTCTGTTGAACAGATGACTTGCCCACAAAACATTCCTTCTCTTTCTTCTCTCCAGTCCTCGACACTCCAGCCACTGTCTCAGGCCACCAGGATTGTGCACAATGTTCTCAGAATGGGAAGGGACCTTAGGAAATGGCTTGTATGAGTCCTTATTCACACAGGAATCCTTCTTCAATCTCCTAAAATGAGGTCACACAAATTCTGCTTGATCACTGAGCATAATAGGGTGAGTGTAGAGAAGTGGTAGAAGTTCAAATTCAAGCTCTTCCCTAGCTCATCACTAGCTCTGGGATCTCAGATAAATTCCATAACTTCTCTCACTTTTTGTTCTCTCATCAGGTCAATATTCAGGACTAGGGCGAAGACTTTATGATCAAAAACATACAAAAAGCCTTGTACAAACCCTGGCTCATGGTGGGTGCTCAATAAATGGTGGTATTCCATTTCTCCCTTCCTTTATTGTTAGAACTCTTAAAATGGTGTGGGAATGTTTTCCTTTGTAGCTTTCTAGTTCTGGTTTCTCTGACCAGGAGGAGCAAGTCTTCCTCATGTTCACCTTTCAAATATTGGCAAAAAGCTCACACTGCCCTCCCATGCCTCCTTTTCTTCCACATAAAATGGCCTTGGACTCTTCAGCTCTTTCTCACCTGGTGTGGTTTGTCATCCCCCCTGTATCCTGGACTCCTTGATCTGCATGCATCCTGCTTTGCCAGTGATCCTCTCACAATGTCCCAATTCCAATCAGAAAGTAAGCAATGAGGGTGAGGAAGTGTATCCTTCATGTCTCCTCTTCTCTTCTTCTACCCCAACTTCCCAACTTTAGTTTCTTTGCACCTTTGTATGTCCCTGACTCACCTACTCACTGATGGCCCAGGGTAGGAAAGGTTGTGCTGTTGGATTCAGGCCAGATATAAGAGAAAATATTGAGATGAAGGTGGGCCTTCAGATGTCCTTGATGTGGCCTCACATGAGCACCTTCCTCTGTGTCCCTACAGCATCCACCCTCCCTCCCATGTTTACTGGAGAGGGACTCATGTTCCCTTGTCTTCTTGTCTTCTAATGATGATGTTAAGGATAATTTTACTTCTCCAAGGGCTTCTGAGTTCCCAGGACACATAAACACAATCTGTGAATGAGCAAGGACCTGTGTTCACACATGTAAATGACCCTTGATTCCTCATAAACATAAGAAGTTATTGCCAAGAAAGGCCAGTAGTTGGGGCATCAGCCAAAGTGGGTCCTGCTCCATTCCCATGCCAATTATTGATGCATTTGTCAAAAGCTAAAGCAATGATCAAAATCATAATTATGGGCTGAAATCTTTAATGTGTATCCAAAGCACCTGAATATATAAAAAGATTTGTGATAAACTGGGGGCAGATTTCTGAGATTTCAACAGCTCTTACTCTAACATCTGATTTATTTATTATTAGAAAATCAAAGAACTCAAATACTTTATGCCAATGAAATCTCCAGGCCAAGACTTTAAATGTTTAAACTTAAAAGAGAGTTAAAGGGAGAGGCATCTAATTTGGCAGCAACTCAAATCTATAGGTTCAGAACCAGGCTCAGAAAAGCATGGGCTAATTGTTAGGAGGCAGCTTGTTTCAAATCTGAGTCACCCAAGGTGCATAGTCAGAGGTGAGTGGGGACAGAGGACAAACATCAGGCAGGTGCACACTGCCATAGTTTCCTTTGCCTTCTTTCCCCCTAGAATCAGGGTTTGGAGAGTAACTTGTTTCTTCATGCAGGCATTTAGAAGGGGGCAGACTGGAGACCCGTACTCAAAAATACTGTTTTGCAAACCCAGGGGATTGAAAATCCAACCTTTATTCAAGACCATTTTGGGTCATTTGGGAAGCGAAAATGCTGAATTAAAGACTGCGTTTTGGAAGTACTCTAGTAGTATATAAACCTTCTGTCTCTGGATAGAAGAGAAAGCAATGCTTTCACTGACTCTGACCACAGCCTGAAGTTCAGGCTGAAGATAGAGAGGGTGTACTGACTGGGTACAGAATCTGTGGATGGCTAAAACACAGTGGGATATATCGGGTTATTCCAAGGCCATTGGAGTCAGAGTACCCCCCATGGCCCATGCCAGCAAGTCATATGGAAGTTGTCTTTTTAAGTATCATTTTAAAACATTTTTTACCTTTTCATGGGAGTTAAGGCATCATATTCTAGAATGAGCTGACAGATGCTTCATTAGGAAACCAACTTTTTTGGATCCCTTACTTTTTAATGCATATTTCATACACGTTCTAATAATTAATCCTTACAACATCCAACCCACTAGATCAAATGTATTGCTCCTCTTTTACCCCAGTGAGAATGCCAAGATGCAAAATGTCTCAGAGCAACCTTCTCAAGATCACAGGGATTGGTCACTGAATCCCGAATCATTTCCTCTAGACAATGCCACTTGGCAGTGCCCTATAAAGGCCTGAGTCCCAGGAAGAGAAAATTTGGAGTAGGGAAAAGAACTTTAGACAGATCTACATTCAAAATGTGAAGTTTGTTAAACTCACCAGCTATGAGACCTGGGGCAAGTCACTTCATCTCAGTTTTCCCATCTGGAGAATAGAAAGAATCATCCCTTACTTTATGGGGTTGTGATGACCAAATGAGGTGGCCACACGAGAATGTTCCGCATGTGCTTAGTGTATATGGTTGGTGCTTAATATAAACACACTGAATCTCATTCAGGCTCCAGGTACTAATTTCAACAAGGAAGCTAAGAGAGAGGTGCAGGAAAGCAATATGGGGCATAGCAATGGGAGGAGGACTCTGCCCTGGAGGGAACTGAAGTATCTGGGAATGTAGATCAGAAGCCTGTTTTGCTACTTTTTCAGCTTGGTAGAGATCAAATACCCCACTGTGCGTGATGTCCAAGGGAGAACAAATATAGATGTCCTCATCTTTTCTGAATCATTGATTGCATTTGTCTAGTGAAAAATTCTATTGCTGTCTTTACGGCAAACTGTAAAAAAGTATTTTTGCTTCTTGTTTATCCAAGAATAACACAATCCCCCTGCAAATAGCTATTTTATTATGACCGCAATCAAAGCTGAAAACAATTTCATTTTCCTCCTTTGAGGTCTTCGGAAACAATTTTAATTTCATAATAAAGTGAGGCCGTATAGGGTTTGTTTCTTAGAGATAGCAGACAGGGGGTATGAAGTCAGAGATCCAGGAGTTAGAGCTGGGTCTGTGTTGGGGTGGGGGGCTTTTCTCCAACCTGTGCTCCAGATGGCTTGGAAAGCATGTTGGAAGCCATTTGCAGTGCTTTTTCCCAGCAGGCTTTGACCAAACAGGAAGGCAGAGCAGGCATTCACTTCACTTGGAAGCAAGAAAAGGAAAAATATTCATTCATGCAGGAGAAATCTCGAGCTTCAGCAGGCCATGGTGGGGCTGAAGGACTTCCCAGAGAGGGAAATAGGCACCTCTCAGTGCTGGCACCTCAGCAGCAAGGCTCTGCCTGTGGCCTTCAGCCCGGAAAACAACATTGCCACTTCCACTGCCCTAAACCAGACACCTGAGTCATCCTAGATGTTCCCATATCCCCACATGTCTTCAGAGTTATGTCTTCTTATTTCTCTCCTGAGAGTTTCTTGAATTCACCTGTATCCTTTCACCCGCTGCTGCTCCCTTTGCTCAGTTCTCACCTGAACTGTTACAACAGCCCCTGACTGATCTCTGTTTCCACCTTATCCCCATCCACTCTTCCTCCACATCACTAGGTCTCCCTTACATTTTATTTGTGTAATTAAATATTTATTAATAAAGACAGGGTCTGGCTGTGTCACCCAGACTGGCTCGAAGTGGCACAATCTTGGCTCACTGCAGCCTCAAACTCCTGGGCTCAAGCGGCCCTCCCACCTCAGCCTTCTGAAAACAGGACTACAGGTGGATGCCACCATGCCAGGCTAATTTTATTTTTTATTTTTATAGGGACAGGGTCTCATTCTGTGGTCCAGGCTAGTCTAGAATTCCTTGCCCCAAGTGATCTTCTCACCTCCACCTCCCAAAGTTCTGAAATTGCAGGCATGAGTCATTGCATCCAGCCTCTACCTTATATATTAGTTCCCTACTTAAATCCTCCAAAGTCATTCAGTTACCTTGAACATTAAGTTCCAATTTCTTAGCCTGGTACATAAGACTCTCCATTATTCGGCCTCTGCTTACCTCTTGAGCCTCATCTTCCATCATCCCTCCACCCTTTGCAACCCAGGACTCAGAAAGCTCAGTCTTTCTGAGCTATCAACACTCGAAGCATGTCTCTACTATCTGGCACTTGGTGCTTTACCTGAAATATTCTCCTTCCCTTGGCAGCCAGAGGAATCCTTACTCTCAAAATCCAGCATCTCCTACTTTGAGAAACCATTCTGGGTCCTCCTCTGTATACACCCTTCAGACTGTTCTATTTTTATTTGCTTATATACTAGTATTATCTATTTGACTCGTACCTCCTTGAGTCAGGCACTTTCATATCTGACTGGTCTTCGTGGTCCCTTGTGACCGACACAGTCCTGGAATGTTGTGGGAGGGAGGTAATGAAGGAAGGAATGACAAAAGAAAAGGAGGGAGGAAGGGACAGGACAAGAGAAAGAAGAAAGAAGGAAACAGGCAGGCAGGCAAGAAAGGAAGGAGGGACGGAGAGAGGGAGGGAGGAAGAAAGGAAGGAATGGAGGGAAGGAGGGAGGGAGGAAGGGAGGGAGGGAGGGAGGGAGGAAAAGACTGCTCAACCTACCAAGATACCTCTTCTTGGTTTCCCAGAGATCTTTCCACTTGGAGATATAAAACAACCTTGTATAGAACTCTGGGCTGTTAATAAAACAGCAAAGGAAAGTGTGCATGTGTGTGATGTGTGTGTATGTGTGTGCACGTGTGTATGCGTTCCCTAGTGCTTGCACATGTGGGCTGTGTGATTTGAGGAATGGTGGAGCTGGTACTAACAAAAAGCCTAAATATTGATACTTAGAAGGAATTATTCTTTTCTAAGACTCTTATAAAAATGGGTCTAGATTCTTATTGACATATTTTCCAGCATTTTACGATGAAAGTTTGCAGTGTAGAAAAGTTGGAAAATTGTACTGTGAACACTTACATACCCACAACTTAGATTCTACAATTATACTTTTATAATATTTGCTTTATTATACACTTACTGATCAATTCATCCATTCCTCATCCATCCATAAATTTAACTTTTACATGCATTTCAAAATAAGTTCTAGACACCAGTAGTTTACATTCCTTAGCCTTCAGCATGCATGCCATATGACCATTAGATTTGTTTATAATCCCCTCTTCCTCCAAAATGGTTCTTGATCAAAGCATGAATACATTAAGACCCTCCCCCCAAAATTGCAAAAGACAAAAGTTAAGCACTAAAAAATAAAGGGATAATAATGGGAGAGAAAAAAATTTTATCCAAAATTTCTAGTGAAGAAAATAACAGCAAGTAAATGCAAAAAAACACCTCTGAGTTCCTAGAAACCAAATATTATGGTAAGTATTGGCTTTAATATTATTGTAGCTGGTCTAGTAGGGGCAAAGTTTTCCAAGTCTTGATACCTGGGAATTGGTCAGAGGAACATAGGTAGAAAGGGTGCTTAGTGATATTGAAAACAAACCCAATATGGTGTACTGATTAAGGACCTAGACTCTGAAACCAGAGGTTTGAGTTCAAATCTAGTTGTCACCACTTACTAGTTGTATGAGCTTGAGCAAAGGCATTTAACCATGTGAAGATTCTATTCCCTTATGTACAAAACGAGGGTCTCGAAGTACCAGCCTCATCTTGTTTACTTTGTGACTTTAATCAGATAATGCCCATCATTCACTTAATACAATGCTGGACACATAGTAAGCACTCAGTAAGTGTAATTATTAAAGGAGGAAAAAAAAAGTGCTTCAGGGGAGGGTGAGATTATAACATTAAAGCATAGTTTTATGCAAGCTTTTCTTAGGGTAGATTTAAGTATTAATATTCAGCAATACCATTTCCTTTTAATCTAGTTAAGTACAATGAAAAAGCTAGAAACTCCTGAGCAATGTGAGAGATACCACTGATTGCTTATCCAAAAATGATCTCTACTTCTTTTTAGGCTTGAGTAAAAGCCACATAGGCCACTCCATGCTCTTTCTGTTTCTGGTATTTGGGGCAGACCAGAATGGCATCCTACAAGATAATGGAGTCTCAATATGGAAGGAGGTTGGATCCCTGAATTGCTGCATGGAAGAGAGCTGCCTACCACCGTGGACGTCTACTTTGGATTACTACAGGAGTAAGAAATAAAATTACATTGTGTTTGGGCCATTATACATTGGTCGGCTCTATCCAATATAGCAGATTAGCATGTACTAAGGAATACAATTGATTTATTAAATGCAACATGTAGATATTTTGCCCCCTTGGAGTACCATATCTACTGGAGAATAATATTACGTATGAATATATACAACAATATAAATATAAGTGTGTTCTCTTAGTCTCTAGTAAAGTTATTTGTCCCTAGAAATTCATCTTTGTTTTTTAAAAAAATATAAAAAACGAGTGCTTGAAAGGCCTGCTAGGGCCAGAGATTGGCTTTCCAGGTCTTTCGGTTCTGTGGCGCTGCCATGCTGTGAGACAAGAAGAGTATTATGTTCCTTTCCAAGGGTCCAAAAGTAGAAAAAAGCAAACTAAATGGGCGAAGCACAGCTACTGAACAATGGGATCCCTTCCTTACTCACAAAATCTGCAGTGCTCACTGATGCTTTTGTTTGTATAGTGCATCCATAAGGAAAATTATTTCTAGAGGGCATCCATAAAGAACTTTTGAGGTCTGCACTCATTGAGGTATGGAGAAAAGGGGAGGCATTTCAGATACCTTCATGATTAGAGTTCTTCCAGAAAATGTGCAAGGAATGAGCTTGCAAGGTACAAAAGAGGAAATGTTTTTCCTTGCCAAGTCAGAGAAAGCTTCAAAGAGGAACTGACTCGTCTTGAAAGATAAGTCAGAATCCACCAGTCTAGAAAAGGAGCAAGGGCATTCTGATCAAAGAATAATAAATGGATTTTAGCCTTGTTACGCCATGGCCTTCACGCATTTCCTGATTAGTGGGGCTTGGTGCCTGACCCCGTCACATCACCATAGCAAACGCGGTTAGAATCACCCTTATCACAGCCGCTTGTATTTCTGCCGGGTTACCTAAGGACAGGGACATAAAATTCACTCTGATAAGGGCTTGTGTGCATCCCAGCAATCTTGTCAATTATCCCTGAGCTGATTTGCATGCCTGCTCCTTCTCAGTTCCGACACTGGCTGGCAAAGAGGCCACTTCCTTTTATCGGTGTCTATTGTGCTGTCAGACTTGGTTTACAACACAATAAGCTTACAGACACTTACAATTAATGAGCTTCTCATGAGTGTTCACAAACACATTAAAAATGAGCAGGTAGCAAATTATCTATGGGTCCCAATAATCTGCACTTACATAAATATCCAGTTTTTAGTAGACTGGAATTGTCTAAAAGTCCCTCATCATTTGTCAGGTGGGATGTCAGTTTAATGGGCCCCTGAGTATGTTTATGGGTCACCCTATCCCACTAAATTGTCTAAATTATCTCCCTGCTCCCTGTGCTGCTAGAAACCCACTCACACCTGAAAAGGTGGCTCCAGAATATAACCTTAGCCAAAGTTGAAATCTGGGTATTTGAACTCCTGGTTCTTGGGGAATAATCCACTATGAAATTCTGCAAAAAGTTCTTTTTTTTTTTCCAACATACATATCCACAAGAGAGCTGCAAATATAGACAATAAAGAAGAAAGCAATTATGGATTTGGTTGGAGTCTGCCTGCCACTTGCTAGCTGCGTAATTTTGAGGCAAGTTACTTAATGTTTCTGAGCCTCAGTTTCTTTATCTGCAAATGGGGATAAAAATAACAGATTTGACATAAGGATTAAATGAAACTGAGAGTATAAGTAATAGCAAGGTGACACAGCATTCTGCACCAATGGTTGTAAGTGTTTTTACATTAGCTCTATTTATCCTCACCACAATCTTAGAGGAAAGCACTATTGTGTAATCCCATTTTGCAAATGAGAAAACTAAGGCCCTGAGAGGTTAAAGCTTTTATTTAAAGCCATATAGCTGGTCAATGAGGGACTTGGGATTCAAACACAGATGCTCTGACTCCAAAGAGTGTAAGGAAGCTAGAGAAACTAACACAATTTGTGTTCTGAATTTAAGAAAATACAAATCTGTTAGAGTGTATTAGTCTGTTCTCACACTGCTAATAAAGACATACCTGGGACTGGATAATTTATACAAGAATGAAGTTTAAGGGACTCACAGTTCCACCTGGCTGGGGAGGCCTCACAATCGTGGAAGAAGGTAAAGAAAGAGCAACGGGACATTGTATTAGTCTGTTTTCACACTGCTGATAAAGACACACCTGAGACTGGGAAGAAAAAGAGGTTTTAATAGACTCACAGTTCTACGTGGCCAGGGAGGCCTCACAATCATGGCAGAGGGCAAGGAGGAGCAAGTCATGTCTTACAGGATGACAGCTGGCAAATAGAGAGATAACTTGTGAAGGGAAACTCCCATTTTTAAAACCATTAGATCTTGTGAGGGTTTTTTACTATCATGAGAACAGCATAGGAAAGACCCACACTCATGGGTCTTTGATTCAATTATCTCCCATGAATCCCTTCCATAACACGTGGGAATTATGGGGGCTACAAGATGAGATTTGGATGGGGACACAGAGACAAACCATATCAGATGTCCTACATGTCTTACACGGCAGCAGGCAAAAAGAGCTTGTGCAAGGGAACTCCCTCTATAAAACCATCAGATTTCATGAGACTTATTCACTACCATGAGAACAGTATGGGGGGAACCGCCCCCATGATTCAGTTGTTTCTACCTGGCCCTTTCCTTGACATGTGGGGATTATTACAATTCATGGTGAGATATGGTTGGGCACACAGCCAAACCATATCACAGAGAGATAAGACCACTTGAACTCTTGGATAGGACTATCACTAAGGTAGCCATGTTATTAATTTTTATGTTGCATAACAAATTACCAAAAATTTGATGGCTTAAAACAGCACCTATTTATTATTTTATAGTGTTCATGGGTCAGGAAAGCAGACATAGCTCAACTGGGCCCTCAGGGTCTTGCAAGGCTGCAATTAAGGTGTCCACTGGGCTGTATTATTTCTGGAGTTCAGGGTCCTCTTCCTGCTCACAAGAGGGCTGGCGGAATTCAGTTCCTTGCTTCTGGAAGACTAAGGCCCTCAGCTCTAGAGCCTGCCTGCAGTTCCTGAGGCCCTTTCCATAGGCAGTTCACATCTTGACAGCTTGCACCTTAACAGGCCCTCAGGATAATCTCTCTCCCTTTAGTCTGCTAAGACAGTTTTACATATAAGGTAACATAATCCAGAGAGTGACTATCCTGTCACCTTTATCATATTCTGTGAGTCAGAAGCAAGTCACAGGTTCTGTCTGCATTTAAGAGGATATGACTACAAAAGGACATGGCTCATGGATCAGCACAGCATGTGTCTGCCATATCATACAACCTGGTGATCAACTGGGACACTTTGGAGAGTGGAAAGATGCTATTCATAATAATTCTGAGACAACAGACATAAACTGGGACAGTCCCAAGAAACCAGGGCATATGATCATCCTAGCTACAAACAACATGGGCAGTTTACTATGAGACTAGTGGAGGCAAAGTGTGATTCTGACCAGGTGGATCTGACAATACAGTTGACCATTGGTCAACATGGGTTTCAGCTGTGCAGATCCACTTATATGCAGGGTTTTTTAAGACCAAACTCAAATAGAAAATACAGTATCCTGGGATGTGAAACCTGCATATAGCATATAGGGAGGGCTGACTTTTTGTATATATGGGTTGTGCAATTTTAGTGTGAGGGGTGGTCCTGGAACCAATCTCCAAGTATACTGAAGGACAACTGCACTTTATTGAGCAAATTATTATTTTTTAATCAGGTTATGAAGGATAGATTTAATTTCTACCAGCAGAAATGGGATGAGAGCGGAGTATTCAGGCAGAGAGAGAAGTCTGGGCAGAGATATAGCAGTGAGGAGGAACAGGTCAGGTTCTCTGAATGAGGGAAGCCAGGCAGAGGACTGCAAAATGTGTATAAAGGTCTTCATTCCCAAAAAGGGGGCATAAGGGTTTACCTTCCTCTGTGCTCTTGGGCTGAAGTTTTCTGGGGAGCGGGCATCTCTTTAACCCTTAGTGCCTCTTAGATCTTCTAGAAGAGCTGCAGAAGAAAGGAGAGAGTCCTTCAGATTTCTGTATCCCAGGAGGGTTTCGGCTGGACACATACACCTATCGGGTGCCCCTCATTTCATTATTCCTATAAAGAAAATCCTAGAGGAAGGAGCAAAAAGAGATCAGTTAAATCCATAAATTTGATTAATGATTTGTTAGAATTGAGATTAAATAACCACATCAGCTCACAGATCAGCTCTGCAACTGTCTTATTCAGAGTTGCAATGGGTGCGCATAATTCATTCTGTGATCGTTCCTTGAGAGCACTCTACCATGGAGCACTATGTGCCTAGCTAACCTCTCTCCCTGCTTCTGGGGTGGTCTTGTTAATTTTCCATCCATCCATCCCCTTCTCTGACTTAGTGACTACTTTGACCTCACATCACTTTATCCCTCACATAGGCAAATAGGAGTGATCCTTGAGATGGCCACAAATGGGCCCTAATATGGTTTGGATGTTTGCCCCAAAACATCCAAATCTCATGTTGAAATGTAGTCCCCAGGGTTGGAGGTGGGGTCTAATGGGAGGAGTTTGAGTTATGGGGGGCAGATCATTCATGAAAGGCTTGGTGCCTGCCCCATGTTCATGAGGGAGTTCTCACTCTATTAGTTCATGTGAGAACTGGTTGTTTAAAGAGCCTGACATCTCTCTATTGCTCCCTCTCTTGCCAGTTAACATAACTGCTCTCCTACCTTTCTGCCATGACTGTAAGCTTTCTGAAGCCCTCACCAGAGGCAGATGCTGGCGCCATGCTTTTGTATAGTCCATAGAACCATGAGCCAAATAACCTCTTTGCTTTATAAATTAGTCAGCCTTAAGTATTCCTTTATAGCAACACAGATGGACTAATATATACCCTCTGCTGCCACTAGTCCACTGGTTAAGTGACACTTGCTAGCATCATATGGAACCACTTTTGGGAAGGGGTCAAGGAAGATACCCTGGAGGATGAGCCATTTGGTTCAGATGGGTTCTGTTGCCAGCTCAGGCTCTAGCTGGGAAAGATGAGATGGAGACACCGAGTCATAGCCATGCCAAGCTCTGATGGCTCCTCAACTTCCTACTTAGGAGAAGAGGATGAGTCTGTATTGTGTGCCCTTGGGGAGTAGGAGGTAGGTCCACTTGATTGGAGCAAGGAAAGGAAAGAGGGAGCCAGGCAAATCCAAAGATCTGGAGCACATCTGTTCCTCTCCATTACAAAGCAAAAGATAAAATTTCCCTGATATTCATTCATTCCTTTATTCAACAGCTATTTATTGATCTTCACTTATGTGCCAGGCACTGGACTTGGTACTGCAAACTTAGCGTTAACCAAAACAAAATTTCTACCTTCACAGATCTGACAGTCTTGGGTAAACGTTGAGAGTGGAGCGGTAACAAGGAAGAAAACAAGTAAGTAAAAAATAGAACAAAGGAAATGGGACGGTGGAAGGGCATACTTGATTAAACACAAGGAAAGGAAGTTAGCTCTAAGCAAGTGACATTTTATTTGAGAAGTGAAGGATGAGAAGGGGCCAGTAATACCCAAAGCATCTCAGACAGAAGAAAGAATGTATACAAATGTCCTAAAGTGGGAAAGAGAAGTTGGAAAACCCCTGTGTGGTTGAAGTTTCTGAGTGAGCAAGGGGCTGGCTCAGAGTGAGACAGAATTGTGATCAGAACTAGTTCGCAACAGACTTGTAGGCCAAAAGAAGTTGGATTTTCTTCTAAGTCCAATGGGCATCTCTTGGAGGGTTCTGAAAGTATCACACTGGTCTATTTTGAGGCAGTCAAGTCTGAGTCTTGGAGATGTTCAAGGATATTTCTAGAAGTGAAATGGAGAAGAGTCATCATCATAGGGTACTTAAGGCCATGAGGTTAAAGTCAGAATACTGGGCTGCCTTCTTGCCACTAGGGTTTGTGTTATCGCACGAGCATAGAAAATGCAGCTGAATTTCTAGTTATTCAAAGTTTTGTAACAAAATCTTTTCCCTGAGGAGAGGAGAGATCAGCTATAGAACTGGAGAAGGTAAACATTTCCTCCAGAAATCAGTATGCTTCTGTGCTGTGTCCAGCAACGTGGCATGATGCAGGAACCAGAGGCCAGATGATGGGAATATTTCCATGCTGAAAGCTATCTTGAATTTAAAAGAAACATGGAGAGCTGGTATCACTGGAGCCCAGTTATGGCTTCATGGAGATTTTTTTTGCTCATAATTCTATTATAGTGCATATTTGAAAATTTTCAGAATAAAAGGTTAAGTACAGGGACAAAGAAGAGAACTTTCAAGGTAAACATGTATTAAATATAATCCCTCATAAAAGCAGACATTTATTTCGTACCCACCATGTGCCAAGTACTGTGCCTAGTACTTTACACAGAGCAAGTCTGGGAATGAGGTATTATTATCCTCGTTTTACAGATGAGGACACTGATGCTAAAATAAATTAGTGGCAAAGTCTGCCTAATTCTACTTCCGCATAGGATGCCGTAGGTATAGTCCATGAATATAGGCATATGTTGAAAAAAAGTATTCAAACGTTCATGGCAATGATAAAAACCAGATACAGAAGGGTGGTCCCCTCTGGGAAAAGTGGAATCAGACATGGATCAAAGAAGAGTATACAGGGACAGATACTGTACCCGAAGCAAAAGACTGGAAGCAAACATTACACGATGTAAAATCTGATAAAGCTGATGGTGGGAATACTGGTATTAGTTATAGTATTTGCTATACATTTCAGAATGTTTGAAATATTCATAATAAAAAATAAAATTAAACAGATGAAATGGGCGCAGACCTTGGAGACAAGTTATGGTTTTGATCACCAACATTAATTCTACCCAGGAAATGTCAGTGGGTGAATCTCTACACATTGCAGTCACAACATGAACATTAAGAATACGAGGACTGAACTAACTTCATCATGTCTCCAGGAAGCTGGGCACTAGCTGATAAATTTACATCTAAACAAAAGGAAGTTTACAGCTCACAAATACAAGTCATGCTGAAGTTATGGTCATGAGAAGCAGTGCCGGGCAGGGCCCAAAGGACTAGAGTACCGGAAGGAGAAAAATATGCTCAGTTTGAAAGAGCCTGGTCTCTGGACCCACACAGGCCTGGAAGGTGAGCTCAAGAAGGAAGGTCTTCTGGGGATAAAAAATATATATGTTAAATGGACCCTGCATAACAAGAACTCTGTTAGGTGCTCTGCACACATTATTCCATTTAATCTTCAAAACAACCTAGGAGATAGCTGTAACTGTACCCATTTTAGAGATGAGAAAAACCTGAAGCTCAGAAAGATTAAAAGACCTGCACAAGATGCACAGTAGTAAGCTGAGGTACCCAGATTCCCATCCAGATCTGTCTGATTTTAATGCCGCTGCTCCTTCTATTTCCATCAAGATGCCACTCTGCAAATTCCTTTCACCAGAGTCCCCTGCCGCCTGCTGAGATAGCCCCCCTCTCTCTACCTGCACCAGCTCAGCAGGAGCAAGATCTGTTTCCCAAAAGACCAAGGAAAAAGAAAGTAGTCAGGTGGCAGAAGAGAAGCCAAGAGGAAGTAGGGGTGGGGACCCCTTTTCAAAGGCAGCATGCTGGATGATTTACATCATGCTCTCTGGTTCTGACAGTGTGGCCAGGAAGAGTATTCCCGTTATCACCAGGGAGACTAACAGAATGGCAAGACGAATATACCAATGGTCAGGTGCAATGGCCACAGGATTCTCCTGAGAAGGTAAGTGAGGATGATGAGGGTGATCCCACTGCTAGAGCAACTTCTATAGGCAGCAAGCACCCTTGGTTTTCAGGGCAATGTGTCAACTGGGCCTATAGAAGAAAACAGAAAATAGGAAAATATATCTAAAGGGGAGAAGGGCATAGGAAAGAGGTAACACAGTCCACGGTTGGGGATGGTACTGAGAACAGTTCCAGAGGTGACACCCGCCAAGAGAGGGATTTCTAGGTGCCTAGAGCAAGTGGCCTCCCCAGTAGGGAGTACCTGTGGAGATGGAAGGGACCTGCTTGCTTCATGCTTCCAATATGTTTAAGAATGGCAACATTCACAATTCTTTTCCTTGAACAGCAGACTTTTTAATACAAAGGGACTATTACTTTTACCTTTATCCCAGAAGGAATTTCCCAGTGGAAATACAAAGACCAATGGTATGGCAGACACTTAAGCATGTAAATTCACTCCAAAGAAAGAGTTAAAGTGCTTTCTAATATAAATTGGTTTTCGGTATTTCAGTGCCAATATAATTAGATTGTAACAAGCAAAGCCCTGTAACATAACACAGTGAAAATTTGAAAATTTGATTCTGCCTGGCAAACAACCAAGTCCCTGCGTGTGCGCAAACCTGACATTAATAAGCTACAAGAGATTACATGATTTAGAAAAGAAGCACTTGGTGTTACCAAATCAAATAATAGATCTCTAGGCTATAATTAGGAGAATTGGGACTCAACAATGAAGTCATAATACTGTAATTTAGCTGTGAGTAACAGAGCCACGGAGTCACATTAGGAGGTGGGATAGAGTCTCAGTGGTGTGCAGCTCCCAGTGGGGCGGTGGCTCCAGCACCCCGCACGCAACCACCTGTTGGCACCATGAAGTCACATGATGAACCTTGGCCCTCTGTGGCTGCATGGGACCCTAGTGCTTAGACACACCACTTTAAAGATGAAGCTCCCCAGGGACAACTGAGGGGGCAGGGCTGCTGCCAGGGCCATGTGGGCAAATTGCTGCCCCAGAGTGCTTTGGGAGCTAACAAAAGACACACTAAAAACACAGAAACATAAACAAAGCAAAACAAACACTGTTAAAAAAAAATAGAAAGAGAGTGAGAGAGCCCAGCAGCATCATTTATAGTCCCTGAGCTGTAGGGGATTGTCAGGTTGGGCAAGTGTATTTTTCCTCTGAAATAGTTTCTATGTAGAATAGGCAGAGCTTTACTCCACCACCTCCCGGCAGAGTAACACAATCTGTGCTCTTAGGTCATAAAACCATATAATTTCACATGGAAAAGAAATCCTAGCAGGGCTTCTTAACCTGGAGTCCCCCAAGGGGGTCTGCGGATAGAACTAAATTTCAGTATAATTGGTTTTCGTTGTAATCCTGTGTATTTTATTTTATGCATTTTAAAACATTATTCGGGTAAGCGGGTCTGTAGCAGATGCTGGAAGTGCCCCCTTGCACAACTCTCCAACCTTTCAATATGCCCCAGGTGGCTTCCAACTGTCAGTATCTGAATCTCTGGGTCTAAGGGCTCTCTACCTCACCAACTATGCAAGGAACCACTGCCTGGATGCCCACACATGGCAGGCTTGAGGTGCCAGGGTATTAACACCCTTAGGAGTAGGTGTATAATTACCCCAGCTCCCTCACCCTTCAGGTAGAAAAATTCTGAGAAGTGGTTTTGCGCCTTTTACAGAGTATCCTGCAGGATAAAGCTCCAGTTTCCCACTTTATTGGCTTTCTTTCCTTTTATACTTCTCTATAGGTATTTTCTGTAACTCTCAAATACGTTACTTGCACTTAGAATCTGCTTCTGGGAAAATCCAAACAAAGATAGGGTTCACAGGTCAACAGACCGCCAAAAGGATTCATGGTAATTAAAAAAAAAAAATTAAGAAGCCTTGCCAGGTAGATCTCAGGTCCTCCCCTTACTCTAATCACCATTTCATAGATTAAGAAACTGGGGCAGAGAGAGCTAAGTACCTTGTCCTACAAAAGGGAGTTAAAGCATGACATTCGCTTCTTTTTGGCTATTGTTGCTCTTATGATCATATCTTGCTTACTGATTCATTTTCCACATTTAACTTTCACAATCTGATTTCTCTTCTTTCCTTATTCTTTCCCAAATTCTCTCCATCAGCAGCCATGGGTCCAGCATTGCAGGCCCTTTGACTGGATGCTCTTTTCTGTTCTGCTCTGAATGCATTTGGCAGGGGCCTTGCTATGCATGACCCTATTCCTGTGGCAGCTGCTCCCAGGCCTGAGCCACAGCAAAGTGTAGGAGAAGAGTCTCTCCCACATTCAACACAAATACCATCTCCAAACATTTAGTTGCCCTTGGAGCCTGATGGCACCTGAGTATAAGCTTTCCCTCTTCCAGGATTCCACAATAGGATTTAGCACTGGGATGAAAAGTAGTGTGCTTATTTCATTTACATTTATATCATTTCCCTATAAAGGACATTGTTCTAGTTATGATTTTAAACAACTTATGAAAATATTACACTATAATAAAGAGAGCATATTAGTATATCAGGTAGAAAAATATAGAGATACAATTATATTAGGAAGCCAGGAGTAAAGTTACACAGAAAAAACATATAGCCATTTTAATAATAATAGTAACAGTAATAATTATGCTATTTACAACTATTTAATGTAATCTTCACCACTTCCTCAGGATATTGGTATTATTGTTTATAGATGAGGAAACTTCCTTGGGTGAGGAAAGTTCCAGAAAGTAGTTTAACATATTGACATTAATTCCTCAATTTTAAAAGTTAACTTCTTCTTTCTATACTCTCCCTTCTTGTAAGAAGTTCCCCCCTCCCCTTCTTGCCTCCAAATGGGAGAATTAATCTTGGCTTGCTGTGAGGACAACAATCTGACTAAATTCTTTCTTGTCTCATTTTGAATGACTTGTCAGGTCTTTCTGTGACTGTATCCCAGTTAGTTAATATGAATCTCTAAGTTTTATAGGTTTTGACATAGAAAATAGAACAGGAAAATCTTTTCGGGTATTGTGGATAGGTTGTCTTCAGGCAAGGTGGCTTTTCAATAATTCCCCAAAGCTACATCCAAGATGGTCAGGATGTCCAGGCAGGAAGCAAGTGTCAGACAAAGAAACAAAGGAAGAAAACTTAGGCCAGGCTGAATTTATTTGTGGACCCTAAAAGACAATTTCTTTGATACAATAGCCTTACCCTTTATTGTCTATTTCTCAGCACCACAACATGATAATTAAGAAAAAGAAGAAGAAATCTATCTATGTGATTTCCCTATTCTAAAACTTTTGTTGGATCACGATTATTGAGTATTAAGATTTAGCTGTCCTGAAGTTTTCAATATATATTTTAAGTAATCTAATTCCATCTTCAAATAACAGTATACTTCTTTACTGTTATACATGAAGATACCATGTAATAGATTATTCCCAATTCCTCCTTCCTTTTCTTTTATGCATTGCTGTCATTCATTTCACTTATCCATATGCTTATCCAATATATTGCTACTATTATTACTTTAAACAGTTATCAATTCAAAGTAAGAAAAACTAAGACTTTTTCTTACCTTCGTTTACTCTTTCTCTGACATTCTTCCTTTCATTTTGTAGACTCAAGTTCTGACTTAAATAATTTTCTTTCTGTCTGAAAAACTTTTTATATTTCTTGTGAGGAAGATGCACTGGTAATGAATTCTCAGTTTTTCTTTATCAGAGAATCTCTTTGTTTCTCCTTCACTTTTGAAAGAAAAGTTACTGGGTATAGAATTCTAGGTTGCTATTTATTTCTTTTGACACTGTAATTATTTAGCTCTACTCTCTTTCTACTTGCATGGTTTCTGATAAGAAGTCTGCTATAATTATCTTGTTTCTCCATGGGCAAGGTTCTCCCCAAGATCATCCCCCACCCAGGCTTCTTTCAAGAATTTATCTTTTTTTTCATTTTTTGTTTTTTAGTGGTTTGACTACAATATGCCTAGGTATCGACCTTTTGTATTCAGTGAAACTCTTTGAGCTTTCTGAATCTGTGATTTGGTCTATCATTCATTTCTGAAAATTATCAGCCACTATTACTTCCAATATTTCTTCTGCTCCATTTTCTCTTTCTTCTTCTGGTATTCCAACTATACATATGTTATACCTTTTCAAATTATCCCATAGTTCTTGGATGTTCTGTTGGGTTTTTACCCCCTTATTTTTCTCTTTGCATTTCATTTTCAGAAGTTTCTGTTGACCTATTTGAAAGTTCACTGATTATTTCCTTTCTCATGTCTACTGATAAGCTCATCAAAGGCATTCTTTATTTCTGTTACAGTGTTGTTGATTTCTAGCATTTCCTTTTGATTCTTTCTTAGAATTTCCATCTCCCTGTTTACATTACTCATCCATTCTTGTATGTTGTCTGCTTTTTCCATTAGGGCCTTTAACATATTAATCATAGTTATTTTAAATGCCATGTCTGATAATTACAACATCTGTGTCATATCTTAGTCTGGTTCTCTTGGCTGCTTTGTCTCTTCAGACTGTGTGTTTTTTCTTGACTTTTAGAATGCCTTATAATTTTTGTTTGTTGAAAGACTGACATGTGCTGAGTTGTAGAAACTGAAGTAAATAGGGCTTTACTGTGAGGATTTATGTTAAGCTGGCTAGCACTGGGGCTATGTTAATATTTCTGTAGCTGGTGCTAGAGATTTCAGATTCCTCTAGTGTCCTTGTTTTTGTTTTCCTTGTCGTCCTCGGGCTTTACTAAGTACTCTTCCTTGGAGACAGTCAGTGACCTAATGGTTCTATTGGCTGTAATCCACTGTTATTATGCTGGAGTCCTATTGGTGTAGTGGTAAAATTTGTTAGGATAGAAATATTCTATTACTTATTAAATCCTGGTATTTAGTAGGTGATCTTTTAGTCTGTGGGCTGTAACCTTCACAAGTGTTTTTCTATTGGCATGGCACTTTTCCTTCTTAGATGAGATGGGAAGGCTAGACAGGTCTGGGGTGGGAGGAATGAATGATCTTCCTCTGGGTAGAATGAGGCTCTGATGAAGTCTTTCTCCTCCCTCCCCACCGGAAGGTTGCATTCTGTTATGAAGAATGCTCTGGATATATTTCACAGTGGTTCTTCTTCCCCTTCCTTTGCCAGAGTCATTAGGGAATTTTTCTTGGCCCTTCACCATGAGAAACTGATGGGATTCCCAGAGGCAAAACTCGTAAGAGTGTGGTGCTTCCTCAGACTGCAGCCCCCAGGAGTTTCTTGCTCCCATATTATAATGCCCACACTCAGCCTCAAACAATTAATCAATGTTAGCATTTTACTGTTCCTGCCAGTTTGTGGCTCCAGCAGCTTCTGTTCCAGATGAGCTGATCTCAGCTCTGTCTCCCTGGATCTACCTGTCTCCCCATATTTTGGGGTATTGGCTTACCTTGTCATCTCACTTTGCAGATGGGTCAAGAAAAGTCACTGGCTTTTAGTTTTCTCAGTTTTTTTTCTTACGGAAAGGATGGAAGTGATGAATTCTAAACTGTTTTTACATGTCAGAGATGAAACTGGAAGTCCAGCATTGGGATTTCTTACTCTAGAGTAGAAGAAGGTATTGACATGGAAAGAGAATTCTATCCCTTTCTACCTGAGGCATTTGGAGAGAAAAAATAGAAACAATGGGAAAGGAAAAGAAGGTCTGATGCCAGGGTTTTTATTTTTCCTCCTGCTTATCTCAGGGCTAAACTTTAAAGGGGAGTAGCTTAGAAACATTCAGATAAGGGGAGGGAAAGCAGGGGCAGAGGAAGAGTATGAAGCAGTATTCTGCCCTGTGTCAGTTATAGGACTCTGGGGAAAGAGTACCTGCTGGCAGTAATACTCTCTGGCAGTTCAAGAGAGTTAGTAGGAACTGCTGGCTCACTGCTTTCCTGAGTTTCTCTTGGTTTACATGCAGTATGTTCAAGACTCAGAAGTTCCTGAAAGTGATTTAAAAGGCAGCAGATTTGGGATGCAATGGACTTGTCGTAGAGCCTGTCATAACAAAAGTAAAGATGACTCTCAGCCAAGGATAAAGAATGGACGCCAGGGCTGGTGGTATCCCGGCAGAGGCAGAGCTGCAGATGAGTCAACAGTGCCAAGGAGAGCTGAGATGAAGATCAGTTAGCCAGGGAGGTTTACAAGGTTCAGATTAAACTGAAAGAGTGAAGCAAGGCAAATGGAGGCATGAAGGCATTTGCCATGAGCTCAGCTGCAATAGGGCAGGTGCCATCAGGCAGAAGAACACACTATTTCTTAGACCAGAGAATCTAGAGGACAGTACAATAATACCTCATGGATCTTGAGGGCCCTTCTTCCCAATGAGTGCAAGGTCCCAGATCAGACCCTCTCCTCCGCGTATACCAGGATGCCATCTTGATTTGTAGCCAAAGGTAGGAAAACAAAAACCTAAAGAGACTCTTTAGGTTATTTGGTCAGATTAAAATTACAGATTGAACTAATTACTTTTTATGCTAACCATTAGGTAACACATGAAGAATGTCAGAGAAGTTGAGAAATTTAAATAAAATGCATGTTCTCTGTGTCCACCTGAGTTTATTTGGGGGTTGTGATTCCACTACACTCTTCTGTCCATTACCCTGACTTATGTACTTTATAACACATCATGATCTGAAGATTTCTTATTTATTTGTTTGATTTGTATGTCTACCTTAGCAGAAAGAGTGCTTCAAGGAAACAGTAGCCTGGACTTTGTCTCATTTGCCACTGGGAAGCTAACCCTGAGACTAGGGTCTGGTTCACAGAAGGTGCTCAATCAATACTTGTTGAATGAATGGTGCTTTGTAAAGCCTCTTTGTCAGGTGAGACATATGGGTGTAAGGATTGTGAACCTCAAACAATTCAAGTAATTATTTTAATTATTTAAATCTCATAAATTATTTTAATTAACGCTTATTAAGTGCCAAAACACTTTACATATGTAGACTCATTTAAATATTTACAACACCACCATGAAGTCAGGAATATTATTATCCAATTTCTAAATGAGAAAATGAAGGCACAGAGAAGTTAGTTAGGTAACCTGTCTAGGTCACCGAGCGCACGAGAGTCAGGGCCAGGGTTTCAAACAAAGCATTATGGCTCCAAAGCCTGTACTCCCATCCACCATGCCACACTGCCTCAAAATCTCATGTGTGGCCTCAGCTCACCGCCTCCTTCCCCTCCTCCCTCACACCAGATGAGCCACAGACGGTTAAGTAGGCAGCGAACACTTCTCAAGATGTTTTCATCGATTTTGCCAACACTCAGCTGCTTTATCGGCTCTGATGAAACATTTGTGACAACCACAGCAATTGCAATGATCATTTCCATGCTGAAAACATTTGCCTACAAAGCAGACATTTTCTCTTCAAAGTAAACACTGGTGCTGCTGAGAGGCGGCTGCCCATACCCAC
The DNA here is from genome assembly GCF_000951045.1 of Mandrillus leucophaeus. NCBI lineage: Eukaryota > Metazoa > Chordata > Mammalia > Primates > Cercopithecidae > Mandrillus > Mandrillus leucophaeus. The sequence goes on along the minus strand of NW_012106463.1, from coordinate 773,700 downwards.
GCGCACCCTGCTTCCTCTAAATGCCTCGAAGGCAAAATCCCCTCAAGGGATGATGACAACATAGAACAGGATGTGGACTCCTCCTCCAGGAGACCTCGTCTGACATTCTCAGGCCAGTCATGAGGTGTCTCCCCTCATCCTGACCTGTGAACCCGAAACCCAGCCCTTACTCCACACGTGCTAACAACACCAGGCACAGAGCAATCACCCATCCTGATTATGTGTCTGGTCTCATCTTGGCTGCATCATGAGGGTATGAATGATGCTTTATTGATCTTAAACCCAGCACTCAGTGCATCTGCTTCATTAATTAGTTAATTGTAAACAGAAGAAGTTGTTGAAGCCCCTGAAGCTGGTCCTATTAAATTCAGAAGAAAATAAGATAGAAGTCAGTAGTGTTGGGTAGAGAGAGGAAGAACTGCCTTAGAGTAGAATTTCCCTAAGTGTGTTTCAGTAAGTCCTACTTCAAAAGATATTAATAGGGCATTTGGTGGGAGGGTGGGGTGGGGAGGCTCTCATTGCCAAATAAGATGAATACATGCAGAATTAAGTGGAATTAAAGCAAAAAAAGCATCTTTCTGGAGAACTTCTCAGAGCCTTTGGCATGTCAGAATGCCTGGTGAATCCCCAGAATGGGCATGAATGTATAGCATTTTGCAAATGCATTTGACCATAGGCCTGTTTCTTTTCCAGGCATTTCAGCATCCTATTGGACTATAGAAACCAACTTGAAGAGATGCTGTCTGCACAGGAGAGGACAGAACCTCCTCAGTCAATATTTTACGTGGGCATGGATGGACAGATCACAGAAAGCTGATCATTAGCATGGTTGAAGTCTTCCTGAGAATAGAGAGATCCAGATGGCAGCTCTGTGGGAACAGCCTCTCAGACACATGGAAGAATGTACTGCAGACATAACAAAATGGACCACTACACGCTAAGTCCCGTGCTGGGTCTTCTCAGGAAACTAATTCAGCCTCCGACAGCCCTGGGAGGTCAGTGCTAATATCCATTAATGAGGAACTCCAGGACTGTGGAGGCTGGCCAGTGGACTTTGCGGAAAAGATGGGAGTCTTCCAAACACAAATCCAGTGGCTTCTCTACATTACCTAGCTGCTTAAATAAAGACAGAAACCCAAAAGGTGTGAGCAGTTCACCTCTCTTTCAAGGCTCTGGGGTCTGCAAGACCATCTTCTTGAAGAACCTGACCAGAAACAAGCTTCACCTGGGGCAAGATGGAGACCTCTCCCCAAGTCAGAGAGAAGCTCTTCTCATACCTCATCTACACACCAAATCACGAACTTTGCCGGCGTTCTTAAGTGATTGTGACTGTTTCGTTTTCGAAATATCAGTCGGCCTGTTGGAGTAATTTTATACTTAAATTATTTAAATGCAATCTATCCATTGAAGCAATTTCCCCTGCACAGGAGAAGTGTTTTCTTTTTTAGGGAACTGAAGCATGATAAATAAATGAATAAAGACTTGTAGCAGTGTTTCTCTCTCTCCTGAAGAAAGCACTTCAGCGGCGAGTCCCTCTTGTCAGAAATCTTGGAACTCATAATATTCCCTGTGGTTCTGCCGCTCAGCATTAAAAATAACCAAAGACTCGAGTCACAGTTGTGTTTTTTTTCTAGACACGAAGCACATTTTACGCCACAATGCCCGGGATGACACAGGGACAGTGCAGCGCTTGCTAATATTCTCTACTGCCTCTCTCCCCAGGCCTGCAAGCAGTTAGAATGGCTTAGTGGTGATCACAAATGCTGTCCCATTTGGAAAGCACTTCTTTAAGGCAGCACCGATTAAAATTCATGAAAGGCGGCTTGCTTGCATAAATAAATTAAAAGATGCAAAACTAAAGTTTAAACACCCATACACAACTAGCATTTTGCAAACACCATATGCACCGCGGTTCTCAATTCTGGGCTGTCATGCAAGAAGTAGGGAAAGAGGCCTCATTGGGTTTGAATGCATAAAACTGAGAGCACCTTGATCACCTTCGGCACAAAGGAGTCTCAGCAGCAAAGTATGAACTAATTGATTTGCACCTTGTCTAAATGCATATGGATTTTAGGGGAGAATGCCAGTATCTGGAGAGTATTGTTAAAAAAACTAAAAACAGAAGGAGCACAGATTTTGCAATTGGACAATGCCAGGTCCTAGCTCTTAAAATTACTATGTTATTTTGGGTAAAGCATGGACAATCTCTGATGCCCAGTTTTCTCATCTGTAAAATAAGCATAAGACAATTAACCTCTAACCTTAGATTGTGGTGTGGAGAGTAAGTGATATGCCACACACAGGTCAGCTAGCAGAGAGGAGGTGCTCATAAACATTTGATTCCCCTCTTCCTGCCTTTATCTTACATTTCTACAGTGGTGGCCTTGTGAGAAAGGAATGAGCCCTGGGGTTACAAGCTTTAGAGCTGAGCCCCAGCTCTGCCACTCACTGGCTGTGTGACCTCAGAGAACCAATTTCATCTCTCTGAGCCTCAGTTTCTTCCTTCATAAAGTGAAGATGTTAACATCACTTCTCTCCCAAATGTACATAACATCTATGAGGTATCTGGTCATTTCAACATTATAAGGTAGACATGACCAGCAACCTTATCACCATTTCCTTAGTGAAGAAATCTTAGAGAAGATTCTATTTTCCCTCCAGAACTCTAAGGTAGAGAATGTATAGTGCATACATTCTCTCTCTAAGATAGAGAGCTCTGGAGGAAAAATAAAATCTTCTCTAAAAATACATAACTGTAATGACATACTTCACACAGGTTTGGAGTTCAAATCTGCACCATCCATGTTGCTGGGTGACCCTGCCCCACCTCCCTCCACCCTGCCCGGCCTGAGCTCGCAACATGGGAAATTAACAAAAAATAAATAGGTCTCACCATTGCCTTAGTATCATCAGGAAACTGATGGTAAGAGATGAGACAGAGTGAGCCCAAAGTGACTTAGCAGATGTGCGACACAGTCAGGACCGAAAAGCAGATGAGCCTAGCTCCCCCAATTCCACTGCATGTGAGGTATTGGCCCTCCTCCCACTCCAGTGCCTTTTTGCTGACTCTGAGGCAGCTCAGGATCTGCCTGGGAGAAACCTGGTCCAGGTTTCCTTCAGCTGTGGGCATTTAGAGGCCTGCCCCACCCTGATGGAATGAATATTATTTCATCCCTAAGCTCCAAAGCCTTGCTGCCATATTCTGATTATTCAATGCAGTTGGCATCAATGGGATACATTCCAATCTATCTAAGGAATAAGTATGCTCTTTTCCGAACACCATAAGCTGCTGTTCTCAGACGGGGAGAGGCTGGAGCTGGAGTTCCACAAAACCTTCACATGGGAGAGGTGAGTTCATGGGAGACCAGCTAAAGCAGGCTTGAAATAAGTTCCCCTTCATGAGTTGGTTGGGTGGGGGAATCACATCAGAAGCCTGGGAACCTCCATCTGGCATTCTCTATCTGGAGCTCTCTAGCAACATATTAAACCTCGGGGATCACCAGGAATCAGAGCCAGATCCAACGGGGAAAATTCTAAAACACATTGTACCTGTCAGTAGTCTTGGAGGGGAGCAAAAGAAATAAATTCTGACTAATAGAAGCAAATTAAAAGTGTGAGAGGAATTTATAAAGAGGGTATCAGGGAAAATAGTCTTCAATAGGTAATGGTAATCTGAAATTCTCCTTCCAAAAAATACCTAGAAATGCTAGAAAGACATGATAAACAAACTATGTATTTTACCTTTTTTTTTTTTTCGGAGAGATGAGTTCTCGCTATGTTGCCCAGGCTGGTCTTGAACTCTTGCTCTCAAGCAATCCTCCTGCCTCAGCCTCTGGAATAGCTGGGGTTGCAGGCATGAGCCACCATGCCGGGCTATATTTTAACTTTCAGGAGCTTGTAAGAAAGTAAAAAGAATCCCTGGGGCAATTAAAATAAAGAGAAAACTAGACCCTTGTGAGCTGACCCTGAACCGCCCTGGTAAGTAGGTAGGGAGGTGTGAAAGGGCATGGGAGGTGCCAATATCACTGACCTAAAAGCTTGGCTTTTTATGCCTACCTTGGAACAAAAGACCAAATCTAAACACCTGAACAAAGACATCTGCATAAAGCCAGAACACTCAAGGGGTTACACCATGTATAAAAGAAAAGACTTGAAAATCCACTCAACCTAGTCTCTGTGTACAAGGACGCTTGTCTGTACTGATTGAGCTCTGGAGGGAAAATCAAATCTTCTCTAAGAATACATAACTGTAATGACATACCACATACAAGTTTGAAGCTCAAATTTACACTATCCATGTACATTTTTGGTGACCCTCCCCCCCCTACCCCTGCCCTGCAACACAAGAAATTAACAACAACAACAAAAATAGATCTCAAACAAGAAATACTTTGGGGCACCTGGCAGATGCAAGGTTTATGTCATTATTTTCCTTATTTATGTAACTCACAGTGAAACTCCTAACTAATACAATGAGGACAAAATCTGAGTCAAGATGGTAGGAAAAATAACAGGGCCATGTTTTCAAGAAAATTAGATAATAGAAATATTGGAAAATTGTAAAATAATAGTCTAGTTCATTAAAAGCAAAAAGAAACAGAACATGAGAAACGAGAAAGACATTAAGGAAAAGAGTCAGGCAGATTTTTTTTAAAGATCCAAAAAACAGTAATAGAAGTAAAAATTTTTGCCATTGAAATTTAAAAGTAACACAACACAACAAAACAAAAACCCTCAATGGATGAGTTTAAAACTCACTATAAAGGGGGAAAAGAGAGTTATTGAAATGGGAGATACACATTATAATGAAAATGTGGAAGTCCAAAGAAAATGTCTCAGATCAGTAAGAAAAGAAATGAGTTAACTGACTGACAGAATACTTCTCAACAGAAACAGGAGAAAACATACTATAGTGGAGTAATAGTTTCTTTTTTTGTTTTTTTAGAGACATGGTCTTGCTCTGTCACCCAGATTGGAGTGCAGTGGCACCATCATAGCTCCCTGCAAACATGAACTCCTGGCCTTAAGTGATCCTCCCATCTCAGCCTCCCAAAGTACTAGGATTACAGGCCTGAGCCGCCATGCCCAGCCAGAATAATGTTTTCAAAGTACTGAGATAAAACCATTGTCAACCTAAAATTCTACGTCAATCTAATATTCTTCAATCATAA
>NW_012106463.1:765237-767359 GCF_000951045.1 Mandrillus leucophaeus | reverse complement strand
ATTCAGTAGAGATGGAGATACAGACACAGCAGTTAGACATACGGAGATCAAAGTATCATTTTATTACTCATCATGACTCTGTTTTTTCCTTAGGTGTGCAACGCCATACTACATGCTGAACCCTGGAAGCTGGACTGAGTTGCTCACCCAGTGACAGATAGCGCTAGGCAACCTTAGGCCTTCCCCTTCGGAGACAGAGTCTTCTCCTGTAAACGTTGTGACATGAAGAAGGAGAGAAGAATCCATGCTTTCTACAGGATGTAGATAAGAAGAGAGAAAAGGAGGGAGGAAGGAACTGGGCTGACCACACTCAGCGCATGCCATAGAAGCACTGAAGTATTGTCATGGGACAAAGACCTGATTTTTAACTGGGAAAATGAGAGTCAGTAAAAGCGACTGTAAAAACTATCAGGTAGGGAGAGGCAAGCACCAAGAAATAGAAAAAAATATATAGCTAAAAATAAAATCTGCAACTTGAGATTTTCCTACTGACCAAAAGTATAAAGGACATAAAGAAATCCAAAGCTAATAAAGATAGCCAACAAAAGGAAAAATCAGGGCATGTGTTCTCTCCACATAAAATTGATGTTATTAAAGCAGTTTTCCAAAGTTATTAAAGTATGAGTATTTTAAAATTCTCAAAGAGAACAGCAAAGAAGTAAATTCTATGAAATAAAGAGCAAAAAGTGATGAAATAAAAAAGTGGGAAATGAATAGGTATATGTAAAAAGAAACCGATTCACAATTCACATTCTAAGAAATGAACAGTGGAGTCATTGAAATACATTATTCAATGAATGAACGCTGAATCAGACACAGTTGAAATGAGAATTAGCAAACTAGAGGATAACAACAAAGAATTCACCCAGACCTCAGCAGAAAGAGAAAAAGGGATGATTTTTAAAAAAATAATGCAAAGAACAATTTAGGGAAGTAGAGAATAAACTGAGAGTCTCCAACATACATCTGAGTTCCTGATGAAAATAATAGAGGAAGTGAAAGGGAAGTAACGTGATAAAACAATAGAATTCTCCAGGACTGAAAAAAGATATGAGGACTCTTGGTTAAAAGTAGAGGACTGGCAGCATTCACTATACTTTTATCCCTTCCTAAATTTCACTAAAATGACAGTGAATGGATTTTTAAAAGCCATACATTAACAAAGCAAAAAAGAACAGGAGAGAAGGCAATAGCAACAAAATTTTGGAAGCTAGAAATAAAATAAAACAATAATCTGTCTTAGTAAATTTTAGAATGCTGAATCGTAAATCAGCAGTGGGAAAAATCAAGAGGCAACCCAGTTCATATCACAGAACTGGCTAAAGACTCAGGATTTTACAGCAGCTGAGAACTTCTGGAACTGGGGTAAAGACAGGGCTAAAGACAGGTGAATTGGGTCAAAAATCTGTGTGAAAATCAATCAGATCCCACATCACTCCTCAGAGCCAGTCAACTGCCCTGTTCACCCAGCCAAGACTAGAGTCCTTTTCTCTCAAGCAGTGCTTCTCCTGGTGTGGACCCAGGAGCAGCAGCTTCAGCATCACCTGGGGACCTGTTAGACATGCAAATTATTGAACCGCACCTCTGACTTAACTGAGCAGAAATTTAAGGGGTGGGACCCAGTATTCTGTGATTTAACAAGCTCTCCAGTGAAATATGAGAGCCACTGTTTTGTTTGTTTGTTTGTTTGTTTGAAACAGAGTCGCGCTCTGCCACCTAGGCTGGAGTGCAGTGGCGTGATCTTGGCTCACTACAACCTCTGCTTCCTGGTTTCAAGCAATTCTAGCACCTCAGCCTCTGAGTAGCTGGGATTACAGGTGCATGTCACCACACCCAGCTAATTTTTGTATTTTTAGTTGAGGTGAAGTTTCACCAAGTTGGCCAGGCTAGTCTCAAACTCCTGACCTCAAGTAATCCACCTGCCACAGCCTCCCAAAGAGTTGGGATTACAGGCGAGGGATTTTAAATGGCAGGGCAGTAAGCATAATGGAGATGGATACATTATATCGAAAATAGGAAAATTTGGTAAAAGTTTCCTCACTGAATGTTGAGGTTCAGCATTATTTTCTTCTTGACTCTAGAATGCTGGCAGATAGAATATAATATCATATCCAGGAAAGAG
>NW_012106463.1:664846-764292 GCF_000951045.1 Mandrillus leucophaeus | reverse complement strand
GACATATCAGTATAAAATTTCCAAATAATAGGGACCAAGAGAAAGTTCCACAAGTTTCCAGAGGAAAAACACACCACAAAGGCTCAGGAATCAGACTGATTTCAGACTAATACCAGTCTGAAGGTTGGAAAACGATGGAGAAATGCCTTAAAAATTCATTCTATTCTCAAACTATTAATAAGGTGTGAAGGTAAAAGAAAAATATTTGTAGATCACAAAAGATTACTTTCCATTCAACTTTCCCAGAAAGCCACTAGAGGATGCACTCCAAGAAAAAGAGGGAATAATGGGATAGATGATGAAGGTAGATCCCAGGAAGAATGCTGTGCACAGGCAGAGAGAGATCATAAGTGGTCAGGAGCCTCCTGGAGAGAAATTGCTAGAAAACTTCATGTAAATAAGTCTTGAGAGATATACATATTGGACAAAGGGTTTGCAATTTAGTTACTGATTTCTACATGTAGTTCTAAGTAAGTAGGGGAAAAATGATAAATATTAACCCTAGAAAAAAACTAAACTTTGCGAAGGAAAGGAAAAATCATAGTTTGCTACATGAATCATTTGTAAAGGTCATTACCTGAAGATAATAATATAAACACTGAATATTTATCTCTCAAAATGATAATATTATCATATTATAATTAGAAGGATATGGGGTTTGGGAAGAAGATGAGTTGGGTCAGGAGAGTAAAGAGCTAAATTCTCATCTTCCCTCATGGGAAGTCCATAGATAATGCCTAAACTGAACACTGAGTAACTAGCAATTTGAGTATATTACTATGAATAAGGGCATGGGAGTAAATAACAAATCTATTAGCTTTTTTGGGTGAAGTGGTTGTCTTCGAGAAAGAAAAAATGAGGAGATGGGGGACAGAAAGCTTCTATTTGGTATAATTGACTCTGCAAAACTTTTGATTCTTCAGATTTTATTCCATAACTAACATGGCATAATTTTTGTAATTTGACTGTCATACCACAAGCCCTATCAGACCAGGAGTTATATCCTGGCAGCCACCATCACTGGAAAAAGAATGACCTTGGGCCAGAGATTTCTAAAGCATCTCTGCTTTAGATGAAGATCAGATGATTCTTCAAATTTTATCCATAATTAACTTTAAAAAATAAAAAATTCAAGGGGAAAACATAGAATTAGATAAATAGGCCTGTGAATTGGGTTTCAGCTTTACTTAAAGTATGGTCATCTCCTGGGGGCAATGTATCCAAAGAAGTGTGTTAATTTTTACCCACTTAAATTAGTTCATTTTAGAAAATATATTTTTAGAAAGAAAAGAAAGATCATTTTACAGGTGAAGTAAAATGTTCCAAGGAGATCTCGGTCTTTTTACTGCTCTCGGAAGACAACACAGAGGAACCATTTTTCTCGGTTGCTCGGAGACCTTGTTGAAGTAACATGAGAACTACTGAGGGCATACAAGACATGCCTGACAATGTCAAAACAGCAAGCAGCCTCATCTTCCATTTTATATTTTGAAATAGGAAAGAAAACAGATGAAATAGCTTTTTCATTATTTTCCACAGGCCAAAAGGAAATTCGCTTCAATTTTAATAACATTTCTGTTTCTTATTTATCATCATGCAAACCTTATAAAAATTGCAAACTCTAAATTTGGGGGATAGGGTGGAGGGATGAAAAAGAAAATGTTTCTGTCATCTAGTCTTTTTTTATTGAACTAAAAATAAAACCTATGTTTCTTTTGAAGGAGAAAACAGATGGATAATAGTTAGTTCAACAAATGGCCGTGAAATCTCAGGAAACCGGCTCAAGGCTATGCAGCCAAGAACACCCAAGGTCACACCACAGAACTGGTCAAGTGCAGATGCAAACCCTGCCTCAGCTAGCTTTGACTCCATAGATTCCACTCATGACATAGCCAGCGTGGACAATGTTCAGCACCACTCCCACCACAACCAAGCATGATCCACTGTTCTTCAACCTCCAGGGCTCCAAGAAACTCTTCCTCCTGGTCCCCATTCTGTGCATCAGTAGCTCCTGATTTGAATTCTAGGTTGTGTTTTCGTTGGTTATACCTGGGGCCTACAACCATTCTACAGTTACAGGAGCTGTAAAATGCTAGGAAAAAGAGCCTCTAGCATTTTCAACTGCCCACCAAGACTCATAAAGGGGAAGGACATTCAATGTCAAGCCATGGAAACAGACAGAACAATGACTATCATAACTTGAACCCTATCAGATGGTAGTGAAGTACATGGGCTCTGCAGTCAAAACTGGCTATGTTCAAATCCCAGCCCTTTTCCTTGAGCTACTGAACCAAGCACACTCCCAGCCTAGGGCCTTTGTCCTGCTCCTTCCTCTTCCTGAGATTCATTCCCCTCCAATATGGGATTATTCACATGATTCATCTTGGTAAGGCGTATTGTTTGAAGCCATATCCTCCTTGCTTTCTTTATGTTCGTTCCATGATTTATATGTATCCCTAAAACTTATTACCATGGGATAAACTATATCACATACCTGTTGATCTTCTTCCTTATTGCTTGTGTCCTCCTCTATCTACCCCACTTGGCTGTAGGCCCCATGAGGACAAGAGTTTTGTTTGTTTTGTACACTGTTGTATTCTCCAAAACCCAGAACAGTAACTGGTGCATCGTGGACACTCTATCAGTATTTTGTGATTGAATGAATGGAATCAGCCAGCCAAGTCATTTCTTTGAGCCTTAGCTTATCATCTGTAAAATGAGTTTCATAATAGAAACTGCATCATAAGATTGTTTGAAAGATTAAATAAGATTAGCGTCTGCAGTGAGATGGAGATAGTCTCCTTGCCCATCCACCTTACATTTCCTATTTCCATCTCAACCTACTCACATTGGGGCAGTTAGACTAAAGCCCCTACTACTTTAGGAAAGCTGTCATGGTAGGACCAGAGAACAAAGGGATCACATCTTGGTTTTGAAGTTCAATGCTGTCAGTCCAGAAGTAAAACAGAAACTATTCAGAAGAATATGTGATCAAGTAGAACCAGTTTTTCCAGTCTCACTACCCATACCCATAAAACTTTCCAAGGTAGGGAGGAGGAGACAGAGTACCAGAGATAAAGCAAAAGACTGTGGCCCTTCCCCTGGGCCCCACCTCTCCTCCACAGGTGTCAGCTGCAGAGATGGAAGAGCAGTCAGGAGAGCTGTGGATACAGAGGAAAGGGTCCATTACCGTGCTCCCATCTAGTCTTCTGTGAGATGGCAACTCACGGAGGCCCGGGAACAGATAGCAGAGATAGCTCCATGGGATACCCGGAGGCAAGGATACCCAGAGAAACCTGGATACCCATGAGTCTCCAGTGTTCCCAGTACAGCCCTGGAAAATAGCCAGCTCCCTCTGTGCAGCATGGGATGGCATTAGAATTAGGAGAGAAAGATGTCACATCAGAGAAGAGCAGAGACTATGAAGCCAAGATCAGGTGGGACAGCAGTACCCACACACCTGGGGGAGGGTGCCAGTGACCAAGACCAGGAGTCACATCTTGGCAGCCACCATAACTGGAAAAAGAATGATTGTGGGCTGGAACCTCAGCCTTTTCTCAACTCATAGCCTTGTCAGAATACATCTCAACACCAGAATGCAAATGCCACACCAAGGGGAAAAAGAGAAAGGGAACAAGTTTGAATTTATTGAGCTTAAACCCAAAGCAACTTAGAAAACCCTGAGGGGACCCAGATTCCTTGGTACTAGAATTGGGCATCTATCATGCAGAATGGGGGCTTATATAAACATATAATTAATAAAAATGAAGTCATAGAACAAAAAAGTTACATTTATTTAATTCAGTAATTACATGGCCTATGAAAACCGGGCTTGCCAAAATATGTAAAGAACTTATTACAGTGTCTGCCATTTAGTGAACAACTAAACAGATGGAAGCTGCTGTTATCACTGTGATGACCTGCTGGGCACCAGGCCATTCACTTCAAGCGTGTCACCTCTAACTCCCACAACAACCCTATAAGGAAGATATTTTATTCTTTCTCTTTTGTAATTATGAAAAATGGGACTTGGAAAGATTCAATGATTTGGCCAAAGTCATACTCTTAGGAAAGGCCAGAGTTTTGAACCTAGGTCACCTGATTTCATTCCAGGTTTCCACATCTCACACTCCCTCCTAGGGGGTGGGAGTCCTGTTTAGGTCAGGGGACACTTGCTCTGGTGAGACAGCTGGATGGGGCTGTCCTGGGCTGGCTGGCACTGCCAGCCCTTGAGAATGCTTCCATCAGTTATGGCAAGAACCCCAGGCTGTGAACAACAGTCCAAATCCAAATTGGCCTCTCCAGGGTTACCTATCTAGACAGGGCTTGTTTTGTGATGTAGAGAGAATCCAGGGGCCTGTGGACTTTGAACTGGGACACTGGTTGATTTCCCTCATAGGTCTTCTAATCACTCAGCCCCAAAACCCTCAAGTCAAAAAAGTGTGTATGACAAGAGCAAAGTCCTCCTCTGAGAAATCTAAAATAATGGGTTGAGATACTAGAGGGAGGAAAGCCCTACCCAGTTCAGCTGGAGCAGTATTTGGGCACTGCAGTCTAATTCCAGCTTCAGTGATTCCTCATTCCTTCTTCATGAGAGCAAGAGAGGCCCAAACAATGGGGCAATGTCCCAGGTGGAGCCACAGAACCCAAATGCCCACCAGGGAGCACCAGTGAGTCACATGGGTCTTTGGCAGAGACGTGAGGGAACTCGTGGGGGCTCAGGGTCATTTCCAGGTTCATAACCACATATCTTTGAATTTTTCTCACTTGGGTGCAGGTGGGCTACAGAAACAAGGGACAGGTGATTATGCAGTGACTTCAGGGTCACTTTGCTGTGTTTCATCAGGGAGTAACACACACACAGGCACATATGTACATGCCATGCAGTCCTGGATCCAATCTGCTCTAGCAAAGTCTGCTTTTTCTGGAATAAAAATGGTCCTTCACTTCCAAGAATTTGTTTGAGTTGTTATTTAACAGATTTATTTTGCCTGATCCTCCCTTGTATCTCCTGATTTTCCACACCACCTGAACACTCACCGCACATCATCTCCTGGTCTCTTCAGGCACCCACTCTTTCTGATGCTTCTCTCTGAATAACAGGCCTGAGTACAGACTCACGTCAGAGGTGGATGTGCCCTGCTTTGGTCAAATAGTCCCCCAGGACAGTGCTGCCCAGGAATCTCCTTGGCTGCCACCTCCAACCAAGAAGGACCCAATCCAATCACAGCAAGAGACTCCCTGAGCTGTGAGTCCCAGGTCTCCCTTGACCAAGTACAAGTGACCCACAGCATGAGGAGAGTGAGGGTTTGGAAGACAAAGCTGCAGACTCTGGAGGGGTTTCTATTTTCCAACATGGCTGATTACCAAGGTCACAAAAGCAGATACCAGAGTTGAAGCCAGTTAAAACTGCCTGATAAAGTTTCATCCATCCCTGTTTTATAAGATCTCAATGTTCATACATGACAAAGGGGTGGAGGATGTTCTCTAAATGGACTTTTTTTGGACAGAAGCCTAGGAGAGCGGAAGCAGACCCCTTAGCACTAGGAAATGTTAAGAGATTGAGCAAAATCTTCTGGCCAATGGTGTGCCCTATCCACACCTGTATTCACGACACAGGCGGGAATGGTTTCTGTTCTGAAAGAGGAGTGGTCTCTGAGTTTAAAGTGCATCACAAAACAGACAGCTGAGAAGTCTCATGCCTCCGGTCGTGGCTTCTCTGAACCATGATGTCTTTATCCTCATAAAAGCTCACCTCTCTGGCAGAGAAATTGCCCAAAGTCAAAGCATCAATCAGATCCTCAAAAGCTCCACGATAGTAACTAACCATGACTGACTGAGCTCTTTCAACCAGTCAGGCCCTGTCCTGGGTGTGACTTGGTTCTCAAACTTTGTAACCTTTACACCTATCCTCTGAGATAGGTACCATTTACTATCCGCAAAAGACAGGTGAAGAAACTGAAGCACAGAGGGGTGAAGTAATTGCCTAAGGTCACACAGTTAGGAAATGACTAGGCTGGGATTCGAACAGAGTGAATCCACCTCACCACACTGCCTTTCCTCGGATCACTTCTATTATACCCCTTCACCCGGTATGTTGCCATTGTTTGCATATTTATCACCTCTACCCTTGATCATGAGCCCCTGGAGGGAAGGCACTATGTGTTATTTATTTCTATATGTCCTCAAACCTAGCGCAGGATGTGATTTGAATAGATGTTAAAAAAATGTAGAGTTGAATGACAGGCTTCTCCGTTAAAAGCTTGCACTACTGCAGAGGAGAAAAGTAACTAAAAAAAAAGAATGTATGTTGAACTCTTGCCATGCAAAAAGCACTATACTAAGTACATTGCACTTATTGTCCCCTTGAATTCCCTGAAATTCTCTGAAAGGTAAATACTATTATTAGCTCATTTTCACAGAAAAAACCTGTGTCACAGAGAATTTAAGTGACATATACATGACCCCACAGCTGGGACTCTCCTTTAGACATCTGACTTCACTGCTGTGCATTTTATTTATTATGTTGCTGCCCCTGTGCTATAAGAACAATGAGGAGCCTAAGGAGGAAGGACCTCCTTCCACCCAGAGGATCAAGGAAGTCTTCCTGGAAGAGGTAGCACCTGGCATAGATTTTTAAGCATGAGTAGGATCTGGAACTGCACAGATGGGCAGGCGAAGCAGGACACCCATGCAGAGGAAATCATGTGAGCAAACACACAGAGGCAGACAACTGCCTGCAGTGTGTGCAAGAAAACAAGAATCACTTGCACTTGGCTGCAGCTCAGTATGAATGAAGAGGAACGTATTCGACTGAGTTAGAAAGGAAGCCGGGAGCCAAACTGTAGAGAATTTTGAATGATGAGCCCTGGGGTTTGAATTTTAGTTACTGGGCAATGGGGAGCCATTGAATGCTTTTGAGCAGCAAGTGATATATTCAAGTTGTGCTTAGGGTGATTTAGTAACCAGAAAGAGGACAGCTTAAAGCAGAGAGATATAGACAGGATAAAGACCAATTTGGATTACTAGAAAGATGGGATCAGTGTCTTAACCAGACCTGGAGAGGACAGAATGGAAGCAACAGATAATTTGATGCCAGATCCAATTATTTAGCACCTAGTAAGGTGTAAGGACTACGATGGAGGAAAGAGTTAAGAGAGATGTTAAGGTTTCCTCCTGGCTCAGAGGATGACAGTTCCCTTAGCAGAGTGCATGTTCATAGGAGACAGACCTTGTCAGGACTGGTGGATGAAGCTAATGAGCCATTTCCCCCACACTGGGAGCATTTTCTAAAGGGTCAAATCTAAATTCCAGGTCATCTGCCCTCTCAGTCGGGAGAACTCCAGTTAGTAACACAGGACTCAATTTCCATTTCTTAGACAAATTTTCTTTCTAGATTTGATTTACACAGAGTGATGTATATTTCAGATCAGTGTCAGGCATCAATAACTACCACACACACACACAGACACACACACACACACACTCAACACATGCCCACCACCACTAATGACCAAGAGTTTAATGAAACCTCCTCCTCTGTGTGAGCTGCATTAGTGACTTGATCCAGTAATAGAAGACAAGCCATACAAATTGAAAACTAAAAACTTCCAGATTCCATCCTGCTTTTCCTTATGTCACTTATTTTATGCTGCATGAATTGGATATTAGTTTCTCCGTTTCGCTGAAATGTCGGATCACTAGGGTAGCTTGAGCAGACTCAATTTCGCTTGGAGTAATAGAGTGAGATTATTCAAAATTATTTCCAGTGGGCTGAGCCTGCCTGTTCCTTCTGTTATGAGAATAGAAGTAAACAACTCGCCACCATCCTCGCGAGCTGACATCCTTGACACAGAGCCCCTGTTTCTAGCTCCTTAATCGCGAGAGCATTTTGGTTTTAGCCACGCTCAATTAATTCATCCAGGAAAGGGTCCAGTCTGAAAGAGTTGATTTAAAGTGAGATAAACTGGGCATCTGCTTGGAAAACCAGATGATCCCAAATATGTCTTTCATAGTGAGAAAATGAAGAGCTCTCTCCACATTCAAAGCAGTAACTTCTCAGTGGCATTTTTTTTTTTCTCCTTAAGAGTTTAAGCAGGAGCAGGAGCAGAGGCAATCAATGGGATGCCCCTCCTGGGGTTTGAGAGGGTCGTGCTGTTGGGAATGAAGACACCTCCAAGCCCCCTACAATTCCTGCTGTGCCCCTGGGTCTGCTGAGACCAGGTATAAAGGGTTGGGGAGTCCGAGTTGAGTTTTTATCCCCTGCTAGACACAGCTGTTCCTCTCTTGCAGTGGAACACAAAAAAGCTGAGCTAGCACTTGGGAAAGTGGGATGTCAACATTTTTTGCTCAAATTTGATAAGCAGTGGAAGATTAGCACCTTCCTCAAATCTCTATTTCAAACAATGTTCCTTTCAAGTCATCCAAATTGGCAAGAAAATCTAGGCCCTGCAGACAGCCCTGAGGCTTGTGGGGAGAGGATAGAGAAGGGAAGATTGGAGTAAGGGAAGAAAGATGTGTTGTGACCAACCCCAAACCCACAGCATTTAATGCAGCAACATTCATATGGGGGAAGAAGGAACCCCCACCTCACGACTTTTCCTCTGTAGGAGCCCTCCTTGGGAGGACAGACAGCGAAGCATCCGTCCAGTGGGCAGGGGGACCCAGGCCCTCGGTGGCCTCAAATCACCCCGGGCATCTGGCTTCAACTGTGCCGAAAGCATTACATGGCACAAACAAGCTGGGGAAATCAAGGACCAATCAGAGCATTAAAAACAGGCTTTTCTAGCCTCCCAGGGAAGGCTAAGGTTTCGGCCCTGCTGCCATCTCCTCACATTTTCCACTGATGTCACCCCAGGCAAATAATTGGTGGAGAGAAGACTTAAAGGGGAAGAGAGGGGCTATGTGAACAGAGCAGTGGAACAGGGAGAAAAATAGGGCTCGGACTGGCCCCAGCTGTGACCACGGGGCTCTCACTCTCACTTGGCGAGCAGGGCTGCGGGCCAGCCATTTGCTGCAGAATGAAACCTTCTCCTTGTTCCCTGATGGAACACGTACTAGCAAAGGTATGCTTCTACTCCAGGGAGGGGAGACCTCTGTTTCACACCAGACCTAGTTGCTTAATCCCAGCCAGGAGGCAGCCTGGCAAAGCAGGCAAACTGAAGCTGTTGATCAGCAAGGGAGTCCTGGCCCTGCTTCTGTGGTGCTGTGTGACACTGGAAGATCCACAGCCCTTCTCTGGAGCCCAGCTGTACCTGATGCTTGGCCAGTGACCCTGTATAATGGGCTGTTCAGTGACTGTGTTACCAACAGCTCAATTTGAAGGTCTCTGCAAGTAAGCTTCTTCAAACCATCAGAATTCAAGAAATATTAATTAAATGCCTCTTATGTGCCAGGCGTTGTGCTAGGCACTTTGCCTAGCACATAATTATTTGACTTATGTCCTTAAAAACAGTTATCAGTTACCTGTTCTGTGTGATCACCTTGCTAGGCACTGGGCATAAAATAGTGTCTAGCAAAGTGCTAAAAAGCAAAACAGATGCAGTCCCTATTTTCTCAGAACTGAAGTTTGAGATTCCTCATTGGTACCTGGCAACACTATGATATAGTATTATCAGCTGCATTGTATAAATGAGGAGATAGCAGCTCAGAGAGGTGGAGTGATTTTCCCAAGGTCACACAGCAGTCAAGAACAGAGTCAAAAGAGGAACCTTGGTCTTCTGGCTTAAATCCATGTCTCTTCCCATCACACAACCCTGAATCCCATGCATAGATTAGCAGGGGATACTGAAGCAATCTCCCCAGCCTATTGGGAAGAAATAAAAGAGGGGAGGTAAATCCTTGTTCTGAAATTTTCACACAAACACATTTTTGTAAATGTTGTCACCAGTCATCACTCTCCAGGAGGCCAAAGCTCTGACCCACCCAAATTCTATTCCTCTACTCCAAATATTTCTTATACCAACCAGGCAAGAAATGCTGAAGGGGCTGACCAAAAAAATAAGGCTCTAATAATAATAATAATAATAGGCTTACATTAAACCAAATAAAGTCATTCTGAAATGACTAAAGAGAAATAGCAGAGGAGAAATGCCCCTGGGCTCACACTCTGTTTATGCATTGCACATTATACCTTTTCATCACAATTACCTAAAGTGGTACATTTGTACTTCCATAATGTATGGAATTCATTACATAGTTTTGCAATGAAATTATCACACTGTGCCTGGGACATCTGCACCCTGTCATACATCATTCTATTCATTTCTAGTTAATTTAATCCCAATATCTGCCCACATGATAAGACAGATGTTCAGCTATGCTGCAGCTTCAATGGTTTTCTGCCTTGAAGAAAGTTGAAGCCGTTGAAAGAAATGACATCTTTTAGACAGAAAGCTTACAGTATTAAAACATTTGGAGGCTCTGCCACTTCACTATTATTAGCTTTATTATTTGTTGGTCTATCATAGTAACCTCTGCTGTGAGGATCAACATGTGAGATTAACAGAGGCACGAGCTAATGGGGAGTATTTCTATGGCCACTGAAAATGAATCCCCATCAAAACTGACTCAGAAATATCTGTATGTCACTCAAAAAAAAAAAAAATCTAGACATTTCACACTGTTAGTTACATTTGCTGCTTCGAGGGGGGGAAAGGAGACTGTTGTTCATGAGTGTTTCTCAGTGGCCTACACCAGTCTAGACATTGACTCACATAATCTCCTCCACTCCTCACTGCCACCATGGGAAGTGGATACCCTGGTGATCTCCCCACCAGGATGCATGACTTGTGTCTCCGCTGTTTTCCACCACTTCTCTGATCCAGTGTCCCATTTTAAAAAATGCAGGGGTCCTTCAAGTCTGTTTCCCTGGAGTGTGAATTCTGGTTGCTACACAGTGTGTGGGTAACTTGGGGCAAATTACTCACCCTCTTGGAGCCTCAATTTCACCATTTGCATAAAGTAAGTAACAGCAACTATTTCACAGAAATGTGAAAATTAGATGAGATAATACATATAAAGTATTGTGCACACGTTTGGCTCAATCATGTAAATAATACTTTTAACAATAGGAATAGCACTTTTCAGATATGCAAAGTGTCTAGCATAGTTCCCACCTCACGGTAGACTCTAAAGACACAACAGACATTATTATTAATAATAATGTTACTATAATTGTTATTATTCCACAATGAATCCTGCTACACCAAAAACAACTTTTGCCCCAGAAGCCACAAGTTAAAGCCATTTCTAATTTTTGAAGTGGTCAACTATTTTCCTTATTAGATTACATAATATCTGCCATGGACCTGGAATGCTGTGTGCTAATGGCTACAGGTAAGGGAGTTACAAGTGAAATAAAAACGTTATTTAGAGCTGGGACAGAAGGGTATGAACGTATCATTTGTATCACCTTCAAGTAGGCTGCCTTTGAGTACAGGAGAAATCACTACACAACAGATAAAGAATCTAATTGTTTACAGTTCCATTCATTTGAGAAACATTTAGTGAGCCCCAACTAAGTGCCAGGCTATTATGCTGTGCTGAACTATTAGGTGGGACAGGACTGCTAAAGACATACTTTATATTAATATGAACATTTCCTATACATACACATATACACATGCATATGTACATATGTACACATATATACATATACACACATACATATATACACACATATATGTACACGTATACATATGCGTTTGTATATATGCTATTGTTTTAATATAGAGATATGTTTTAGCACAAAATAATTGACTAGACTATGGGTCTTGACGGGGCTATTCATATTTTGGGGTGCCCTACTACCTTACCATGCCCATTGCAAAATTGTAGGCATGTTGCTTAGGAGGTACATCCCAGCACCAGGAGAAACTTGCAAATCTAATCCTATTGAATTTTGTTTTCCTACCATCTGGAGATAGTTCAGTACACACTCTCCATCCTCTTCTCATTTCTTTTCTATTCTGTTCTGATTTTTCTTGTTTATATACTCATGTCATCATGATATTTACTTTCTACATTATAATTTATCCCTGTGCCACCTTCTAAATACATACACTCACATGCAGTGTCTTTCTTATTTTTCTGCCTTCTAACTTGATCATAGCCACAGCAAGTAGTTTTTTGATGGTTTCATTGAACGATTGCCTAAACTCTGGCTCTATACCCATATCTGCCACCCTTTCCCACCACTGAAAGTTCCCCCTGCTTGAGTCACTCTTTCTGGTATAACTTTGAAGGAAATGGATTACTCAGCAGAAACCTACAGGTGACCTGGAGTAAGGAAAAGAACAAGGAGGACATAATGGCTCTGTGTCCTCTCATCTAACAAGAAGCCTAAAGATGTGGGGGATTCCAAATGGACCAGCAGTAAACAATAGATTCAAGGATTGAGCCCAAATGAGTAAGTAAGTATTCTTATAGCACTCAGGATACTGAGCAATGCTATGAGAGAGGGAGAGCAGGAATGGCACTCAGGCAAGCCATTCCTGACCACCAGGCCTTCCCAACTCAGCAATATCAATGCAAAGCCAGGATAGAGAACAACCTGGTTTGGTGGCCAGGATTGGGAAGTCATGTTTCTGAGATGACCACCTCAAGTGGTCTGTAAAATCAGACATAAAAGTGGCCTTAGGGATCAGTTAGTCTAACTCTCTTTTATAGAAGAGAAATGTGAGAGTGAGGAAAATATGCCACCAGCCCACCCCCTCTTCTCACTATGAGCATCCATCCTTTTGACTTGTGTCCCAAATGTCTCTCCCAGTGGTTGGCCCATGGTGGATGTTCAATAATAGTTCAGTGACCTAAAGTGAGCAGAGGCCGAGAGCTCTGAGGGTATACCAAATTACGGATGGAGTGCTCAGTGGAACTCAGATTCCCCGGCCCTGATGACTTTAATTCTGGTCACCAGACAGATTAGTCTTTCAGAGTCATAGATCCAGTGGGCTCGTGGTCATGCTGGAGGGCCAATCCCATCACTTTCACCACTCACAACATTGCCCATTATCCCAGTCCTGTGACATTTGCCCATCTTGGCTTAAATTCAGAAATCTAAGGTCAAATCCCTTTACTGTTTCACTGTCTTTAACTTGAGTGACTGGTCTAAATTGCTCAAATAGATATTCCAAGATTATATGTTTCTGTTCACTGCTGAATTCCCAGTGCCTAAAACAGTATCCTGACATAGTAGGTCCTTCACAAATACGTAATAAATAAACGAGTGAATGAATAGCCCAGTCATTCAGTTAGGTTCCAGATCATGGCCCAACAACCATTTGAAGTAAATTCCTAGATTTCAGCTTTAAGAAGAAATCTAAGGCAGTTCCTGGGCTTCCTGGGAAAGAATGTTATGATTAATTAGTAATGTCTACCACGGGCCCAGAAGTGTAGCGTGTAGCCTGGGTATTTGCTATCACCAGACAGGATAATTAAATGGTGGGAGGAAAAGAGAGGGAGAAAAGCATGCATTTTGGTTTTGTGGAGGGAACAAAGAGTGGGAAGTAAAAATCAAAGGTGGGATGAAATATAAAAGCCACTACCTTCCAGCTCCAAATTACTCTGATGAAGATGCTGACATCATAAAAGAAAACATATTCATGGTATATACACAAGGCTTCCACTTGAGGCCTAGCTAAGTGCTCTTGCCAGTCCCCGGGGATCTCTGCTTCGGAGGGCTTCCCTCTTCCCTCCTGGAGCAGGGTCCCCTTTCTAAGTGGCAGAATCTGAATGAGCTGGCAGCACTTTTCCAAAGTAGAGTGTAGCCCTGTCTGGAGGTTAGTTCTGATTAGTAGGGTTCTGGGGTCAAACAGATCTGGCTTCCACAACCATTTCTGAAAACCATGGCTTTGTTTGACATAGAAAAGACTACATAGCTTACTGATATGAAATGGGAGTAACAAAATGACCCAACCACAGGAGTGGGCAAAATGAAATAATCTCTGTAAAGGGATTAAATCACTTCATATGTTTGTATTAGGATCTTTTGTTTTTAGTTTTATTTTGATTTAGACCAGCCACGTATAGGCAGCACCAATATTGTTCCCAAAGACCCACCATTGCTTAAGTGGATGGAAAAAAAGGGGCCTCTCCTCTGTGGTTTGCTGCAATAGTAACTGCTTTTCCTAGATCCTGGAAGCCAGCTTAATATTGAGTTCCCTGGCTGGGAGCCTCCAAATAAGCCCTGAGCATATTGAACTCCAGCTGTTGAGCTGAGGAACAGCTGGAAATTACACAATTGACACCTAAATGGAGGCGATGATCCCTGCACAATCACCTCTCGATTACCTGCATGATGCTTTCTGCCTCAGCCTCGCTGATTTTCCTGTGGTCGCCCAGGACCATGCTGACTTCTGAAGCTGGCCTGAGCTTGAACAATGTCTATATGATGGTGGCAGTGATGGTGGGGATGTGTGTGTGCATGCACGTGTGTGTGCAATCAGGTCTCATAACCAAATTCACACAGAGCCTGGGAAGTACACATTGATTTCTATTATCTGTGCCTCTGCTTCCTAATGTATCAAGAAACCTGAAGCATTCCTTCAAACACACTGGGCAGAGCAAAACCATTCTTGGCTGCTTTTCAGCCCTGGAGCTGAGGCAACAATCTTCCCGAGAGACTACATAAGGAAGGCAGAATGGTGCAGTAGGAAAAGCATAAACTTTGTCTATTGCAAAGGCTAATTCCCAACTCTACCATGTTCAGCTGTCTGACCTTGGGCAAGTTATTTATTTTCTCTGTCTCACAGATGCTTTACCCAAGGTCACATTTGGGGTTACTAACTCTAATGTCCATTTGCCCAACCACTAGGTAATCATCTGCCTTCCTCATTTTCTGCACCAATCCAGTCTGATCCCATACAGGTGTTAGTGCCTAGAGGCCTTGCCTAGATCCTCTCACCGTACCTCTCCACCATTCTCTCCAACACAAACTGGGGAGGTCTTTATGGTCCAGGAAGAGGTAGGGGCCTCCCTGCATCCCTCCTGGTCTCTCTTTTCCTTATAACCTGGTCTCTCTTTTCCTTATAAAAAGTGAGGAAAAGAAATAAGCATCTATGGTGTAACTAAACTATCTGCCAGGGGCTATAATTGCTGATAAATCCATCAAGTGTCATTCCTGATTTATGGATGAGGTTTCTGAAAATCACAGAAGTGAAGTGAGTTACCTGCACTCGCACAGGTAGTGAATGAAATGGCAGCTGGCTTTGGTGGCCAGCCAAGAGTGAAGAAGCAGGATCTCCACCAGATGGCAAGATCACAGGCCCCTGGCCTGAAGCTCGCCCGCTAATTTTGTGGCAGTGGTATGGGAGGAAACCTGTGGGGATGACAATAGACACCAGGTGACTGCAGGAGCAGTACTTCAGGCTGGCAGGGAAGGAACCACATGGCAGGGCCCAGGACAGCTGGTTAAGGAATGGCTCTGAGTGCTCATGCAGCTCTGCCAAGGAGAGGAGGGAGTGGGGAAGGAATAGAAAGTGAGGTGCCCCAGGGATAAGGCTAAAGACTTATCTTGTTATTTTTTCAATGTTATTGAAGTGCATATCATGCGACTTTCCCTTCTTAGGCTGGAGCACCTTAAGGGAAACATCCAAAACACATTTCCAGAAACGAGGTCTTGATCTTCTTTGTGCATTCAGAGAATATACGTTGAGTGTCTGCCTGGGACCAGGCACTGTTTGAGACTCTGCAAATACAGGAGAGACCAAGACAGATGAGTTCCTTGCTCTCATGAAGCTTTCATTCCTGTTAAAGGAGACAGATGATAAAAACCAAATATGTTAGCTGGGGACTCTGACCCTGAGCCCATACTGTCTGCCAAGTGAGGACACTGGATATCCGTGGGAGATAAGAGGAGTTTCTTTGAATGTCATAAATATTCTCTCTGTCCCTCTCCTCTCCACCCTGGTATGGAGGTTGAAATGCTAAATACTTTGCAAGGAAAAGCTCATTTCTGTACAGTGAGTATTTGCCCTGCTCAAAATGCCAGATGCACCCTGGTTGAGGACACTGTGGATAATGCATAAAGGAATTAGAAAGCTCCAGATAGTGACAGATGCTGAATAGGAAAGAATACAGAGTAATGGGGTAGAGGCAGGCAATGAGATCTCTTTTAGACTTGGGGGTGTAACAGGTTGAATGGTGGACCCAAAAAAGATGTATCCATGTCCTGATCCCTAAAACCTGTGAATATTACCTTCTTTGGAAAAATCATCTTTGCAGATGTGGTAAATTGAGGATCCTGAATGAGGAGATCATTCTGGGTGGTCCAAGTGGGCCTTAAATCCAATGACAAATGTCCTTATGAGAGAAAGGCAGACTGAGATTTGAGACAGACATGAGAGAAGACCCACACAGGAGACAGCGATGTGTTGATGAAGGCAAAGATTGGAGTTGTGTGTCTACGGGTCAAGGAAGGCCAGAGATGGCTGGCAGCCACCAGAAGTTAAGGGAGAGACATTGAATGGATTTTCCCTCAGAACCTCTGGAAGGTGTGTGGCCCTGTCAGCACCTTGATTTTGGACTTGCAGCTTCCAAAACTGTGAGAGAATATATTTGTTATAGCAAATGAATTCAGGTGGTCCGAGAAGGCTTCTCTGAGGTCACATATGTGTAGAGAGCTGACTTCCCAGTGGGACCAGCCATACAGCGAGATGAAACACCCCAAAGATGGCTTCTCTTGGTTTGAGGAGAGATGACATCCTCAGGCCAAAAGATTCAGGCAAGAGGCAGAATAAACTCATTAAACCTGGTAGGCCAGGATTCAACTCCTGGGGCTCAAATTCTGATTCTGTTGCTAATTAGTAGCTGTGTGACCCAACAAGCTGTGATCTGTGCCTCTTTTTCTCACCTGAAAAGGGGCTCAATCATAGTGCTCCTCCCAAGTTGAAAGGAATGAGTTAATCAATGAAGTGGTTGGCCTGGAGTGAGCTCTCAATAAATGTTAGCTATAATCACTATTATTATTATTATTATTATTTGAAGTCACAAATGACCTGAATTCTCTTTCTTGATCACTAAGACTTAAGTAGAAACGCTGAGGCTGTTTGCAAAACTATGAGAGTCGCTTTTTGTTAGCTGAGTCTTTGGGGTTGAGACTTCCCATTTCCACACGGTGGCCTTGGTGGGGCGGGAAGGAAGCCCCCAGCTCTCTAGAGGACTGGGTTGCACATCTTGCAGATTCCTCCTGCCTTTCAGAGACCCACATACATGCCACTCAGCTCCCCTTAAAGGCACAAAAGCTGCCTGATAAGCAGATGACTGTCAGCTCCTCTGATTTTGCACCTGAGGGCCTGAGGGAAAGGAGAGGCCCGCTGGAGCTCTGCAAGCGCAGTCCTGCACTGCACCCCTCCCTGGGCTCCAGAAAAAAAAAAAAAAAAAGTCATGATGCTGATGAAATGATTCCAAGAGGAGGGGCCAATGCCCTCCTCCCAGAGAGGTCTGACACTGATGCCTGGCCCCTGCACAATGACCTTCCCCACCCCTAAGGAGGGGCAGGGCAAGGGAGAGGTGGGTCCCTGCAGGGTAAATGTGGATCAGCAGGGAGAGAATGCAGGCTCAGGCAGAAGAGGCCACTGGGACAGGTTGAAGGCTGAGCAAAGGTTGAGGCAAGGACATGGTTAGGAAACAGATTCATTTATTTAGTATGTGAATAGTTACGGTGAATCTACTGCATCCCAGTAGCAAAAGCTTGGTTCTGGGGACATAAAGACAAACTAAATCAGATAGTCCTGCCCTCCTGGTTCTTACAGTCCAGTGAGAAATCAGTATCTAACCCAATAAGCCCACAAACAAGTGTATAATTACTTACAAAGTCAGATAAACTTGTTCAAGCCACCCCAGTTTCCCCAGCTCTCTCCCATGGGGTTTCCTGGCAGACTCCAGAGCTCTCTAGACTTAGCATTCAGTCCTTAACTCCAGTTCTGGTCCCTACCAGCAATATACATGACTCCATTCCCTTTGTCTGTCCTAGACCCATCAAGGGCCTTCCCCTCCTAAGTCTCATTCGGCTGCCAGTGACTTACTAGGTCCCAGCCTTAGTCTCTGAACTATTTTCACCCTCCAGGCTTTGCAGATTTACTTTTCCTTTTTATGGGTTTTCGAAAAGAGAAAAAGTAACAATTACCTAAAGAAGAAGAGAGAGATCACGTTTAACCCAAAAGATATTGTTGCAACAAAAATTCTGTGCTTATCAAGTACAGATAAATTTCCAGGTGTGGGCTGGGTGTGACACCGAGATTTGCACAAACATTCCACCTTTTATTTTGCCTCTCACAGTTGTAAGTTTGTCAGGTGCTGGGCTTCTGTGCCCCAGAGTGCAGCCAAAAAAAGATAACTCAAAGGTTGGTATCTGCTGTTAAGGTGAAATACCACACCCCAGTGCTAGACTCCACCCCCTGAAACTCCAATATTTTCTTTGCTTGCATTAATTTTACACTTTCTACAGAATAGAAAGAGTCATCGTTTTTAAAAGTGGCTATTTATCCTCTGGCCATTTCAACCATGGAGGTGGGTATACTCTGACAAAGGCTGGCAAGCGGGACAAGGCCTAGGTGGGGGATATGAAACCAGTAATCATCAGGATTGGAGGCAACAGGGTCATTTTGGAAATGACTGCTGCCTTTGACACCGGATGGCATCATCACTGGACCTGAGAGTTAATATGGATCTAGGATTAAAATGTCATATGAAGTATACAAGTTTGTAGGTAAAAATGTATCTCTGTTCTCTGTTGTTTGCCAAGACATCTTTTAATATCTCTTAAGGCTGAGTGCTAAGGCTGATTTCCTGATTACAGAGGTCCTCTAATAGATATTCCATCCTAGGTATTTTAAATGTCACGCTTGTGCATATGAGTGTGTAAATGGCATGAGACAGAGAGAGAGACAGAGAGCATGTGCATTAAACATTAGAAATGAGTTTTGTAGACCCATCCGTCTATCTGGCAAAGACTTCAAGGCCCAGTACATGTGTCTGTAAATCAGACACAAAGAATTCAAACCTAGTGGGGACATTCAGTGTGTATACAAATGATAATGGCACAAGGCATAATACAAGTGCTATGAACAAGGTCCAAACAGAACATCACAGAAGTCTGGAGGGAGGGAGAAAAATTACCTCTGGTTAAATTCATAGGCATCACAAATTTCATCTGTCCTTGAGGGTTTCACTGAACAGGTAAGGCCTTTTTAGACAGCCTACACAGCATCCACAAAGCCATGGAGGGGTAAAGGAAGAGAAAGTTCAGAGAGTGAGCCAGGAAATCAGAAAACCCCTGCCAGTAACAAGTTTTCCTTGCAAAAGGGGTCTCCTGGAGACTTTACAGGAACACATCTTTCCATCCTTCCACCTGTCACTTCTCACCCTCCTAGACCCTCACCTACTAAAACCTCCTCTTCATCCTCCTTCTCAACCACAATGACTATACCACCCTCTCCGCCTGGACTTCCCACTGGTGCTTTACCTGTCCTGAAGATGATCAGGCCACTGTTTGAGACTACCTCCCTGAGGAGGCAACAAGATCCCAATCACCGAAAGTATTTAAACCAAGGCAGAACGTCTCCTTGTTTGAGACATTATAGATAATGTAAGTGTCTGAGTGTTCTAAGCCAAAACCAGTAAACAAATAATAGTTGGTGACGTTGGGGGGGTGGTGAGCATGTTGAGGATGACCACAAGAGAACGTGCACATCAGGTGAGAGGAATGGGCTAGAGACCTGGGAACCTGACAGAGACAAGCAAGGATCCACGGGAAGAACATGCACATCAGATAAGAGAAGTGGGCTAGACACCTGGGAACCTGAGAGAGGCAAGCAAGGATCCAGGGGAATAAGGGACTGGCTCAAAATCATCAAGCTAATGAATGGTGGGACCCAAGTCTCTTGAGTCCTTTTCACAGCACCGTGATGTCCAAATAGCATTTAACACTCAAACCTGAGAACAATATCCATCTCCATCTGCCTAAATAAATTCCTGGTTGCTAAAAATGGCACTACTGGTTGTTAGCATTTATGTTAGAAATCCCAAAGTTAAAAATAGTTTTTCAACATTATGGATTTTTTTCTTCAAAAGTTATGTTCAGATGATTCTATAATTTTAGCAATTAAATGCACTCTCATTATGTGTCTATTAGTACTGACTTCCTGTCCCTGTGGAGAAGTGTTGTGTAAAAATTAAGAACTCAGGCTCTGGAACAAGGCTGCCTGGTTTTGATTCACACATTAAGGTGTAGAAACCTAAACAGAATTCCTAACTTCTGTGTATCTTGGTTCAGTCACCTACAAAACAATAATAAAAACTAGTGGCCGGGTGCAATGGCCCGTGCCTGTAATCCCAGCACTTTGGGAGGTCAAGACGGGTGAAACACCTGAGGTCAGCAGTTTGAGGCCAGCCTGTCCAACATGGCGAAACCCTATCTCTACTAAAAATACAAAAAATTAGCAGAGCATGGTGGCGCATGCCTGTAATCCCAGCTACTCGGAGACTGAGGCAGGAGAATCACTTGAACCCAGGAGACGGAAGTTGCAGTGAGCCGAGATTGTGCCACCATTACACTCCAGCCTGGGCAACAAAGCAAGACTCTGTCTCAAGAGAAAAAAAAAGGTGCTTGTCTTATAAGATGTTGTAAGGCTAAAATGAATTAATACACGGCAAATTGTTAGCATAGTGTCTGGCCCATGGTAGGAGTACCATAGAAGTTTGGTCCTGTTATTATCATCAGTGATACTGTTATTTTACAGAGCTGAAGCTCTCAATCCTTATATTAAGAGCTCAGGATTTGATGAGAATCAAGCATGCTACAGATGATCCTTGTCCATGCATTTCTACTCCACGTGACCAGATTTGAGTGACTTGCTCAACCCCTAAATCAATTACAGTCCTGGCAGGAAAGAGATGGCATATCCAAACACATAGGAAAATAGAATTTCACAGAAGGACTATTTGTAGAGGTATGGAAAGAAATACAGAAAACCAGCAAGGGGTGATACAGCACCCCAGGGCTAGCAACAGTGGGAACTGCAAGCACCCTGCCCTGAAGGAGCAAGTAGAGGGACTAGTTTTAGGAGCCTAAGGAGGGAGCTAGGGTGTCAGTGAGGCTCATTAATAGGAGCTATAGCTTCCAGAAAGGGATATCAACATCCCCAGTGCTCTGTCTGAGAAGGAGCCAGGTGCCATATTCCAGTTTCCTGCTGCAGCTTCCCATTGGTCAAACTCAACCACAGTCAGAGGTCAAGGGAGTCAGAGTAGAGCTGTCCAAAGAGGCCATCCTCCTGGGGCATAGAGCTAAATTAAGAAGTCTAAAAGGCTTGGGGGTGGGGGGGGGTGCAGTGGAAAGGATTCAGCACAATCCCTCATTCAGTTTGCTATGACGATCTACAGAAAATTTACCAATGATCGCAATATGACCCTAACCATAATTAGGACAGGAGTTCTTCCTTAAGCCTGCCCAACTGAAATGTGGCTTATGAAAAACTTTTTGTCTCAGTATTTTCTGTACAATTTTAAATCCTACTAAAACTTCACTGCAATAAGACTAATGAACTAAGAAAAAATAAAATGCACACCAACCTTCAAGAGATGTAAACGCTGGTACCTAAATTCTGGGTTCCATTACTAGTTCTACTTCTTGTCACATAAATGATCCTCAGGACTAAGTGAACTAAATTCAATGGCAGTGAAGACAGAAAAAGCAAGGTGTGAGAAACACTTAAACAGAACAAATGGGCCTTAATAAGTCCTTAGATGTTGGAGGTATGAATGCTCAGATGCTGAAGAGCAAAGTGGAAGAAGCCAGGACTGTGTGAAACCATCTACTGTGTTAGGGGATGCAGTAGAGGTGATGGCTTCTCTTTCTCTGCAGAAGCACCTTTTTCTACTCCTTCTTCTACTCCTTCTTCAAAGCCCTAAGGTCTTTCCTTTCCTGGTAAATGGCCTCAGAAGGAAAAATTTATGCTGATGGCCCCTTGGCAGCTGAGGTCTATACTGGCCCAGGTCCCCAGCACAAAGCTGCCACCTTGGAAACTCAGCAAGTAGTTTGGACTAACTCCCGATTAACTAAGAACTTTGCAATCTCAGGAGAGGGATAATTAGCACAAGTGGTACAATTTGGCTGGGTCCTCAACTGAAAGCTGCAAGGAGACAATCAACATCAAAAAATCTCCTGATCCGGAAGTCTGCAAGGAAGTGGCTAAGGATAGAGAAATTTTGATTTTGTGCTTTTAATTTCCAGCTGAACCAGTCCCTAATTGGAACAATATCATTTATTACAAATTTGTCCCCATGTGGTCTCTGGGTTTATAATCTGCTACAGATAAGGATCCCTACCATGGAATAGTTTATGACTGTGTCCTCTGTCTTGTGTTGCAGTTATAAGGTAGTGTGGGATGGCTTGTTTTGCTGCTAAGATATCAAGTGCAGCTGGCAAATTTATTGGGTTTGCCCCTCCCTATCCAAACAGATTATTCTTCTCTTTCTCTCTTGCTAATGGCACTCCCTGCAAAGAATAGCAATAATTAAGAAGTCTGGTCACCAATGTCCTCAAAAGAAAGAGAAGTTCTTTTAGAACTAACCCCCAGTGAAAAAGCTTCCCAAGGATTAACCTGGGCTGAAGACTTTGTTGACATTTTCCTGAACCAAGTGATAAACATCTATTAAGCAGCTGTGGTATACTGAAATTGTGAGGACACCAATGCACATTAAAACATGGCCTCTGCCATCAAGTAACTTAGAATTAAGTTAGGAAGACAAATACATACACTCAAGCAGATGACCAACAACGTGAGTCCACCAGAGGACCTGGGCTTCATTCTGACTTCACCAAGGTGAGGCTCATCATAGAACATCTCTGAGCCAAGCAGTCCCAGGGTCTTCCTCTGTAAAAAGACACCAAAATGTCTAGCTCATAGGACTTGTGTAGGAATTAAAATGAAGGCTGCTTGTGAAAGTACTTTAAAAATAAAAGTATTCATTATTACTTATGGCAAATTACAAAAGTAGCTAGAAATAACAATTTCAATTATGCAAAATGCAAAAAAATAATAATTTCTGGAATTATCCGCACATGAAAATTGTCTAATTATCTAGAAAGTTTCTTGGGATAACCAGGAAAATACCCATATTATGCTTTTAAATAAAAAACCAAGAATAAAATTTCAGCATGGTACAATTTTAAGTGTGCAAAAACGATGTATGGGAAAAATGCAAAGAGAAGCATCAAAGTGTTAAATAGTACATGTTAAAGTGATGACTTCTTTGGTAGCAATAACAACACCTAGCATCCAGATCTTGATTTCTAAATATCATGACCCACTGAAAGTAACCAGGAATCTCTGAAGAAATGCCTAATCTCAGGACTGAAACTGCATGAGTATAATTTGTGTTTGGAACATTATATTGTCCCAAACAGTATGGAAGTGCTCTAAAAGTAATAGGTAGATATCAAAAGGACGTAGAAATCAACTTGAAGGAACTCTCATTGGCCAAATCTAGGACTATTTGAGGATCTGAATAAATAATAGAAATAAATCATAACTCATGGAATAAAATAAGAATCCATTAGCCCATAATAAAAATAAATAAATAAAGACAATTGGAGAGAATGGGAAGATTCTTCCCTACAGTAGGAAGAACTTTTGTTGTCAGCTAAGAATATATACAAAATTATAAAATTAGAAAACCACTATTTGGCCACCATAGTAATAGGTGATTCAAGCAAGAATTATCAATATATGCTAAAACTAGCAGGTAAAATTTTGATGAGAAACAATATATAAACTTATTCTCAATTATCTTCGCAAAAAATACTTATTAATTTCAAGATGGAAAATAGTAACTATACATGAATAAGCCTATAGATACCACCTTAGCTAAGTAATTAAAGTTAACATCCTTAGTAATGGGACAAATCCATATCCTGTGGCTGATATGATGCAATGAGAAAGATGCAATCTTACTTCTGCAATGTTCATGCCAAAATTGCATAGTTTGAATCCACATATGTGAAACAAAGTCACAGCCAAATTGAGGGGCGGTGTACAAATACTGTTCAGTGCTCTTCAACAATGTCAAAGTCATGAAATAAATAAATAGAGAAGAATGAGGAGCTAACCATCCCAATTGAAAATAAACTAAAGAGATATGATAACTAAATCCAATGCATGATTCTAGATTAGATCTTGGAGTAGATTTTTATTTATTTGCCATAAAGACATTATTGTGACAACTAGAGATATTTGATTAAGATCCATGCATCAGGAAATAGCATTGAACTAATGTTAATTTCCTAATTTTGATAAAGTTTAGATATGTAAGAGTTTATCTTTTTTTGAAAAAGAAATACAACCTTAAGTATTTAGGAATAAAGGAAGATTATGCCTCCAACTCATTCTTAATTGATTTGGGAAAAATAATAATAATAGGTGCCTATATATATATACACACACACACACACACATATATATACACACATACACACAGATATATTTAGTGAGAATGATAATGTGGTGAAATGTAAATATTTATGGAATCTGAAAGAACAGTATACAGAATAGGTTGTATTATTTTTGTGATTTTTCTGTAAGTTGTAATTATTTAAACATAAGGTTAAAATATAATGGTGTTGGGCAGTGGGAATCATTCTTCTTCTTTATGGTATACTTTCTTCTATTTCTCAATTTTTTAGAGTTAATATGTAAGGCAGGTAGAAAGATCTAGATACATATACACATGTGAAATACAGTTTTTATGTCACTCCATTAGCAGTACTCCCATTGTACTTTATGTACTCCTCTAGTGTAACACATTGTCTGTAGTCAAATTATCCCTGTTTCTTTCAGAAAAACAGTGCCTTTCACTTCCTTCAGCTTCTGAAGGACAGAAGGTAAATTCTGATAAATAAGAAAATTAGGTAGAAACTATTCAGTAAAACTCTAGAGATGTAATTCAGGGGACCTGAGACAGGACCTTCCTGGGTCCCAAGAGACTACTAGTCCAAAACCTAGATGTATCAGTCAGGTATATGACTGAAGCAAGACTGCAATAACAAAAATCCCCAAATTTCAGAGCCTTTTATCAACAAAGACTTATTTCTTATTCACATCTCTGTTGACTGAAGATGAGCTACATTCTGGGCTCAGTTGTACATGGCTTCCTGGTCCTGGAACCAAACTGGGAAAGTATCCTTCATCTTGATTTCATGGCAAAGGAGAAAGAGCAAGACAACTAATGGAAACATTCAAGGAGTCTTAAAGTTTTCTTCACAAAGGACATACGAGAATTTTACTCACATTTCATTGATCAGAACCTATGCTACTCCTCCTATGGGGATGCTTTGCAAATTACATGGCAAGAGGCAGGGATATCAAATCTTGGAAAGGAGGAAATAAAAGTTGGAAGCAATGACACATAGTTAAACAGTATGTGTTTTTCTCATAAGTCTTTGCTTTCCTCTCTTTTGCACATAAAATTTACCTACTCTCCAAAAAAGAAGGCCAGAAGTCTAAAGAAATATGACATTAAATCAAAAGCCCAGCTTCTTACAACAATCTATATACCAAATGTGATAAAAATGTGGCTCCTCTTGATCCAGAGACCTATGTACCAAAACTAAAACAAAACAGTTACCTTTTCTTTCTCAAACGCAACATATGTTTGTGGAACAGGGCCAAGAAAGCTGCAATAAACTCTCTCATTTGTAAAGGAGAAGAATGAAAAGATGGAAGACATCAAGTGGTCACTGGCCTATAGCTATTCTGAAATCTGGCTGGGCAAATATTGTAAACCCATACCCTGGGGTGGGGAATATTCTTTGTTTAGATATCAGATCTGCTTCATGGGTACAGACATTTCTCTTCATGGCTCTTGGATTCACACTTTGGTAATTCCTTTTTTTCCATTATTCTCTTTAAGTACATGTATAGAGAATATTAGGAATCCTCTCCTTGAGCTGGGGTGACAGAAACTTAGCAGCCCTAAAGTTATTTTCTGTGTTTAACAGACATAGTCTCATAATTCAGGCTAATGGCTCTTTGGAAGTAAAACTATCTCAAAAACATTATTGTCCTTTTCACCAACCAACTTTTTAGGCCAACTGCCACACTTGGAATTCTTTTCTGGACATGCATCTCTTTCTATAACTAATTGGAAGGACTTTACAGTTATTATACTTTAATAAGACAGAAAACTTTTCTTTCCTTTCCTTGAACTATTTTGTCCAATTTAAATAGTGTACTGGGGTCACCTTAATAAATTAGAGGCTTTAACAAAGAGCATGGAGGTCGCATCCTTGATTTGAGCTTTGCCTTGAGACCATAATATAATAAGCTTTTGTTGCTTGACAGGTTTCCAGTTTAACTTTTATATATTAGATAGAAGAACCAGTTACATCCTACAGATTCTGAAAGTTCAAGACTCTCTCTTTTTCTTTTTATTCTTGCTTTAAAACTAGCCATGTACTTCTGAACTCATCTCTTCTTTATAGTACCTTGTCATATCCTTCTATGAACAACTAAGTCACACAGGCCTCGTCCCATTGGCCAACCTTATCACCTAAAGCCACTACTTCATTAGATAAATTATCTGTCTTGCAAATTATCTTATGGTTTTACAAATGTTTAGCTATTTCCTAATGTGAGTCATAATGTTATCAGATTCAATAATAGTTTCCTCACTACCCACTGCTTGACTCTGAAGCTAATTCTACATAATTTTGTTGTTTTTGTTTTGTTTTGTTTTGTTATGGCAACACCCCACTTCTGGTACCAACTTCTGTATTAGTCAGCTTTCACTGAGTGCAATCATAGTAACTGCCTAAAGTCTCAGTGGCTTCTAAACACAAAATTTAGTTTTGCTCATATGTAATGTGAGCCTTACCTAATGACAGCTGACTTATACACTTATGCACTGGGACTTTAAGTTCGAAAGGAAGGCCTCAGTGCTTCAGAGATGGTATTATAGTAACCAGGAAATCCGACAAGAGGGAAGAAACTTTCTCCTTCTGCTGTTTTTCTTAATATAGTGAATGACTTCACCATCTATCTAGCTTCCCAAAGCTACAAATAGATAGATGAGTAATCCTCTATTTCTTCCTCTCCTTCACCCCCTACACTCTCCAGTCATCAAGTAAAAACATTCCTGGCAACTGGAACATTACCTGACTCATTGTGTAGTCTCTCTAAACGTTTGCTGTTTTTTATGTTAATGCACAAAAATATATGATCAAAAAATATAAAGTTTATGAAATCCCTATTCTGAAGCAGGGACTATTTTTATTTTTATTTTTATTTTTTAGAGAAACGGTCTTGCTCTGTTGCCCAACCTGGAGTGTAGTACCACAACCATAGCTCACTGCAAGCTCAAACTCCTGGGCTCAAGTAATCCTCCCACCTCAACCTCCTGAGTAGCTACTACTACAGGCATGTGCCACCATACCTGGATAATTATTTTAATTATTTTTTGTACACATGGCATCTTGCTATGTTGTCTAAGCTGTTCTCAAACTCCTGGCCTCAAGTGATCTTCCCACCTTGGCCTCCCAAAGCACTGGGATTATATGCATGAACCACCACAGCCAGCCTGAAGCAGAGACTTTAGCCCCCACAACTGTTAAGTGACAATACAAGGAACCAAACCCAGGTCTGCATCACTGAAATGCTCCTGTTCTTTGTATACCACATGCCTCTATTAGTCGCTGCTTTGGGACTAACTGGAGGACCATAAGAACAGGCTTAGGCAGACCCTAGTCTGCCACTAACTCATCTCTACTTGTGCTTTTAAATATGCTATGTATAAGGGGCAATGTGGCCTACTATTTGGTAGGCCCAGGGTAGGCCCAGGGTCATTTTCATCTTCATTTGAAGGACTCCAGAGCATCACCTTCATTTAACAGAATCCTTCTGAGAAGTATTGGCTCCTCTCTCTAAAATCTTGGATAACCCAGGATGAAGAATCTTATGTTATTGATTTTATCACCTGGCCGTTATTCTCATCAGCCAGGAAATTATGAGAGTAGCCACAGTACTGAGAGCCTTGTTCCCAAGAAATTGATCACAAATTGTAGTAGGTGGTGTTCAAAGATCAGATGATCTCAATGAATCACATATTTCAGCATTTATGTCCTGATATATTCTCCTCCCACATAGAAACTGAGTTGGCCTGTGACTCACTTTAACCAATAGAATACAGCATTATATTGTGCCAAATCTGGGCCTAAGCTTTGAGAATATCTGGCCATATTTGCCCTTTTAGGAACCTTGAGTTGCCATTTAAGAAGTCTTGCTGCCTGCAGGAACGTCTACTAGGAGAAAGCAAGTGGAGAGGCCACATGGAGAGAGTAGCCCTAGACTACATGAAGACAGAGAGAAAGATCTGCCATCTCAGCATCCCAGCTGAGTTCAACTTTCAGTCAACCTTTCTTGATTCTCCTGGCTATAGTGAAAGGTCAAATGAAGTAAGGTTTGAAAAGGTGATGTGTAAGCTGGAAAAGCACACAGGTGTTTGTTACATTCAATCAATCATAAGAGTGTGTTGAGTATTGAGTTCAGCCAGGCTGTGGTAGATAGTACAGGCAAGAGGATACCAACCCTATTCTGAAGGATTTCCCACTAGAGAACAAAACAAATTTCTGTGCAGAGAAACTGCATGTATGGACATTCTCCCACTCAGCTCTTGTCAGAACCACAAGGATGGAGGGAACAAAAGAAGGTCAGGACTGGGGAGTGGGGCTGGAGATGGTGTATGCCACTGAAGGTCAGAACACATAATGAGGTGGTCACACCACCTCTCCTAGGGGAGGCAGATTTGTTATGGCACCTTCTGGAGAAATCAACTAACTCGTTATGGGCTCTGTGAGTGAAACCCCATTTCAAGGGAGCCGGGTCGTAGAGGACAGAAAGGAAGGTGAGGTGGCATTAAACCCAAGGTGCTAAAATTCTGACGAACATTTATCCAGGGGACACAGGGAAATTTTGAAGTCAATTATCCTCCTCTGCAATAGCCCTCCATTCTTAGAAATGCATTCTCGTCCTTGGAGAAAGATCAAAAGTTCCTGGAAAAGGGCCACAACAGGAGCAAGACTGGCGAGATACTAATAGAGAGAGAGAGGGTGCCATGGATTCACAATGTGTGGTGCCAAGAACTAAAAAGAAAATAAATGAGGGAAAGTCAGATTCCCTCCTGGCCACAGAGGCCTTCAGGAGGCAGAGCAGCTCACAGGCTGCTGGAACCACTAAACTGATGTCCTGAACAACCAGTCAAGGCTGCAAGTGAGCTCCATTCTCAGTGACACTCCACGTGGCTAGTTCTGCCTCGTGAAAGAGCCCTTCTCTAGACTTAAAGAATTCTAGAATGGGCACAGCTTTAAGAGCCCAGCCAAAACTTTGCTGCTTTCTGAGCATCTCAGTACGAGCTGTTCATGGTTATGACTTGGACAGACTTATCCCAAGGCATGCCAGGACCTCAGCATTTCAGACTATGAGATGAAAAAAAAAAAAGGAAAAGAAAAGAAAAGGACTGACCCTGTTCTAAGGGTCTGAAGGGAAAGCCAAAGGCCCTTCTCACATGTACAAGTGGTGAGCCCAAGTTTGAATTAGGCTGGAGTTTTTGTGAAAGGAAATCTATTCAGGTGGCCAGTATAACAATGAGAAATCTGGTTTGCATGGATTCATGTATCAGGAACACTGGGAAATCAGCAATTCAGAGAGTACATGGGACCACAGATAACCTCCAGGCACACCAACTAATGGGCTGAATAGAACAAGGCAAATATTAGACTCCTTTAGGTACAAGGATAAACCTAACAAATATTCTACCATTCTTGGTCACAATTTCCTTAGGGAACACACCACTGCCTACTATTTAAGAAGTCAAGAACTGATCATTCCAGTGATGGAGTGCTCTCCTTTCCCTCCACTTTTCCGGAACTTTCCCACTTAGCTCCATTCTATCTCTATATACACAAATCCTTATCAAAGTTTGGCTCATGTTCTAGGGGACCAGCTGTCAATATATAACTTTATTTGTATTTGATGAATTTTTAAGTTTTTTTTTCTTTTTTCCTTTTTTCAGAGACAAGATCTCACTTTGTCACTCAGGCTGGAGTGCAATGGTGCAATCAGAGCTCAAACTCCTGGGCTAAAGTTATCCTCCTGCGTCAGCGGGGCTGGAACTACAGATGCATGTCACCATGCCTGGCTAACTTTTTATTTTTATAGAGACAGGGTCTTGCTACATTGCCCAGGCTAGTCTCGAACTTCTGGCCTCAAGCGATCCTCCTGCCTTAACCTCTCAAAATGTTGAAATTACAGGCATGAGCCACTGTGCCTGGCCTAAAGTCCATTTTAGTACAGTAATTAATGACTCAACACTTCTTTCCTCCTACCGATGCTTAGAACTAAAGATGACTCCCCAGATTGAAATCTTACCTTGACCATACTGATTCTTCCCTTGAAGATCTAATAGTTTGTTGATGATTACCTCATTTCTCTGCCCCAGGCTGACAATATTCCTAACTACGGCCTCCTTCTCTCCAGCAGATTATACTGAAAATTTTCTGGTTCTATTCACCCCTGATATACATGCCTAGGCCTCTTCTCTGCTCAGGTAAACTCTATATGCCTCACAGAAATATTTTAGTGAAGAAATAAAGTGGAAATCTAGATCCAAACTGCCCAAAAAATTCCATAAAACTACTGTAGTTCTAGAGCCTGTTTTCTCCAGACAATATTTTACAAAGTGGCCTGGTGTGTATAAGTAACAGATAAATGCTTATCTACTAAAGTAAGGGTAGGGAGAAAGTTTGCCAGGGGAGATCCTTAGGCCTCCAAAGGACTCCCAGACTCCATAGGAAACAGAGAAAGCACCACTGACCTAGCAAGTCACTCAACCTAGACTAAGTCACCTAATTTACAAAGGAGAAAACTAAGGCCCAGAGAGTGGAAGTAGTTTTCTCAGAGTCACAGAATAAATTGCTATCAGAGTCTAATCAAGAAATAACGTCTGTTCTGATACCATACTCTGTCTCTAAAATTTATCCAGGATATCCATGGAATCAGAAAATCAAGTTTATCAACTACATCAGTTTGACTTTGTTCATCTTATTTGGGAAATTGTGTAAAATAACAAATCCAACATAGTGTCAAATCAGATTTTATTAATTTCATTGATCCCTATTAGAGTCATCACAAACCTTTTATTTTAGGAGAATCAGAAAATGCTCAAATTGAATAAAAATAAGTTGATTGTGTTAGATAAATAATTCAAATGTGCTTTGAAAAATGCATTTTTTCTAATAAGTCATTGAAATCATTTTTCTATGGAAAACCACGTTAATAATTTAAATAGACTTGTTAGTGTATCTGTTCATGATCAATGCAAGGGCTGCAATCAACACTTGTTTGAAGCACATGTAGAAAATCTAGCAGGATATGAGATTTGGCAATACCTGCATGGAAGGGTGAAGTTAGTCTAGGGACTCAAGTTTTATAACATGCATATGGTGACCATATTTTCTAAATGAGAAATCAGGACACATGGTTGACAAGGAAGAATATCCTTATGGGGACAATGGAATAGATATAGCAACCAGGTCTGCTGCAGAGAACCTGGAACATATGGTCCAGAAAGATAGTCTGCAGGGGCAGTTTTGTGAGGCTTGTCTCCTTTACAATTAATGGTCTTATTTCAGGGTTGGGAAATTGATGTGTATTCCCAGTAACCGGGTCCTTAACTTTCACTTTGTCCTCCTCAGGCAAACTTTACTGAAAAAGAAAGGTCTTTGGAAAGTTAAAGCGCTCTAGAAATATGAACTAGCATAACTATTAACAAGATTATAAATATATAATTAATTTATATATATGTTGGACAAAGTATTTATTCATTGATCAATTTAACATACATTTATATGCCTATTTTGTATTACGCTTTGTATTGGACATTGAGGACATAGTGATAAGCCAAGCTTGATCCTGTTCTCATGAAGTTTACAGTCTAAAAGATGGTATACAAATACAGTAATAATCACAGTATGGTGGTCACATAGTCATAATTAACAGTCTATTTGCCATCTTTTCAACCATTTTTATGTGATAAGGTAGAACATGTACACCTATTAATAGGATACTAAGTACATACGTTTAGATACTTTGTAAATTACAACAAATCACTTCATTGCTTTGAGTCTCGCTTCCTGTGTTAGGCAGTTTTTCCATTGTTATTGTTATAAAAAAATACCTAAGACTGGGTAATTTATTAAGAAAAGAGGCTTTATTTTGGCTTCTGGTTCTGCAGGTTGTACAGGAAGCATGGTGCCAGCATCTGCTTCTGGTGAGGCCTCAGGAAGCTTGCAGTCATGATGGAAGTTGACAGGGAGCCAGTGTGTCACATGGGAAGACAGAGGGAGCAAAAGAGAGAGGGAGGAGGGGCCAGGCTCTTCTAGGCAACCAGATCTCACATGAACTCAAGGAGAGAACTCACTGATTTATTGCGAGGACAGTACCAGATTATTCA
Source organism: Mandrillus leucophaeus (assembly GCF_000951045.1). Classification (NCBI taxonomy): domain Eukaryota; kingdom Metazoa; phylum Chordata; class Mammalia; order Primates; family Cercopithecidae; genus Mandrillus; species Mandrillus leucophaeus. The sequence goes on along the minus strand of NW_012106463.1, from coordinate 731,793 downwards.
TGAGAGATCCACCCCCATAACCCAAACACCTCCCACCAGGCCCCACCTCTAACACTGGGAATCACACTCCAACATGAGATTTGGAGGGGACAAACATCAAAACCATATCAGTTCCCTAATATGCTACATAGGGATAATTAATAACTTCTCTTCATAGAAGAATAAAATGGAATTGTGCATGTAAAATGCTTTTTACTGAGACAGCCCTACAGTTTGCTTCTTAGTAGTAAAGGTATACAAGTGAAATGCAAAAATAATGTCAGTTTATTAAGGCATTTCGATAAATAATCTTTGCAGAATAGGTTCTGAGCTCCCTGGAATGTAAGAGTTTAATAGCTCCTAGTCCAATTCACTCAGGTTCAGAAAGAGGTGACTTGCCTCAAGTAAAGAACTGTTCTGTCTCACTACTGTTTGAGTAGCTCTCTGGTAAAAATGTGATAGAAGTTGTTATACTGAGGTATAAAAAATCAGGCAGTGGGAAGGCCCACTGGTTATCAGTTATCTTTCAAAGAGCTGGGTCCTCATACAGTAAACAGGAACACTTTCGCAGGTAGGAGAGGGATCCCCACTTTTTTTAGGAGAACACGATTTGAGGAATGTTAGGTATCTCGTCTTAGGGCCTAGATGAGTGGTAAATGGCTCCTGTCACAGAAGACAGGTCTGGAGGTAGGATGATGCTGTGTCACTGAGTGAAACGTGGCTTGTCAGCCAGATATGATCATTTTTTAATGTATTGCCTGAGTGCATGCCCCTTTTCTCATCTCCAGGTTTAAAAAAATCTTTGTGTGAGTGGCCAAGCGTTTTACAATTTTGTAGAAGACTATTAAGGTGCTCTATGCAGAAGTCTAACATGTCAGTTTCATGTCCTTAGGATAGACAAACACATATTCAACTTTTTATATACATCTTTTTTAATATCCAGGAAGGTATGCCTCCCACATTATACCCCCGTATGTTGGTCCTTAGAGACATATATGTGGTTGGTCTTCCAACAAAAGATATAAGGATGACCTCTTGATGCAACATACCACTTCCATGCCACTACATCTCACAAATATCTTGCTGAGGACCACCAGTATGTAGGCCAAAACAGTATCAGCTGCCTAAATTCCAGCTAATGATGGCTTTGCTTCCCTTTTCTCCCATGTAGACAGTCAAAGCAGTGAGTTTAGTCCCCACCAGAAACAGACAGTGGGTAGCGAAGGAACAAAAGTCATTCTGCACCCCACATGCAATTCTGAAGAAACCATGGCTGAGTCATGAAGAAAATGGTAGAGGTTGCCAGAGGAGGAAGCAGGAGGCACAGGACTTGGTGTGCATCTTAAAGGCAGCGCCTCAGTCTGTGGTTCTCTGCTGGCTGCATTCCAGAGAGCCAGTCTTCAGACATGTAGGCAGTGGAGACAGAAAAGGAATTCTCTGGAGGCCAGAAAAGCCAACCGGCTACCTGAGAGCTTAGCCACCACTGACATGGACAGCATTCTCACCATAACAACTGGTTAAAGGTAGTAAACCCTCTCTTATTTAACTGGCAAGTGATTAAGACTGTTCATTTTTGCTTTCCACAGAATATAAAATGAAACAAATTTCCAGAAAAGAGAAGTAACCCTAACTCACTCCCTGAGTGAAGCAAGAATGAGATGAGACATCCTGTGTTTAAATGGAGCCCAACAATATGTGGCCTCACGGGTTCTTTCACTTTTATTATTCCCACACATCTAAATCCCTTTCTTCCCTTCTTATGTCAAAACTTTTGATAAGCAAGTTTTCTTTCCGGGGGGAGGGAAGATAATATCAATTATTATTACATGATATCCCAATGTTTACATCAATGGGCTCAAACTAGCCATGCCGACTCTTTTGGGGGCTGTGTGAATTCATGTACTCAAACAGTAGACATGCTTGCTCAGAAGTCACACCTGTTGCCTGCATAATGCTACCTGAGCTGGGTACCCACAGGTAAGTGGACAACCACATGAGTAAAATGATGAGCAAAAGCTCTACTTCCTTTGCAAATGTCTCTTCAGAAAGTTCTTGTCTTCTTCCTCCTTCCTCACAAAAGTTTCTCTTCCTTGACATTTTTCTTTAGCAGATCTTATGTTATAATAGAACCACAGCTCCCCGGCCTTCACTGAGTGTAGCCACATCTAAAACTCTGAGACCGGTTATGTAAGCAAAGTTTTAGCTCTCAGGTAGACTGCTTCATGCCAGTAGACTTTTGTGTTTGTTGTCAGTAGTTTCCAAGTCACTTTCAGCCACCTTCAGGAATTTATTCCTGGTATCTATCTCTCACACACACACGTACACACACAGGTGCAGGCCTACACACTCAAATCCTTACACTGTGAATGTTACTGGTTGATTGACTCACACTTTATAATTTTCTTAGAACAGGGGCCTGTACATCAGCCTCAGCCCTCTTCCTGAAGAAGAGCCAATCCTTCCTGCCTCTTGGCCTGAGTGAGCCTACCTGCATTTCCAAGAGTTACCACATCATTTGCCCTGGAAATTTCTGCTGACTTCGAACAGATATTCAGAGTGTTTAGGGGAAAAATAAGACACCTTAACAGCATTGCCAAATAACTTGTGGGGAGGGAGCCTCAGAAATCACCACAGGCCTGAGTGGGAAGTCTATGAATCTTTGCAAAGTAAAATCCTTTTAGCACAGGATTCCTCCAGGCAATGGAAAGTGCCCTTGAGTATATAAAGATGGATGCTGGTCTCCTGTCCACACCTCGGGCTGTGGGAGAACGTGTGTATTTTTTAAAATGATGTTTATCAGGTCTAGGTTGTTTTTCCAGCTCAAAACTGAGACATGAAAATGGAATTTTTAGCCAGTAACTCATACATTTAGATTCCTGGTTTTTAGGTTTTGGAAAAAATGCACCTAGTTGTTTTCTTATTACAATACTGCTGGTTTTGTTCACCGGTCCGTGTTTTTCTTGGACTGTGGTAGAGTGGAATGTTTTAAATTATGGGCTTTTGCTTTTTACCCTGCGATGTCTACTAAATAAGTCCATCGTCTAATTCTAAAATTGTGAGGCAGCAAACATGCACTTGTAGCCAACAAAGCTACATTTTTATTCCAGAAAGGGTATTTCTGTTCTAAATTTACAGCAAAATAGCTCTGGAGACAAAGGCAGGATTTTGGCCAAACCAGACATGCTCTTTTATATGGCATGTTGTTTCCAATGCCCTTGCTAAGTACTCTACCTTGCTGAAGGTTTCTTTTTCACTATTAAAATCTATAGTAAGTGTTTTGAAGTCTTAGCTGATGTTAAAAAAAAAAAAGAAAGAAAATTTGCTATGTTTTGACTTAGCCATTAAAACGAAGCTCAATGACAACAAAAAATAAACCCACTACTCTGTGGGATGAAGAAATTTGATATTTGGAATCAAAGACTAAGTCATATTTTAGGCTTTTGTTACCAACAATGTTACCAGTCCAAAGCAGTTGTAAATTAAATTTAAGTGAAATGGATTAAACCCCTCTTGATGGAGCTACTGCAATTTGGCTAGACTCCTTGTCCCTCTCTTTTCTGCTATAATCTTTTTTTTTTATGCCAGCGGCTGGGGCTGGATACTGGATGACCTTTAATGCCTCTTCCCGATCTGAGATTCCAGAACTTTATAATACTGAAGCTACAAGTTACTCTGAATCAGTAATTCTAAGAATCTCTGATTCTCTGCCTACGTGTATCTCAGACATCATAATAGGCCGTAAGGTGGTCTCCTAGTCTTTTGTTATTATTATTATTTATTATACTTTAAGTTCTAGGGTACATGTGCAGAACACACAGGTTTGTTACATACATGTGCCGTGGTGGGTTGCTGCACCCATCAACCTGTCATCTACATTAGGTATTTCTCCTAATACTATCCCTCCTCCTGTCCCCAACCCCCCAACAGGCCCCAGCGTGTGATGTTTCCCTCCCTGTGTCCATGTGTTCTCATTGTTTATCTCCCACTTATGAGTGAGAACATGCAGTGTTTGATTTTCTGTTCTTGTGTTAGTTTGCTGAGAATGATGGTTTTCAGCTTTATCCATGTTTCTGCAAAGGACATGAACTCATCCTTTTTAATGGTTGCATAGTATTCCATGGTGTGTATGTGCCACATTTTCTTTATCCAGTCTATTATTGATGGGCATTTGGGTTGGTTCCAAGTCTTTGCTATTGTGAACAGTGCTGCAATAAATGTATGTGTGCATGTGTCTTTATAGTAGCATGATTTATAATCCTTTGGGTATATACCCAATAATGGGATTGCTGGGTCAAATGGTATTTCTAGTTCTAGATCCTTGAGGAATCACCACACTGTCTTCCACAATGGTTAAGCTAATTCATACTCTCACCAACAGTATGAAAGTGTTCCTATTTCTCCACATCCTCTCCAGTATCTGTTGTTTCCTGACATTTTAATTATCACCACTCAAGTTGGATTAAAGACTTAAACATAAGACCTGAAACCTTAAAAACCCTAGAAGAAAACCTAGGCAATAATACCATTCAGGACATAGGCATGGGCCAAGACTTCATGACTAAAACACCAAAAGCAATGGCAACAAAAGCTAAAATGGACAAATGGGATCTGATTAAACTAAAGAGCTTCTGCACAGCAAAATAAACTATCATTAGACTGAACAGGCAACCTACAGAATGTTCTCCTAGTCTTTAAAATGAGCCATGGGTGATTGTGAAGTAGAAAACCAGGGTAATTATAACCTTGTCTTCTAAGTAGGCATCCAACTATTGATCCCGATCCTGCCAACAGCTGGAAAATCAAAAGTAAAACAAGAGTCACTTGTTGGAACTTTTGACTCCAAGTTGCTTGTAAGTAGGCAATAACAAAGCCACGAATATGCTGTGTAATGGTTTAGATTCTAAGAAGAGCTTCAGAGTTAGTATTTCTATTCAACACTTGAAAGAAAAAAATTCAAATGCAGACTAAAAGGATTCTGGCAAGTTTTCCTTCTCTTAACATGCTTTTTTTTTTTTTTTTTTTTTTTTTTTTTTTTTTTTTTTTTTTTTTTGAGTTTGAATTAGTCAGCTTAACTACTATTTGAAAGTTGTGAGTTGGGAAGAAGATGATGGCATTGCTGTTCCTGAGTTGACACTGGTGTGTCTTGGAGGAAGAGAAGAGATGACTTTATTCACTGTCCACAACCTCCCTGCACCCAGATTAGCTTCAGTTAATCAAAGGCAAGACTCTTACTGGTATGCAAGCCAATGGGGTGAGAACACATTTTCCTGTGTCATTAGAATGCCATATGAAACCAATTCCACTTACAAGGACTCCTTTCTTCAATCCTTGCTCTAAATCACTCTTCCCCTTTTATATCTACTATTTACAGATTAGTACTAGAATTTGGGATCTGGATGGAAAGTTCTCCTACTAGAAGAGAGGGGGAAAAATACTGTTATGTTAGCAAAACATATTCTGCAGAAATCTAATTGGTCTACCCTGATGTTCTCATCAAGTACTTGTTTTCTGTCACCTCTTTAGTGCCTGCTAGTTTTTGAGCTTGGTGTTTACTCAAATACTAACTCTGGTATTCACCTTCCAGGCCCTTAAGTTTGTCCATTGGACACAGCTTCTCCTGTTGTCTTCCTAGCCCCTCCTGGTGGCCACAATGTTTGCCTGCTGTAACCTTAGGACCCACACTCCCTCTCATACTAGGCTTAGCCCTAGTAAGGGTAAGACATCATGGAATTCTCAGTCTTTGGATGCTAAGAGGGAGGGGAGCAATTTTTGCTTAAGCAAAGATGCTGTCAAACACGAAATGGTCTCTAGCCTATCAGCAGTATTTAGCAGTGGTTTGGATCTGCTTTTAATACAGCTAGTATGAGCTTACTCAATACAGATAACAAAGCATCACCTCCTTAGATGTGAGCAATATACTTCTATAAATATAATCTTTTAGCTTTTTTAGCAATCACAACACACTAGTGATTTCCTTTGACTTTTTTACTTATTAAAAATGCATAGGACCCCATCCCCCAACACACACATGTACCTACACAAACAAGCTGATTTCAATCTTAAAATTAGACAATTGGTTTTTCAAAGCTGAATAAAAGATTTTGCATTCATTTGTTGCATTGAATCTTGTACACTGCATCAATTATTTTAACCCTCCAATATTATTTTTGACCCCTGATCCTACCATCTAAATTTCAGCAATTACTCCGAGCTTGGTGTCATCTGTGAACATGATGTTCATGAACTGAACAAGCCTAAGATGTGTCATGAGATTCACCACTGAAGGGACCAGCCTCCAAGCTAATACAAGTGACTCCTAACCTGCTGGAAAGGGCACTGGAGAAAAGATGCAAATTGGCTTGTACAAGTCTCAGTTTTCTCATGTGGTGGTTTTTCATGTCTTCTTCTCAGGATTGTTTGAAGATTAGGTAATTTTAAGATAGGGCTTAGAAAAAAATGTGTATCACATAAAGAGTGTGCTTTAATATTAGTTTCATTTACTACTTGGGTAAAACTTTTCAAATAGCCAGGAACCAATGTAACTATACTATGATCTATCCCACCCTTGACTAAAAGTCTTGCAGAAAGCCATCTCTGTCTTGTCCATGGTAGTACTGCTCGAAGTCTGCCAAAATACCAAATAACAGGGTTGCCCTTCAAAGATGCACTTGAAACAGTAAAGTGAAACATCGTTTTATTGTCTTTCTCTTTTTCACAGTGGCCTTGTATCAACTGTCACAATTACATGAATTCAGAAATGTAATTATTTATAATAATAATGGTATCTCATATTTATGCAGACTTTTAGGGTTTTTACGATACTTTCACATGTATAATCAAGTCATCCGTTACTCATAGCAACTCCATGCATTTAGGATTCCCAACCCCATATTACAGATTAGCAACCTGATATCTGAAGAGTTTCAATGGCTTGCTCATAGTCATAAAAGCAGTGATTAAGCTGGTACAAAACCCTGCTCTTGTGGTGGTTAGTTTGGCACTCTTTCACTCTACCCAAGTTTATTCTGGTTGTCAGAATGACTAAAAGTCCCAAGGGTTACCTCTGAGTAGAACCCTACAAGAGAACTTGGCTTAATACCAGTAACACCCATTTCTTTATGAATTGCACAGATTCACTTATCAGATTAGCCCAAGCAAAGAGCAAAATTCTAAGGAACAGGTGAGTTTTCATGAAGGGAGAGCAAGGAGGACTAGTCAAAGACACAAGAGGTCAGTCTAGGCTGGGGTACAGCAGCGAGAAACCCAGAAGGTGAAGGTTGGCAAAGTGCTAAGTAAGGGCCAAGAACCACTGGGGACTATCTTTGTCAACTTCACACCTGCTTCCCAAAGTCAGTTATATGTATAACTTTTTGATCTACATGCTTCTGCCCAAAATTTTAAATAGTGCCTTTCAGCTCTCCAGCATTCTCCATGAGCTTTGGCACACTCCTCCAACGGTCTGTATCGCTCACCCGCATGCATTTGCAAAGTAACTGCTCATGGACCGTGCCAAGGAAAATATATCCACAATGTGGGCCATGGTCAGAGGCTAGAAGACTTGATTTAATACAGCAGTGCTCAGCTTTTCATGTTTTCCTCTACGAACCTCAGAAAGTCCTACGATGGCAATAGCAGACAATCAGAGGTTCTGATCTCCACGAGATAAGCAGGATCACCAGGCACAAAGAAATTCCATCCCAAAGTACAGAATCTTTAAATATTTGTAGGCTGCTTGATCTTATTTTGGGCAAATGTGATTTTTCTATTAGGCTTATTTATTTATCTGAATATTTGTTTGGATGCATTCATGCCCCATTTCTTTCCACTACGTGTTTGAAGTGATCATATAGCATAAATGCAAACACTGAAAAAAAAATAAGTGAAATGAAAAAGTTGGGACATAGAAGTATAATGGAAAATCAAGACCAATATAAGAAAGTCCCTAAATATGCCCACCTTTAGGATCAGCATAAGTGTCATAAAAGGATATCTTATTTTACTAAGACTGTCCTGTAACACTGGAAAAACAAAATGGAAATAAAATCAGTTCTTTGGTTTTCATTACCGAAAAGGGGGACTTATGTTGGACTTTTTGCAACACTGAAAATAAGACTTCTGCTTTAACCTAATATTTTCAGACCTCAAAGCTTCTGTACAATAAAGCCAAAGATTCATTCTTCTCTGGGCACCTGCTCCCCAACTCTAACAAGTCCTTAATGAGTCCACCAGTAGTAACGGCAAAGAAAACAGACCTCTGGACCACACAGCTCTCCTGTTTTCTCCCCAGAATTGGAATTTGTAGGGAGAAAGCAGGACACCACCCCTCCTCCACAGCCACAGGAAAACCTTATAAAAAGGGTGTGAAACCCAAGAAATCTTTCCATCGCTATGGTATACACACATAGGGGCTCACATGTGCTAGCAACTGTGCCAGAATATTTACGTCTACAAATAACCAACTTGCCAAAGGTTTAAGAAAATCAACGATAGAATTAATATTCAACCCTAGATTTTGAGAAAGTGGCAAATTTCAATAAAAGTGCTGAAGTCAGCTGAAATATACAATAAACCAGGGGCTGGCAAACGTTTTCTGTAAAGTCTTGCAGATAGTTGATATTACAAATAGTAAACATTTTAGGCTTTGGAGATCATATATTTCCATCATGATTATAAAATTCTGTCATTGTAGTATTGTAGTTTGAAAGCACTCATATGCAAATGAATGAATGTGGCTTCCTTCCAATAAAACTTTATTTACAACAACAACGACGACAAAAAGGACAAGCGCTGGATTTGGCCCACAGACTACAGTTTGCTGACACCAGATAAAAATAAAAACAGAAATGACAAGTTCTAGTTTTGAACACTGACCCTAAAGACCAGCTTTAAGTGCTGGCATGAATTAAAGATGCTGTCTCTGAGACTCCCGGAGTTCCCAGAACTTCCAACCAGAGTGTGCATCTCCAACTTTGCTTTTCTTCAACCTCTTCCAGAAGGTGCTGGCCCTGACAGTTTCTATGCTGCAAATGAATGAAGGATGATGAAACATGAATTCCAGTCAACACACTGATGACACATGTGACTTGATACACAGTAAGTGCTTTATCTATGAACCTTCACAGTCCTTTCTTTAAAGTGCTGATGACATGCAGGGGAGGGAGGATGTGATTATCTTCACCAGGTCATCAGCCCAGCAAGAAATCCTAGGCAAGTCACTTAATCTGCTCCAGCTCCATGTGTTTTCATTAATAAAATGGCAGCATAATACTAACTCATGGAATTATGAGAATCAAACTGAGGGAAACATGGAAAGGGCCTAAAAGCAGGTGAATGAACCAAAATAAGAGGCTGAGAACTGGTGGCCCAGGGGACACATCCAGCCTGCACATATTCTGTTTTGTTGTTGGTTTGGGGCTGAGCAACAGCAGCTCTGTCATGGAGTGCATCCTCTCCAGTTCATCCCAATGCCCACCACTTCCTATTGTGCTACCTTGAGTGCACTTCTCTAGTCAATGTTACTTGCCTGGACTGTGTAGATATTTGAGATTTGGACTCCTGGACTAAATTCTCCCTTGATGCTTCTGACATTTTATAGGACAGTATGAGGCTTTGATGCATGCCCTTCACTGTGCTCTGTGCTTTGGAGCCTCACAATGATTTCAGTATGAGAAATTTGAGCCTGGGTAACCTTTGATTCTAGATCAAAAATCGAAAGAACCAGGATCTAAGCTAGGCCATTTCTACTCTGTAGGTTTCAGGAATTTCACTTTACTTTGAGTCTCAGTTTTCTTATATATCAAATGGGGATAGAAATATAGGAGGTTATTATGAACTAAATGTCTGTGTCCCCCGGAAAATTGGTGTGTTGAAATTATAACTCCCAATGTGATGGTATTAGGAAGGGAGGCCTTTGAGAGGTGATTAGGTTAATAGTATGAAGCTCTCTTGAGTGGTGTTAGTGCCTATATGAAAGAGACCTTAGACCCCTCATTCCTTCTGCCACATGAGAACACAGCAAGAGGATGACCATCTATGAGCCAGAAGTGTGCCCTCACCAGAGACAGAATCTGCTGACACCTTGATCTTGGACTTCCCAGCCTCCAGAACTGTGAAAAACAAATATTTGTTGTTTAAGTCACCCTATGTATGGTATTTTTAAAAATAGTCACCTGGAAGGACTAAGACACAGGTTAAATGAGAGGACATACCTACTATCTTAGTTCATTCAGGATGCTAAGACAAGGTATCACAGACTGGGTGTCTTAAACAAGAAACATTTATTTCCCACAGTTCTAGAGGCTGGAAGTCTGAGATCAGGGAGCCAACATGGTTGAGTTCTAGTGAGGGCCCTCTTCTTGATTACAAGCTGTCATATCTCATTGTATCCTTATAGAGTAGAGAAAGTGAGAGAGCTCTCTATAGTCTCTTTAATGAGGGCATGAATCCCATTCATGAAGGTTCCACCTACATGACCAATCACCTCCCAAAGGCCCCACCCCCTAATATCATCACCTTGGGGGTTAGGACTTCAACATTTGAATTAGGAGGGGACACATTTAGTCCACTGCACCTATTAATAGTGTAGTACCCAGTATATAATCAAGGCTCAGTAATTGTAAATCCTGCCTTCTATATGTCTATCTTCACAGATTTGCAAAATACATATGATGGCTGCCTTCCTTATGGGCAATTTTTAAGAGGTCTAGAGATGCCCTTTGTGAGTAGTGGGGAGATGACGAGCTGGACTGAAGCCACCCTGGCTGTCATAGTCCCCTCGCCATGCATTTCTCTGACTCTCTGCCTTTTCAATAGACCTTTCTTCCCTGCCTACTTGGGTCTATAACTCCACCAGTCTGGGGTCTTATTATCAAACAAGAGCCTTCAGCACCAGGGAGTAGTTGCAAAGCCCTTGAAAGTCTTCTTTCGATCAATTCAATACCTTTGGTTACAGTATCTTATTGACGCTTTTCCTGTTGGTTCCTTGTTGAGTAACAAGGAAGAACATCTTACATTAATAAAGAATCCATTAATCCTACTTCTTAAAGGGAGTTGTGCATACTAGACTAGAATATCAGTTAGGAAAGACAGTAGACATTGCAGAATTTCTCCTGCACCCGCTACAAGTGACAAATAGCATCTGATGTAGTGCTTCCAGTAATGAGAACTTTGCTACCTCCCAAAGCAGCACTTTTGGACAACATTGCGGAGAGATTAGTTCATGCCCTTTATCCATTCCGTTCAAATCCTTTAGGCTCTTGCTTCTTGTTTAAGCAAGGTAGTCACTATCACTTTCAGCTTTAAGCTACCCACAAATTCAGCAGCATGACATCCATGACTTCATCAATGACCTCAACAAAAATATGAGCCACAGCAGTAACTTTGTACATGTTCTGTTGCCTGCACTAATTCTCCTCTCAGCTGCTTTGAGTATAGTCATTTGCTCAGGTATAAAACACATGTATATCCACAAGGTATAGTTTCTAAAGGTCTCTGAGCAGGACCATATCCAGAGGTGGAATCTCCTCAATAATTAGAAAAGACTAACAGGGATATTTAATCACCTGGTCGCAGCCAATGATCTTAGGTTGGATTTAGAGAAACTCAGGCTGTGGACAAATGGTACCAATAAATCTCAGTGCCCTAGGCTGGATCACCAGGGGGGTTGGTTTATATTCATCAGGCAAATTGCAGAGGAGGAATATTATGACCTAGTAGACTGATTTTCAAACATTGCTAGAAGTCTCATATATCAAATAGACTAAGACAGAGCTTCTCTGGCTGAGTCATCTGCATGGACCCATCTCTACCCATGAGACCCCTTAAGCAACTCCACAGATACTGTTGGAGAGACACATTAGAGAATAACTCTAGCCAATCATCAGTGCTGGACAGATCTCAAGGCTGTCATTGACTTGCTGTTTGATCCTGCTCAAGTTGCTTCTGCACGTGATTTTCTGTAGCTATAAAATGAAGTTAATGGAAATAAGTTTTGTTTCACTTCAGTAATACTATAGCTCCTTATATTACATTTTTAAATCTACTAACTCTGTTATTATGCCTGGACCATCAGAGAGAGTGATCTCTCTAACCATGGTACCAATGGAAATATTTGGTGGAGAGAAGGGAGATGTTTCTAAATCATGTAATAGTCTTGACAGCCCAAGGTATAATTCTTTGTACAACTCATAACTTGAAGCAATTGTTTCCACTTTAAAATCTGTGCATAACAGGAAATCTGTTGGGAGAAAATTAAACATTTTTCCTGTTAAGATAGTTCCTAGTAAATGAAATGTTTTGTTTTGAAAATTATTTTAACATAATCATTGCTTTGCAATGAGGCATCTGATTTTTTTCTTTTTAAAATGTTCACCAATTTTACTAAATTTGATGTTTATTTCTCTACAAAAATAATAAGTGCACCTTCATTGTAGAAAATGCAAAACTACAAAAAGGTATACAAAATAAAGTAAAAAACTGAAGAACAAACAAATAAACAACAACAAAACCCATCATCAAGATAATGGTAAATATTTTTCTAGATTTCTCAATGTCAGATTCTTGTTTTCTACTCAATAATATATAGATGGTTGCATGTTTTTAGGGGTAAGATAGGTTTTAATGAAATTTGAGAAATGGTTATATAAAGTTGATATTATTATATTTCATCTATACTCCAGTGCATAGATGCACCACCATATACTTGTTTTCCCCTTTCTGTGGATGTTCACATTGTTTCCACTAATTCACTGCTAGGCACAACTCTTTAACAAACATACCTGTATACTTGCATTCTATTCCAATTATCTCCATTGAATAAATTTGTATTCATGAGATCACAGGATACATACATTTTAAATCTTTACACATCCTGCCATCCAGGTAGATTATACTTTCATTACTATCAACTTATATTTGAATGTTCTCATTTCCCTATGTCTTTGCCAACTCTGGATATTATCTCTATTTTCCCTCTTACCCATCTGATATGGTACAAGGAAATCATTTCATAGGTTTTGTGAGCATTTATTTTACTAGAGTTAAGTTGAATGATCTCTTCAGATGTTTATGGGCATTTGTATTTGTCATTTTCTCAATGGCTGCCTGTAATTTTTACCCAAGTTACCATTGGATTATTTGGTATTTTTCTTGCTTGAGAATGTTTCACAGTTTGCCTTTAGAATTATAACTTTAAATACTTTTTCATATCAAGAAATGTTTAACATAGTCAATCTCTTCCTTTATAGTTTATGAGTTTTGTGCTATGGCCTCCTAAGCATAAGAAAATAATAATGTGCTTCATTATTTTTTTAATAATCATGACTTTAATTTTTGCATTTAACTATATGAGCTGTCTGAAATTAATTTTTATATAAAACATAAAATATTAATTCATCTTCACTCTTTTCCCAAATGGTCAATAAATTATTCTAATACTACTTGTTAGTCCTCGTTTCTTATCATTGATCAGAAATACCATTTTATCATATAAATATATTCCCAAGTTTATTTGAATCTACTTCTGAACTAATCTATTATAGTCAATTAAACTATTTTTCTAGCCCTAAATAATACCATACTATTTTAATTAATATGGCTTTTTAGATTTTTTAAAAAAACAAATATATGATATTGTTCTTTCTAGTTAATTTTCATATTTATCTTCCAGAGATGAAGTTTAGAATAATTTTGACAAGTTTTCATTACCAAGACATGGATCTATTGTTTAGAATTTTATTAAATTTAATTCTTTAAGAGACTCTTTTTAATATTAAGACTGTTATTGTCAGAACAAAGGAAATACCTTTATTTTTGTATGTTTCAGTTTTCTTTAAACACACCTTGGAAATTTCTTGTTGAATTTACTTTATGTATTTTATGAATTTTTGCTACAACAAATGGGATTTTATTGTATTAAGGCGTAGTTTATTGTTGAAATGTAAGAAAGCTATTTTTACATTAAAAAATTATCCTCCTGACTGAACACTTGATATTTTCTAATAGTTTTTTGATTATTTTGAGTTTTCCAGCTCTACAACCATATCATTTGCAAGTTATGATTGCTGTTTTCTTTCCAATATTCATATTCACAGCACTCCATAATAACAGTGGAGATAATGGGTGTATTCATTTCTATGACTGCCATAACCATGTATCATAAGCTTAAACGATACAGACTTACAGTCTTACAGATCTGGAGGTTACAAGTCCAACACATGTTTCAGTGGGCTAAAATCAAGGTGTCAATAAGACTATATTCCTTTCTGGAGACTCCAGGGGAGAGTATGTTTCATTGCTCTTTCCAGTTTCTAGACACCACCCACATTCCTTAGTTGTGGCCCCTTCCTCCATCTTCAAAGCCAGCAACATTTCATCTCTTTATGCCTTTCTTCTGTGTCACCTCTGCCTCTGTCTCCCTCTTCCACTTTTAAGAACCCTTGTAATTACATTGGGCCCACTTGGATAATACAGGAATAACTCCTTATTTTAAGGTCAGCTGATGGGCAATCTTAATTCCATGTGGAAACTTAATTATTTGCCACATAACCTAACATATTTACAAGTTCTGGGAATTAGGGCATTAGGACGAAGACTTCTTTGGGGGACTAGTGATTCTGTGTATCACAACAGGTAGCTTTGTTTTATTCCCAACTTGGTTTTGTTTTATTCTCAACTTTAATCAGAATGCTTTTATCCATTCCCAGTCAAGCACTTTTCAACATATGCATATGTAAGAAATGGAAATATCCTTTTTGCTTACTTCACTAAGGATGTTGTTATTGTTGTTTTGTTTTATAATCAAGAATAAAATTAGAGTTTTATCAAGTTTTCAACAATCAACCAAAATAATAGTATTTTTTTCATTTTTGACTTGATAAGATTCTAAATTATATTCATAGATGCCATAGTACTAACCCATGCGTGTTTTCTTAGTGTAAGTCACTATTGATCATGGTGTAAAATCTAAGTTCCATGAGAGACAGAAATTTTGTCTATTATATTTATTGTTATACACCTAGATCCTAAAACGTAATAGAAGTTCAATAAATATTTGATAAATTAATCTGCTAATCAAACTGCTAATATTTAATTTCTTTTGGATTTTTACATCAGTATTTATAAATGAGATCAAATTGTATTTTTTGAAACAAAATCTATTGATAATAATGAATTCCACTACTCCACCATGTTAAAATGAGATACTCTGGGAATTTTTCCCCAATCTGTGACAGTTAGTTTTGAGATCTTGTTATTGTCCTTTTGTCTTTATTTTAACTCTATTTTTTTAAAAAAACTATAACCTTTACAAATGATTTTTTAACTATAATTACTCCAGTTTTTAGGTATAATTATATTTATTATACTTAATGCCCAATTCAGCCCTTTTCTACTCAGATTTTCTCATTCTTGAACACTTTTCCTTTCACTATTCTTAAAAATCTCGGGGTTGTCTGAGCTATATCTTTAAGTAGATTTTTCAGGAAGCTCACATGGGTAAAATATTTCCCAAGACTTATATATTTGATAATAACTTTCCATTAGTTTTATGCATTGGTGACAACTGGTTATAGAATTTCTGTTTCTTGTTCACTTTTTTTTTTTTTTGACATTCTGAAGTCAACCTGACTTACTTTCTCTTCAAGTAATGTAACTTTCCTGAAGTTTAAGAGGTATTTTTTCCTTTTCTTTGAAATCTAATAGCTTCACTATGCTATATTTGGTGGGATTTTGTTCTCTTGTAAGTTTCCTTATATAGGGAAAGCCCTTCAAACTAGAATGTCAGTTATTCCTCCAAATAAGAAAAGTTTTCTTCTCTCAGGTCTCAGATTATATTTCTATTCCACTTCAAGTGCTCCTTTTCTTTAAATACCATGTTTTGTTCTCCCTATCATATTATAATATTGGTGGATACTTTTGTCTTTTCTTACTTGTTCTTCATCCTGTTATTTTTCAATTCTGTCTCCACACTATTTACTTAATATTTTCAGGTGTTAATTCTGGTATTTGGGAGCTAATACTTTATTTTAAAATTTATAGTATATTATTTTCACTCTTCTATCTTTCCTCATTTCTACCAGCTTTCTGTTGTAATCAGTTGTGTAATTATCAGTATACCTCTCATTCCATAAAATCCATGTTTTTCTTTAGGGTGTGAGTTAGTTGCAACTAAAATGTTTTTCTATTTCCTTGACTACATCTTCCTTCAAATTTTGCTCTATTTGTATTCTGCATGTAATGCTCCATCTATTTGTGCATGTGTTTATTTTTTCCAACTCTTATTGTGGTTTCCTATTGCAGGAATTTCTTTTCATTTGTCTTTGAACAGAGTCATTGTATCTGAAGCTGCTCCTTTCTTGAGTTGGCGTGGATTTCCTGTTGTCTTGAGCAATGTTTGAATCTCTTCCTTGGAATATGAGCTGGAACACCAGAATTTTTTTTTTTTTTTTTGGCCTAGTCACTGAAGTGCCCAAAGGGTGTGGACAAGGAGCTGGGGTTTTGTATAACCACAATTAAAGAATTTTGTCTTTGCTTTCTTTGTCTGTAATTTTTGGAAGTAACTGAGGATAGTACTACTCTGTTGGTGACTCAGTTCCCCTGTCTCATGGAGGAGTGAAGTTGAGCTTTGAATCTGGGTTTGCTCCTCTCTCAGGGTGACTGGTTATAAAAGATGCTGTCCTTGTTGCTGTCCCTGTTTCTCACATGCTTTTGAATTGGTTTAGCCATGCATTGATTCCACACCATACTAAGCCTGTGTTTGCTGCTGTTGGATCAGCCCAGGAAGTGAATCCTAAGAAATTACCCCTCAATGCCTCTCATGCCGTCTGTCCTGCTAAAGGTCAGAGGAAACATTGGCAGCAATTCCAGCCAAGATTTTATAATGCATTTTTATCAACACTGGGGAAAAGGTTCTTTATAGAAGGTAGTTCCCTGGAACAACCTGCATCTTAACCCCTGTGCTTCCAAATCTGGACTATGAGCAAAGTTCAGCTTTTCTTTCCCTTTCTTCCTGCTCTACTGCAATGTTGTTGCTAAGCGTAGTCAGGCATTTGTGCTAGGCATCTACTTTCAGTACTGTCCAAATTGTCCTGAATCTGAAAAGCATTTTTCACAACTCTCAGAATATAACTCCCCTAATTTTGGCTAATGGCTTAGTCTGCTATGTTTGCTTCAATATTTTTCATTTTTGTTTATTTGAGAAGAAGGGAGTTTTATGAATCTTCTTTTTAGGATATCTTTTATTGATTTCTTTTTAATATTCTAATTCCAAACTCTTTTTTAAAATTTTTTATTCTTCACTTCAACTTGTACTGTTTTACAACGCACTGTAATAAAGTTACAGTGTATTAAAAACATCCTACTATTTTTCACTTTCTGTTTATGACTCAGATTCGCTGTATAACTTTTTTCATATTGCTTCACCTCTATGGGCATTATTTTGCCCAGCTGCTAAGCAACCAGTTTGCATCAGGCAGTCTCTCAGTACCCTCCCAGTGCTTGAAGTTCATTAAATGGAAAATACTAACCATGGATTTCTGAGAATTGCCACTGTCCTTGGTTTGGGAGCTGCCTAGGGAGGGAATGGAGGGACAGGAAGGTATTGGGTTCTAATCTGTAACTAAATCACCCTGGATCTGAGAGCACACAAACTGTGAACAGCATAGGAGACACATCTGGAATCCCCTGCCCCAAGACTTTAAGAGTCTGACAAACAATCTCAAAGGAAAACAATGGTTCAGATTTCAGCCACTGGCCTGGAAAGTTAACACATCCACCTGGCAAGACTCCCAAAATCGTAGCAAAAGGAGACTTTAAATCTGAAATTCACATCTAAAAATATGTATTCTTTGAGAGCTGAGGTGAAACTTGATCCAACAGAAATCATTCCACTGTCCATTGGCACTGATTCATCAGGAGTTAATCATGGCCAATTCAACCTTCTCTAAATGCAGTTTAAGAAAATAGACAAGTATCTATCCCAGGAATTTCATAGAACCCAATTTTGTTTCACAAGCAGGTCCATTCCCAAAGACGACAGATAGGCTGCCCTGCTCCACAAAGATCTCATCTTATTTTGTTCATCTGGAGCCAACTGCTAACCCCATCACTAGAGGATGCAGGGCCTCTGAATTTCTTGACAGGCAAGATTCCCTAGAGCATGGCATTCTTGTGGTCTGGATGGTCTTGAAAAATCAGAGAAAGACAGAGACAATGGTGGCAAATGGAGGCCAGGCTGAGAGTCAGGCAGGGCCCTTAGGGAGGTTTATGCTTCGGCATCGTCGAAATTGCTGGTTTATTTTGAGACCTTCAGTTCCGGTAACCCTGAGATCAGCTGGAGTCTCTCTGCTCCCTTAGTGTCTAGACAAAAATGAGTCAAAATCTCGTTTTATATGTTATATGAGTCTATAGCAAATTATCAGGGGACTTAGGTACTTTAGGCATGTCCATACCAAAAATGAACTTTACCATTCCACCATTAGGGGTGTCCTCTGACCACTTTCCGTATCATTTTCTGCTTCCCATAGTCTTTTAGGCAGAGGAGGCTAAACATTATAACAAACAACCTCAAAATCCTGGTGTCAGTCCAGTTGAGTATTTAGAGGAAAGTCTTATGCAGTGTTCCAGGAATCCAGTCTCCTCTCTAGTGGTTCTATACTGGAGTTCACCTCTGAATCTTCTGCATCCAGTTGTGAGGTAAGGAAACAAGCATGGAGAATTGGATATGGAGAACCACACAGGATGTTTCAGGGGCCAACCCACAAAGTGGCACACATAATTTCTACCCAACTCTATTGGCCAGACTTGGTCACATGGCCCCATCCAACTGTAGAGGAAGCTGGGAAATGTAGCTATAAATGGACCCAGAAGGAAAATTATATTTGATGAGAACACAGTATTGTTTCTGCCATACCACCTTTTGGGGTCCTTTGTCATGCTTCTCCCTTTTCTGTTTTCTTCCCATCCCTACCTCTCAGGGTCTCATGTAGAAGAATTTAAACATTCTCTTGTGCTCTCATAATACTCTTTCCCACCAAACATCAACATGACCTCATGATGCTACTCAATACAGCAGGCACTGCTTCCAGAGTTGGACTAAGAATTCAAATCTATTTACCTTCTAATCTAATTATCTATTCACAAAACGGGAAAATGAAACCCTTAGATTTTATAAGTGGAAGAGCTTGAATTTGAATCGGTATCTTAAGTTCATCACTTTTTCGCCTACATTATAATGTTTCATCTCTTTAGTTAGAATGTAAGTTCAACATTAGAAGAAAGATCTTGCTGTAGCCAACCCAACCAGCCCAGCACCTGGCACAGAGAAAGACATTTGTCAGGTGACAGGATACTCAGTAACTGTTGAGTGGAGCAATATTCTCAACAGTACAACAGGAGGGGTGTTCTACTTTGGTGGCCATGAAATACCTCCCAAGGCAATACAACTTCATTTACCTTGGTTTAATTGAGGCCAGTTGGAAACAATAGGGCATCTTTTGATGCAATTAAAAACACTGCCCATAAACTGTGAAAGTTTTCTGGCATTCTGTAGACCAGAACACTATTTTATAGCCAAGTTTCTGAACACTTTTTTTTCAAAGGAGATGTTATCGTGGAAAATGTGACAACAACAGAACTCCAGGGGCGTGAACATGCTGTTGTAATTACTCCTCCAGACACAATGAAATCAACCCAAGTTAATTATTTATCAAAACCAACCCACTCTCTGGAAACATCTTTGTTTTGGCAGAATATTTCCTTTCTCCAGAAAATAGGTCAATGATTTTTTTCCTCCCACGTTTCTTTATGATAGTATCTGACTTTCAGAATTAGCTATTTCAAGTATTGAGACATCCGCCAAGCACCCAGGTGGGCTGGCAAGAGTGCAGCTACAGTACTGGGGTTTCTGGTTCCTGGATTCTTCCTGTTTCAGCACTTCTCTTCAGTAAGGGTAACCCTAAAAAAGGAGAAGTAAACCAAGGATTATTTAAGTTTCTACCATATGTCAGGCCCTGTAAGAGGCACAACTTTTATATTGTTTTGCTTACTCTCATGAGACAGTATATCCATCTTATAGATAATAGAATTAGGCCAATAGGGGTGAAATAATTTCATATGCCATTCACATCTAACTCCGTGTTCATAGTCTCCCATGTCTGAAAAGGAGAAGTATGAACTGTGTAAACAAAGTTGGTATTGAACCAAGAATTGACTTGGATGATTTAAGTAAGCCTGTGGGGCCAGAGTTGAGTAGTGGCCTTGGATATACCAAATGAGTTCCTCTACATCTGTTTGGCACCTTTGACATCATTGCTTTACTTCTGCCCTACAGACTTCCCTAGATTGACCTGGTATATTCTTTACCTTTCTCCTGCCCATCTCTATTCCTGTCCAGATCCAGGGTAGCCTACTTGAATACAGTGCAACAAAACAAAGGGGAGGAAAGCAGAAAGAGAAGCAAGATGATCGAGGTACTGGGGAAGAAAAGAGGAAAACAATTGTATTTTGAGACTTTCCAGACTTTTGAGGTTTTGCATGACCATCTTATGTTTCCATAGAAAGACCACTGAACTAGGAATAAGGAAATTTGGGTATGAAGCTATCTCTGCCACTCTTCACTGTATTAACTTAGGAAAGTATTCTACGTGGACCTCAACTTTCCCATCTGGACATAACAGTATGAATTTTCCCACAACTCTTAGTGCAGGGTCCCTTGATACGTCTTTTATTTCTCCAAACTTCACTTCAAATAGTCTAGAGCTTCTAGCCACTAAACAGGTAAGTCATCCAGGACCATACCCTCGAGCATTCCACTTTCTGTTTTTCCAAGAATCTTGAAGGTTTGTACAATCAAAAAGGAGTCTACAGGATCACTTCTGAGCAAGAGCTGAAGCTGTCTGCTCTTCAGCTTCCGACCTTGCTGGCAAAGCTTTTCCCTGCCACACGGTGCCGCTGTAGAGCACTGGCCCACTTCCCTGCTGCTGGCAGGGCTGGTGCATGCAGAACAATGTCTGGCTTGTCTTAGTATCTGGCACAGGCCAATATGATCCTCTGAGGGAGGGTGAACCCTGCTTGACTCCACACCCACAGGGCCACCCACACTTGATCCAGGAGTTTGCTCCTTACTGAATCCTCAAACCCAGTCTTTGCAATCACACATAGATGTTTCCACCTTATTCCTGCCCAGCCCCAGAGATGTTGTGCCCATGAATGAACCATAATATTCAGGTTAATAATCAAGTTTGTCTGGGCCTGATTTCAAAGCAAGACTAAGCATTGCTAATGATTCCTAGGTCCTCTTTCACAGATTCAGAATAGCTAAGATAAGGGTGTGTGAAAATATGTGTATTTTCAATGTGTCATGCATGATTATGTTACAACATGTGTTAGATCCAAAATTGGAAAGATAGTGTTTTAGAACATAAAAGGGCTACCCACCCTCAGAATTCATGTATGGGGTTAATATCTTCCATGAGCCAATCATCTGTGCTCTAACCCACTCCAAGTCTAGCACTCATAGAAGCTTTCTTGTCACTCTCTTGTTAAAGTAGCGAGCGTCAAAACAAAATTGTATGTTATAATGGGTCACTTACCAATTTGGGATAAGGAACTTCCATACAAAGGTTGACCTGGAAGTTCTTTCAAATAGACTTCCTACTATTAGAGTCATTTACTGAAAGGAGTGTGGGAGATCTTTCATGATGAGTGACTCTGAAGCAGAGAATTGTGATGAGAACTAACACGAGGAAGAACAAATTCATTTGTTGAGCATAACTTGACACTTAAACCAGAGGAAAATACACTTTATTTTTTTACAATTTTTATAGGTTATAGCTAGTGT
The DNA here is from genome assembly GCF_000951045.1 of Mandrillus leucophaeus. NCBI lineage: Eukaryota > Metazoa > Chordata > Mammalia > Primates > Cercopithecidae > Mandrillus > Mandrillus leucophaeus. The sequence continues at coordinate 709,979 of NW_012106463.1, read as the reverse complement.
AGCAGAGCAATTAGTGCTCACCAAATATTCCATGCACCCTTATACTTCTCAGGCTTTCTTGCAAAGCTTGGGCCATGTATCTAGTTTAGAACAAGTGACCATGAGTGGAAGTGACAGGTGTCACTTCTGATTCAAGGCCATTAAACTCCTGTGTACCTTCTCTGTCTCTCTTCCTTTCCTGCAGAGAGCCCTTGGAGACCTTGCATTTCAGATTGTGCGTTAGAAGATAGTGTGGTCTTCGTTAGCTTTGATCCTACGTGAAGTAAAACCCCCTCTGATGACTGATGTTGGTATTGTAGAATAAACTTTCACATTGTTAAGTTATTAAGATTCCAGAGTTAATTTGTTACCACAGCATACCTTAGTCTATTCTGACTAATATAGCTAAAGTGGTAGAAAAAATTACTAAACTTAATCAATTTAGTTAACTAATAGACTAAAAAACATTATGGAGTCAAAGGCTAAATATTTCTATCGAATCTTGAAAACTGTCAATATGTGGCAGGTCCTACAAGTGATCTGTGGCCACCAGTTTTTCATTTCTTAGCATGAAGGAGTGAGGATGGGAACTACTATTTATTGATTTTTTTTTTTTTTTGCCAGGCACTGTATACAAGTTACTACACTTAATCCTCCAAATATCATATAAATTAGGTCTTATTACTAGTATACATATGAGAAAAGTGAGGTTTGTTAATCACACATTGCTAGGCAAATGGTAGAGCCAGGATTTGAAGACAGGAGCATCTAATGCCAAAGCTCTCTTTATTAATATTACACTACCTTTCCAACCATAGCCATAACTCTAGAAAAGTAGAATTCCATTAGGACTAGTTTCTAATGACTAATGGGGTGGGGGATGGATGACTCAAGTTCTCTTTATTTTTCTGCGTACAGTTTACAGAGCCATCCCCCAACAAGTTTCTGTACATCTGGTCTCTCCCTTTTAAATCTCCTCTGACACAGGCTGCCTACAAGATAATTCTAAAACACATATACACAAATACAGACATGTTGCCTCTAGGCTGGAAAACCTCAGTTGGCTCCCCTTGCCTGCAAGGTCAAGTTCAAACTCCTTAGCTTGACAAATATAGCCTTTCTCATCATCCTTTTCCCTGCTGCTGCCCCACTGAACTGGATTCTTCAAATATTCAGAAAGTGGAAGGGATCTCCAGGAACAGTCACCATGGTCATTCATCTTCACATCTTTGCTCAATCTCTTCTCTCTGATAGGAATGTACTTCCTTCTCAAAACCTGTTATTTTTCTCCATATTTGTCAAGATCCATCTCAAATGACAATTTTTCTTTCAAACATTTACTAACAGAATCAATAACCACTGTCTCAGTTTCCCCCACGCCATATATCCCCCACAAGATCCCTTGGGAATTTAACACACTATTTGGGCTTCTGTCTTCCCCTTGGCACAGGAGTTAATTAAGTGTATGTAAGCTCTTGGTTTGAATGCTGATTCCACTTCTTGGACACTGTGTGACCTTAGGCAAGCGACCTGACTAAGCTTCAGTTTCCTTATCTATAAAATTGGAATAAATAATAGTGTTGAGCTATAGGTTTGTTTCAGTTGATGAAATGCAATGGATAATACAATGCAAGTGCGCACTGTGGTGGTGGCATATTAAGAAGGATTAAATAAATACATATATTTCATGTGTTATTTTATTTATTCTTATATCCCCCATCCCTAACACCATACATGGCCGATAATAGGTCCCAAATAAACATTTTTTAAACAAATAAATGATTGAATGAACAGTTGCATTCATTCAGGTGACTGAGTAGAGTAAGAAGTTCCACCAGGGGCACAGAGATCTCCTTGAAACCATAGTATTATGTACAAAAGTCACTGTTTTGTTATTATTTGTGTGTGTGCATGCACACTTACACTCCAACTCTTCAGCAAAAGCTGGTCAGCAACTTGTATTTAATTTCAAAGTGAAAATTGCTTGGTTGAGCTGAGGATTTTCTTTTTCAAATCCAAAGCCAGCGACTACTTAGATTGTGCAAAACTTCCCCTGCCTTCATTCCTAACTGGTAGCTCTTTGGTGGAGTTAGCAATCAGTAGAGCATGGACCACTGACCATGTATAAGGTAAGATGTGTTTGCTGGGTATCTAGATGGCCAGTGGAGTGTGTCCCAGTTCCCAGAAATGATCTAGAACATGCCTAGCATGTCAAAGGAGGACAAAAACATCCCTCTCCACAGATATCATTGTTTCTTCCTCCACTCCTTGTAATTTATCAGGACCATCCAGCTGATGAGATGAGATGAGGTAAGGCTATGTTTGTATCGAGCTGCTCATCATCTCCAAAGGGCTTTTCCCTCCTGGATCACTGCTACCTTACATTGTATTTCTAGGCCTCATCTTAGTTTCTAGGCCTCTTTCTCTGGCTCCTTTCTCCCAACAGTGAAGTCAGACACATGTCCTCAACTTTTCCAACATTCCCTTGTCTTATTTCTGATGTATTCTTTCTGTGGGAAGTAATCTCTGATGTCCTCTGTATCAGGAATTCTTGTAATTAATATTACTTAAAAAATAAAACAAAACTCCAACCAACTTAATGCACTTTTTCACTTAATGAAAAAGCCCCAAAGTGGGGGAAATAGCAGTACAGTTCCTCTGCAGTCCTCCAGCTTCTGCCCTCCTCTTGGTGCTGACTTTGCTCGTAGGTTGACTGCCTTCAATATTTCAAGATGGTGACCAGCCGCAGTTGGGGGCAATTTCTTCCTTGTTCAGTTCTGGAGGGGAGAGAGGGAATTTCACAAGCATCAATTCAAAGAGCTTCAGTTCACTCTATTGGACCCTCGGAGAATTACTGGGTCTTTTTGGCCTAAGCCTGGGTTACCAAAACCAACCTTTTGCAAACAGAGGAAGAGGGAGTACCCTGATTGATTTATACCTGTCAGAGTGTAAATCAGTCTCCAGAGCTGGGGGTGAAATCAGTCTCTCCTGAACTGCAAGGCTAACATACTATGGGGGAAGAGTAGATGGAAGCCAGGCACCCAACCACAAGGCCCAGCACACTACTCCTCGTTTTCTTCCCTTAATCTTTTAATCCCTTATATTTGCTGCACTCAAATTCAAATGAACTCCCACACTTATTTTTTAAATTTATTTTGTGTATAAGAATAATACATGTTTATTTAGGTTCAAGAGAAAAGCAAACAACAAAGCAAAAATATAGAATGATCCATTAAGCAGAAGAAATGAAAACTTTTTGGTTCACATGCTAAATGGGTCTTTTCTGCTGTGCCTTTTGTGTATAGGGTTGTATTCACACTTCACGCACAGGTTTAACACGATGATGCCACAATTTCCACACGTTGTTGGAAATATTATAAAGGCTGCATGTTCCTGCATATATGGATGCATTCCATGTTTCACAGAGGAAACACGGTTTACTTAAACATTCCTCTGTAATGGTACAACAGGCTTTTCTTAATTATTCATTTTGATAAACACTTTTGTAAACATCTTTAAATTCTGCATTTTTTCCTTATGACAAATTCCCAGATACCCATTCCTGTATTATTCTCCAAAACAAGTATATCTTGTATATCATTGTGACTTCTCTCCACTGTGTGAGAAGGGAGCGCTTTGTTGTCCCTGCATATGCACTAGGTATTCTGTTTAGTCTTTGCTAATTTTGGTAGGAAAAGGAGTGGCCAGGGAGATTGTACATCTGCTTATCATTTTAATTTTCATTGCTCTGATTAGTATAGCAGAGACTTTGTGCAAATGTTTATTAGTCATATACTTCCCCCTTTTACGTATGTTTATATCTTCTCCCTATTATCCATTGATTTTTACAAATCTTCACACAGTAATAATATTACTTATTTGACATTTGTACAAATTTTCCCAGTTTTTACACTTTAATTTCTTAATTTCTCACATACAAAAGTAGTATATATTTAGGCATTCAACTATATCCATCTCTCCCTTTGGTACTTGTGTTGGTTTTAATATTACAAAGTCATTTCTAATTCAAATATTTAATCAAAATTTAATTTTAATTTTTCTTTCATTTCTGTGGTTTGATCTTTTTACATATAGCTCCCAATCCTATGTACTTCAAGTGTCCTTCATGCACAAGGTCTTTACCTAAGCATTGATCAGTGAATCCCAATAAGCAAAGCACATCCATCTTTTGTATATGAAGAGGTTGGCTGACCCCTTAAATCATCTGCTTTGAGAAACTTCTCCTAGATGGGCAGTTTGAAAGAGAGAAGATAACCTTGGAAGTGGAGGAAGAACTGGTTTATGGTCCCAGATGTTGGTTCTGAGGCTCAATTTCCCCATTTGTAAAATAGAGATGTTTAACTAGATTGTCATTAGTATACGTTTCAGCTCTGACTTTTGTGGTCCCAGAAAGTCCTTTTTCCATTTCCATGTATGTCTCTCTTCTTCCTTCTTTCCCTCATTCCTCCTCTCATTCCTAGGATGACTTCCTAGTTGCATTCCTGCCTCGGAAGTATCTTCTGTGGTGACCTCCAAGTTTCTACATTCTCTCCTGTCTAAAACCAACCCATCTGCATTTCTGCTGAGGGAAGCATCTATAAGCCACTCTTAGTGCCAGGTGGCCAGTGATTGTCTGGGAAGGGAACATCCAATCCAAAGTGGCTCATCCATTGGCCAGCCAGTACCCCATGAGGCTGTCCCGAATGGTGCTCTCCAATGAGAACAATAATTAGCTAAGCCTGTCACACCTTCTCTCCACAATGTGGGCTGCAGCACATAAACACAATTATCCCCTTGACCTTGGGTTCTGATTGGAGCAGACAGAAGCAGAGATGCTGTAAACACAGGACCTCATAGAGACCAGAAGGGTAGTGGGTTCACAGGGCCATCTTGGTTTGAAGTTTAAGCAAATCCAGTTCTGGTCTACAACATCCTTATTAATAAACCTCTGTTGTCTTAAAATGATTTCTGTTTCTTGCCAAAAATAATCTAAGCAACACTCCTTGAAATGTTTCCTTCCCACTCTCATTCATATCCCTTCATTAGTCTGTCTGGGGAGGGGCTCAGCTGCTGCTGCCTCAGCCAGAAGACAATAAGCATTTGGGGTAGTGAGATGACTTACCGGACATAAGGAAGTTTGTAACACTGAGAATGTGCACAGGGGCGTGCACACACAGAAACACCATCCCAGTTTCCCTGCCATCCCTGATATGACACTTCGTGTATACTCAAAACACATTCACAATCTCAGCTGATCCCAGAGAGGTCTTTAAGTTTGAAGGATGCACTTAATTGTGGAAAGGTACGCCTCTCCTCCCAGGCTTCCTGAGAATTGTTTTATAGAAACATTATCATTGTGCCCAGGGCTGGCCCCAGGCAACACTGGGAAGTGGGAGAAGTTTGCATTTGGCTCTCCCCGGCACCTCTCCAGGCCTGCTTCCTCCTGCAGACTGCCAGCTGCGTCCCGACCTGGATCTTCCCACCCCACTGTGTCCCCATTAAAACACCACCTTGCTCTGTCTCCCACCTCCTTGGGTCTCTGCTCTTGGCTTGAAAAATGCCAGCAGATTTTTCTTAACAGGAATCTTCTGAATCAGAGTCTTAAGCCCAAAGTATTGCCAAGTTGAAAAGGTTACTCTGAGCATTAAGAATCCTGTCTGTTTAAAGAAAGCAACAAATACACAAAGTTAACCCCAGACCCACCCGCTGGTTGCAGCCTGGTACCTGAAGCCTAGTCTGGCGGGCCCCATGCTCCTTTATTGCTTTTTCTGCTTCCATCTCCCAGGTCCTCTGCTGCCCACTTCCTGTGTAAAGCTCTACCTGTCCCGCTGGCCCCAGTTCTCAGGTCTACAGTCCAGCCCATGACCATCCTCCCCCATTCCTCCCTCCAGCCAGATCATCTCCCTGAAGTAGCCACGCTATAAACTACACCCCATGGGGAGGTCCCCTTATGGGGCTCCAACCAGGTCCTCCCACAGTATTCAGTCAGAAGTGGCTCTAAGGCTGTAATCCCAGATCTTCAAACAAGCTCCTGGCAAAGCCTCTACATCTTATCATCCTGAGAATAGAGCGTATTAATGCCTCAGTCTCCTTACCTGTGAAATAGGGACATGAGCTACTTCATAAAGTTCTTATGAGGTTACTGGTAAGCACCTGATGCATGTAAAATACATGGACAGTGCCTGGTACATAGAATGTGCTCTGAGTCTTGGCCAGTAGTCCTAGCAGTCGTATTATTCACTGTGATATTAGCACATTGTAAGAGGGCCTGGCCTGCAAGTGAATTGTGGCAGGGGCTGCCTAGGCCAGGTGGGGGCAGCAGAGAGCTATCTGAGGGTCAACTGGGACCAGTGGGACCACCTGGGAGTCCTAAGTGGAGGGCTGGATGCAAGGCGGGTCACCAGGAAGAGCATAGCCACATAAGAAGGAGAGTTGAGAAGACTCTATTCTAACAGCCTCCCTTCTAACCTCCCTGCCTCCTATCTTGACCTCTGTCAACCTCCTGTTTACCCTTTGCTTGAGCGATCTTTCTCAGTTGCCATTCCAGTGTAGTCACTCCCTTGAGGAAAACAATGGGTGACTCCTTTGCCCATGGGGAAAAGACTAAGGCCCTCCAAGAAAACTAACCACTGCCTCCCTACACCCTGCCTTAGTTGCCTCCACACTTCACCTTCCTCCATTCCCAAACATACCTCCAGTTTTCTTGTCTTTACTAAAGATATTTCCGTGCATTCATTCAGAAATCTTATTCTGCTTTCCACATTTTGTTCAGATGCTCTTTGTCATGAAGTCTTTCTGGTTTATGCCAGTACCTAATTTAAAAACATCTATCTTTGGCTCTCATTAAGTCCTTCACATCTGATTTTCTAGTGATATCTGCTACCGTCAATATTATTCCAGAATAATAAATGATTACATTTCTCCTTTCCTGGTGCAATGAGCTCTCATAATCTGTCTTCTCTTCTGCAAAACGGGGTTAATGATAACTTTCTCATAAGGTGTTGAAGAATACAGGGAGATAATGCATATGAAGTACCCAGAACTGGGTCTGGCACATGGGAAGTGCCCAGAAAATGTTATAGAGGTTTCATCACTGTCACAATCATGATATCATCAACATTGTCAATGCCACCATTATCATTATCATTATCATTATCATTAGAGGAACTCTGCCCCACAGTGGCCAAGAATTTGCAGACTTATGTCCTTAGCCTGTCCCTAACACAGATTCTAATTTACAAAGAAAAAGAAAACACTAAAGATTGCTTGTCCAGGGCAGAAATAGCAAATTTGGATCACAGGGATGAAGTGAGGCTTCCTGGAGCCACACAGCCACAGAGAAGCAGGAAGATCTCCTGCTGAGGCAAAGCGAGAGCAGGTAAAAGAACAAACTAGCACAGTGACAAGAGAAGAAACTTTTTGTTGTTGTTTAGAAAGATAGTGATGTTTTCAATAAAAATTTCAACCCAGAAATTAAAATTTAAACAACGTAAGTGCCTCCGAGAATCGCACAGCAGCGAGCAGTCCCTTAATGGTACTATGCAGAGCCTTTATTTTTTAATGTAGAGAAGGAAAGGATTTGTCATTAAAGTTTAAAAATAATCAGAATCAAAATCCCTTTTGTTCCTGTGGGCTGGCAGAGCTGAGGGGCTGATTGTGTGTGCTGAGTGGGTGTCCAGGAAACAGTAGTCATTTGTGTGCGTGTGACAGGAGTGGAGTCCAAATCTAAATTTAAGCAAGTGTTGGCCTTCTTGGAACCCATAATTTTTGGATCAATTATCCCGGACTAAGTGTCTGAGTTTCTTGCTCTCTTTCTTTCTCTCTCTCTGCTGCATTTAATAATTACAACACTTGAGCCAATAATTTGCCGACCAGCTGCGGTGGCCTAACTGTCTGGTTCACTCATAATTTCTGGAACTTGATACAATCATGGCCTTTGAGCCAATTAGGGTAATATTTGGTGTGTTGGAAGTCTGTTCCCCACCCTCCCACCATCTCGCCAATGTGAGAAACAAACACCCCGTGTCTATCCTACAAGAGAAATTACGTGTTCTCAGATCTTACCCAGCCCTGGGACCCATGGATTGTGTCTGTCCCACTCCTTCCCGCAGTTTGGAAAAGAAAGGCAGACTGGTGGCCTGAAAAGAACCTGGTCTGAGAATCAGAAAGCCTAACCCTGCCCCTAAATGAGGTATGTGGCCTTGGCTTGGTAGCCTACCCTCTCTGAGTATCCGTTTTCTGCTCATAAATGTGGCATTAGTGATTCAGGGCAGAGGGACTGGAGCCAGCTACCTGAATTCAGATCCTGCCTCTATCACCTTTTAGCTGTGCGACATTGGGCAAATTACTCCATCTCTCTGGACCTTAATTTTCTCATCAGGGACCATTATTAATTTCTTAATAATGAAAATAATTATAATATTAACTATAATATGTAGTTTGTGAGGATTTGATGAGTTAATACAAACATAACCAAACACACACATACTTTTAGAGTTTAAACTCCATACAGACATGGATTTTGTCTGTTTTGTTTACTACTAGCTCCCCAGGACGTAGAACAATGTCAATAATTTTCTTTACATAAATGAATGAATAGATGAGGAGACTGATTTCTATTTATTTGTTCACTATTCACTTCCAGTTTATTTCCAAAAATAATTTTTCATTTTCATGGTTCACAATAAAATGTTTACCACAAAGCTATCACAATGAAACTAGAACATCAAAGCCCAAAATAAGGAAGTAGCAAGCAAAGGTCAGATGTTCTTTCACTCAGAGCTTCCTGGCTACTCAAACTCAACTAAGCAGCCTCTGAGAATCCTTCCAACTCTAACATTCCTGGAGTCTGAGTTTTGGAGTCAGAACCAATATTTCTAACTTTCAGTGTGACCTTTGACAACGCTCCAATTCTGTATCAGTCGATCATTTTTTCATCTGTAAAATGGGGAGACGTAACCAAAGAAGTTAAGACCCATTCTTGAAATCTAGCCTTTCTTTTTAGCAAATGGCCACAGGGATGTAAAGATAAAAGAGAGATGATTCCTACCATCAAGGAGCTTATAATTCTCTAGGAGACACAACGTACGTAGATGCATAACTCTCTAACTCAAGCTAGGAAATAGTACTTAACTAACAGTGTTAGCAAAGGCTAAAAGAATGGTGAAGAAAGAAACATATTTCCACTTAGGAGGATTTAATAATAGCTTTATTTTTTATTTACTATGTTTTTGAGACAGGGTCTCACTCTGTCACCAAGACTGGAGTGCTGTGGTGTGATCTTGGCTCACTGCAGCCTCAGCCTTGGGCTCAAGTCTCCAGAGTAAGTGGGACTACAGGCATGCACCATCATGCCTGGCTGATTTTTGTATTTTTTGTAGAGACAGGGTTTCACTATGTTGCCCAGGCTGGTCTCAAACTCTTGAACTCAAGCAATCTACTTGCCTCGGCCTCCCAAAGTGCTGAGATTACAAGCATGTGCCACCATGCCCGGCCTTAATAATATTAACAGCTTTATAGAATAGCTACAGTTCACAATGGTTCATAAAGAATATTAATAGATATTCATAAGAAAATAATTCCTAACAAATTAAAATGAGATAAGGAAAGGTAGGGATAGGGAGGTATAACATTGTACCCTATCCAATAAAGCTAACATGCTGTGCAGAGATAGGGGTGACAGGTGTGTGTGCTGATACCCACCTCCCCTTTGCCTATGGCAGACCTCACTAATCAATCCAATAGCTTTATCCTGCTAAGTTAGGATGTGGCCTCAGAATTCCTTTCAACACAGTGTTCCAGGGAGCCACTCCCAAGTGCTCAGAGTTGGTACATAGAACGAAACTTACTGCTCTCTGGATTTAAGGTTTATATATGTCAGTCAATAGTGAAAAATAAGCTAAACCAAATGCAGAGGGTCTTGCAAGTCAAAATGTCAAGTTCAAGTATATGAATAGTCAAAACATGTGCTTGTTCCTTCACATTCAGCTGCTCCTTACATTGGTATGATAACCATGGAGTCTGTTTGCAACAGACATTATTGTAATATATATACACGGAGCCTGCAGGAACTGAACCCATTCCTGCCGAGGCTTTCCGTGAATTCATCTGGAGCATAATCCACCTCCCAGGCTGCACAGTGCCCGGCTTGTGCTTAAACAAGGCACGCACTGTAACACTGTTCTCACATCACGCTGTGGGAAGAAAAACAGTGTTGGGGACCTGTGCCAAAGTTTTCAAAAGGGCTGCCCTAAAACGTAAATGTGGCCTCTGTAGGTTGGTAGAGCAACGCTAGTTATCATTTCTGTGGTACCAGGGCCGGCACAATTATTCTATTACTATTCAATGGCTGCTCTTAATGAATGCGTCCTGTGATGGTTCCATTTAACCTTACTCCAGGAAAAGAAAAATCTATCGAAAGAAACGGGAAATAGAATTCCATGAGCTCATGTCTAGTGGGGAAAGCAAAAGGCATCTGAGGGCTGATGGGAAGTGAATCATATTGTTCCTCGGCTTCAAGTGTAACCCTATCCTCCTACCTTCTTTCTGTGGACCTCCATTCTCAGCCCAACAGTGTGGGCACATTCTGGCAGCAGGAAATCGAGGGAATCCAGGCCATGGAGTGGCCAAGACTTCAGCTCCAGGTCCGTGTGTCCTTGAGTGAGTCACTCTTTATATCAGCATCTGGTTATAACCCATATCCCTACAAAATGGTTTCCAGGGGGCTCGCCTAAACATTTTTAACATCATAGAAAGAAATCAGATTAAAATAAAGGATGCACACCTATTAAGAAGACCAGATGAAGGAAATATAAAAGCCAGGATTATAAAATAAAACCTGCAGTAAGGCAGACCATTCCATATTTCTGAGCCTCAGCTTCCACATCATAAAATAAAGGAGTAATAATAGCTTATTTGTAACATCATTAGGAGGACAAATTAAAATACTCAAAAAGCAGGAGACCAGTGCAGCTCTACTTGTGAACTGGGTGCTCCCTGAATCAGTCTCTCTCAGCTTTAAGAGTCTCTAATTCTATGAAGTGGGGTGCCTGAGAGGAGTGAGGGAGCAGGAAAAGAAGCAGGAAGTGAGGAGGAGAAATGAGATGCCACCTTCAACTCATCAACTAAAGGATTATTGTTAATTGTATCGTTGGAATATTTTTTCTCATGACTGTATCAGGAGCAATGATTGATTTGCAAATATCATTTGAGCACCTTTTCTGTGCCTAGTCCAAGAAAGAAACATCCAGGTGGATGCCCTAGTTTCCGGTAGGCCATGCCTAGTAAGGGGAGGTGGGAAGGGACTGCCCACATGGCTATAATGCAAAGCTTCCTAAGCCCAAAGGAAGGTGTGGATAGAAGGTTACGGGTGAAGGGGAAGAGACGGAGCCTGTCCTCCAGATAAAGGAAGATTTCCTGGAAGAAGCTATTGAGTCTGCCCCTGAGAAGCTTTCTACAATGTGGTATTAGGGAAGAGACCCGACAAACAGGGGTAGAAAGACTGAAAAGCACATGGGACTTGTGAGAAGAGTGGACATTTATTGAGCTTTCATGGGCTTTTCATCAATTTCCCTCCTTTGTGAACAGCACCTAAATTCACCCTTGAGGAGTGTCTATTCCCCAAATGTCAGTCGATCCAGTTTGGATTAAGCTGATCCTACCCCATCTAGCTCCAAGGAAAACATATGGTCCTAGCCCAGCCAATGAAGATATTTTATTTCCTTTGCCACAGCAATTAGTTTCAAGATGAGCATGGGTCTCAAGTCTATCCAGTGAGATGCACATTGAAACTTTCCCTGGATCCACAGCAGAAGAGATGCTCTTTCTACTGGACTTGCTGAGCTGATGGAATGTTAGCCAGGAGCTGTTAGTGTTAGTGGATGTCTTGTCATAAAATGAACCACCCTGAGAACGGCAACATAAAAATAATTCTGAGAAATAAAACAAGGCAAATTCTCAACACCATTTGAGCACCCAGATCCAGTCATATCTGAAGGCAATATCTCCTGGCAGGAAGCAACCTGTTGTTTAGCCTTTGTTGTCAATAAATTTGTCTTTTACATAAGAAAGATACAATGGACTTTGGGGACTTGTGGGGAAGAGTGGGAGGGGGAGGCAAGGGATAAAAGACTACAAATATGGTGCAGTGTATACCGCTGAAGTTTGGGGTGCACCAAAATCTCACAAATCGTCACTAAAGAACTTACTCATGTAACCAAATACCACCTGTATCCCAATAACTTATGGAAAAATAAAAAATAAAAATCTAAAATAAATAAATAAATAAACTTGCCTTTTATTCTTAAGCTGGTTTGAGTTCAGTATTTATCACTCACATCTCAAAGAATCCTGTATAATATAAGGGCCCTGATCCAGATGAGCTGTGGACTTTAGCCATGGCTGACAGCCCAGGTGCTACGGCCACAGAGAGAGTGGTCTCAGATGAAGCCTTAGCAGTCAATGACCAAGGAAACTTCACCTGGGGGAACAACGTGAAGGGTAAATCTGAGAGCAGAGTAGAAGATTCATTAGACAAAAATGCCAATTTATTGCAGTTGAAGAAACATTTCTCTATCAATGGGAGAGAAGCTGAGTTGGAGGAAAGACAAAGAAAGTAAAGGCTTTCCCTCAAAGGGCCTCCTATCAGGTCCTTAAAGCAGCTTCTTCCGGTGTGTCTGGGGAATAACAGGTCTTCCACTCACTTCGATATGGTAACAGTGGCCATGCAATGCAATGAAGAGCATAGATTTCAGAATCAAACCCACTTGGTCTCGAATCCCACCCCTGGTTGATAACTTCCACTTTTTGCTAACTCAGTGACCTTAATGGTTAAAGCTTAAACTGGATAAAGCCACTTAAATGAGTGACTTCATTTCTCTGAGTCTCAGCTGCTTCTTCAATAGATGTGAATAGCCACCATTATCTCTCACTTGACCACAGCAAGAGCCCCTTGACTGGCCTCAACTAATTATCCACCATGCAACCAAACTGACCATTTTAAAAACAAATCGAGTTATGTTGCTCATTCCCTTAAAATGTTTCTGTGACTTCAGTCATCATTTGGATGATGATCCAAATTCATATAACAGACTTCAAATCTCTGCATCATCTAAAATCAAATCTCACTTGCTGTTCTAGTCTCCTAGATTCTCTTCTCCTTGCTCCTCTCAGTTTATTGACAAATAGTTAATAATATTAAAAACTAACATTTATTGAGCACATACCACATGCCAGGCATTGTTCTAAGTATTTTACTTGAAATAATCCTTATGACACTCATATAAGGTAGGTGCTATTATTAACCCCATTATAAAGATGGAAAAATTGAGGTGCAGGAAATTGCTCAAAGTCATACAGCAAAGAAGCACTTCAGCCAGGTTGCAAATCTAAGTGTTGGCACCCAGAGCCTGCATGTTTAATCACTATATTATGCTCTCTACAGGCATCCCTCAAGCATTTTCCCACTTTGTGCCTGTGGTAGACAGAATAATGGCCCCCAAAGACATTCACATCCTAATCTTTAGAAGCTGTGACTGCTACCTTATACGGCAAAGGGACTTTGCAGACGAGATAAAGTTAAAGATCTTGAGATGAAGAGATTTTCCTGAATTACTCAGCTGAGTCCTAAATGTCTTTATGAGAGGGAGGCAGAGGGAGATTGGGCTACAGAAGGGCAAGAGGTAACGTGACCATGGAAACAGAAATTGGAGTGATGAGGCCATAAGCCTAAGAGTGTCAGCAGGTAGCAGAAGATGGAAGAAGCACGGAACAGATTCTCTTCCGGAGCCTCCAGGAGAATCCATCCCTGCAATGGTTTCACTTCAGCCAAGTGAAATTGATTTTCAACTTCTGATGTCCAGAGCTCGTAAGATAATAAATCTGTGTTTTAAGTAACAAGTTTGTGGTAATTGGATACAGCAGCAACAGTAAACTGACACAGAGGCATTAGCACCTTCTGCCAGGAATGCTCTTCCCCACACCCTTTGCCTTCCTTAAGTCCCGCTTACCCGTCGACCCCTGGCTTCCATGTCACCTCCTCAGAGCAGTGGGACTCTCCTATTACATCCTCCCATAGCACTCCAGACTTCTCCTTTTTTTTTTTTTTTATTCTTTTGGAGACAGAGTTTTGCTCTTGTCGCCCAGGCTAGAGTGCAATGGTGCGATCTCAGCTCACAGCAACCTCCACCTCCTGGGTTCAGGTGATTCTCCTGCCTCAGTCTCCCAAGTAGCTTGGATTACAGGCATGTGTCATGACACCCAGCTAATTTTTGTATTATTAGTAGAGACAGGGTTTCACCATGTTGGCCAGGCTGGTCTTGAACTCCTGATCTCAGGCAATCCACCCACCTTGGCCTCCCGAAGTGCTGGGATTACAGGCGTGAGCCACCACACCTGGCCCAGACTTCTCCTTCTTAATACTCACAATATTGCAATTTACTGTCAATGACTGTTGTTCATGCGGCAAGATCCAAGGGACAGGGTACAGTATGTGTCTGTCTTGTTCTCCACTGTAACCCAAGCATCTAGCCCAGGGCCTGGAGTATTACTGTTCTCATAAATATTTGTGGAAATGAATAAATCAATATAGTTTCTCATAGGACTGTTGAATTCTTTCAAAAGATCACGAATGTAAAGAACTTGGTATAGGGTCTAGCATACAATAAGTTGCAAGAAAAGTAGAGCTCCACGTGAGTTCCGGGTCTATCTGTGTGTCTCCTGTGTCTGGAACAGAAGCTCAGACATGAAGGTCCCGATGTTGGGTATGTCCCAGGCAGAGTGTTCTGTGATGTCTCCTTTTTCCTAATGCTCCAAATACTGCTCCTCTTTCTTACAATTCTGGCAGTCCCACAGGTTTAATGGCCACTCTGGGCATATTTTAGAAAAGAAAGGATCAGGGCAGTCCCAGAACACAATGAGATACGAAGATATCAGCAAGACTGCCTCCTGCTTTAAGACTACGGTAAGCCCTTTTGGCCAATCTGCAGTGCAGTTGGAGTAGGTTATTCCAGCTGTTTCCTGGCCATGCAGTGTGTGTATGAGCCTCCAGCTGGGCCAGGGACCAACTTTCCAGGCCCAGATGAATTCTCATCATTTCCCAGGGATCCTTTAGCTTGAGTTTGGTTCTCAAGCCAAGACTCTGACAGCTTTATTAGCACCTATAATTCAATGTAAGCGTCGATGTGTTGGGAAACACTTTGAGGCTATCTTTTAAAGTCAACTTAATTCCCTCTCAAATGCCTCTTTGTTTGCCAAAGTGCCAGCCAGAAGACTTCCAGGTAGGCAGGGAGATGAGCTCCAGACAGGGGATCAGCGGGACGTGTCTGCTGGGCGCCCAAGTCACTTTGCTGGTAGCTGATGTCATTTCCAGTTAGTGGGCTCCTGGCAGAGGTGCCTGCAGATGCTCAGATGACATCATTGGGGACCAGCCTGTCACCAGGGGAGATAACAAATGGAGCCCAGCTCCGAGTTCCTGCTGCCCCAGGAAGTCACAATTCATTTCTTGGCCTTGCTATAGGCCCAGAGAGTAGAAACCCTGTGTTCCCACCCTGGCCAAGTCCCAGAGAACTGGTGTGCACCCTCCTGCTGGCTGCTTTGCCTCAACAAAACCAAGCGGGACATTCTGAGTTTACCCAAAAGTGTTTGGTGACTGTAATCCTAGAAACTGGACAAGCCCGACGTGGTATACACTATTGGTCATCTACTAACACCCACTTACCCTTCCTTCTGAGCTAATAGAACCCAATTTTTTTCATGTATGCACTCTTCTCTAGAAGGGATTGGCCTATTCGCATCCTCAAGGGATAAATTTTCATTGTTCTAAGCCACTCATGCATTCATTCATTCGACAAACACAATTGAGCACCTATTTTGTAGTGGACATTGTTTAGGCACTAAAGATAAAGTCATTAAAAAAAAAAACAAAGTCTTTGTCTTCATGAAGCCTTAACAAATACACAGTTATATATTATATAATAAATTTGCAATGTCATGCCAAACAATAAATGTTATGAAGAAAAATAATGCCAGGTAAAGGTATATAGAAAAATAGGCTTGCTGTTTTAGATAAGGGGATAGGGGGAGGTGATATTCGAGCTGAGGCATGAATGAAGGGAGGGCAACAGCCTATGACTCTGTAGGGGAAAAATGTTCTTGTCAAGGGCAATAGCAGTTGCAAAGGCCTCAGGGTAAGAATAAACCTTCATGTTGAGGAATAGCCAGAAAACCAGTGTGGCTGGAATGTTACAAACAGAGACTGGGTCACAGAAATGGCTTTGGATTTTGCTCTAAATGGTGGGAAATCACTGGGGGCTCTTCCATAATTTGTAATTTCAGAGGATTCCCATGGTCACTGGGCAGAAAGCAGATTAAGTCGAGACAAGAACGGAAGCAGGTGACCAGGCTGTGTGGAGTACCAGGTGGTAGCTGGAAAAGTCGTGATAACTGATTGGAATTCGGAATGATTTTGAAGGTGGAAGCAAAAGGATCTGCTGATGAATTTGGTGGAGAGAGTAAGAGATAAAAGACTGAAGAATAACATCAAAGTTTTGGGATGGCACTACCAAGTAAACACGAGTGCTATTAACTGAGATAAAGAGCACTGCAGGAGGAGCACTTCTGGCTGGGAAGGGATCTAGGGTTTGGATTGATGTGTACTCAGTTCGAGGTGCCTGATAGGCATGCAGTTGGAGATATTAGATTAGGCAGCAGTGGGAGAAAGGAGTGTGAAGATTAGGAGAGAGGTAAGTCCCATGCCCCCACCAATGAATGGCTTAGGCTTCAACGTGGGGGGCAATTCTAGCCAATGGGATATGGCTGTAGGAGGCCTCTGGGCAAGATGTCCTCATTTCTAATGAGGATTTAAGATTGCTTGGATGTTTAGATGGATGGATGGATGGATGGACGGATGGATGGACGGATGGATGGATGAATGGAGGGATGGATGGATCTCTAAGTTTCCATTTATTTCCAGTGGTCATTCAAATCTTAAAGGTACAGTGCAGTCTAAGTTAGGAGACCTGGCTTTAATCCCTGGTATTTTTTTACTAATTAATCACAAACCTAGGCAAAAGCACCCCCTCTCTGAGCCTCAGTGTCCCCACCTGCACAATGAGGAAATAGGACTGTATTGTTTTTAGGAGCCCAGCTAGCCCTGCTGTTCTATGAAGTTGTAAGAACAGGGACTTTGGAACCAGAAGCTCTGAGAGAAATGTTGACTTTCCCCTACTTAATGTGCGATCTCTAGCAGTTCAAGGTTCCTCTGTGTTGCAGTTTCCTCATCTCCGAAGTGATGATTTATGGTCCTTCCCAACATTAATTTCCATTAAGTCACAGCATAGTTTCCTAGTTACTTGTGTTGATGGAAATAATGAAAACCTCTAGGAAAGCAGTAGTTATGAGGAAGCCAACCCCTCAATGCAAACACATGCACACACACACACACACACACACTCACACACACACACACACACAGAGTCTAGAAAAGGAGACCAGGCCTTTCCTTTCAGAGCAGCTACTCCCTGGCTCCTTCTGAGTATAAACTCTGGTCAAGGTAGGAACTATGCTCCTCTTGAGGCCAGCGTGGTTGTTTCGAGGGCTCTTAGCTTCCCTTGACACCTCATTCCCAGGAGTTAAGAGCTACCATAAGAATCTCAAAGCTCAGTCCTTCTGGGTCCTGCTGTGTCTACCACAGGGCTTGGGATGAATAAAAGGCATTAAGACCATAAAGCTCCTGGCCCAGACGTGGCACACAGTGAGTGTTCAAACTGTCTTGCACCTCAGGCCCCTGTGCCCAGTTAGCTAAAGGCACTAATTAACTAAAACGAACAATAATGGTAGAATATAAGGCAGTTTTAGATCTCAGATTTTTAACATGTTCAAAGGTAGAAATACCTGGGCTATTTTATTCATGTAAAAGGTCTAACAATAATTGCTAATTTTTGAAAACAAATCAAGCATACAAAAAAAGACTTAAGGAAACCATTCTCTTACCATAGTTTGGACCACCTAGTCCAACAGAAATTTCTTTGGTCTGAAATGATATCAATTTCACATTGCTAGTGTTGTCTGATCAGTATTATATATGAAAGTTGATTAATAGGAAATGGGTAAATAGGTATATTATGACTTAATCAGTGCTTTATGTTTGAAGACTTGATCTTTCAAAAATCTTTTATTTTTAATGAAAAGGGGTCTTCAGTGTCGTAAAGGTTGGGAGGCAGCAAGCTAAAATGTCGAATGTTTTGACAGGGGCCTGCTGGTGACTATATCCCTCCCTTTGATGTACGAGCCCTAAGAACCTCTGAGCTATGTCGGTGTGTCCCCAAAGCACAGATCCAAGGGAGAAAGGGGAAAAGACACTCTGCTAACAGCGGCTAATGTCATTTCCAGTTAACTGGCTTTTGGCAGATATGGTACAGATGTTCAAATGACCTCATTAGGGACCAGGATGTCAACAACAAGACAGATACAAACAGAGCCCTGCTTAAGATTCCTGCAGATTCCATGGGTTTGGAATCCCTTAACTCATTTCCCAAGCATTCCAAAGGGTGGGAATTTCAGGCAATGGCATGTGGCATTATGAAGAATTGTAGGGAAGATGGAGCTTATATTAGTTAAGAGAGGCTACCTTTGCTGCAATAACAAAGAACCCGCAAAGCTCTCTCTCTCTCTCCCCTTCTGTTTCACTCTGTGGGTTGGCCTCATCCTCTGCTATATCAGATGGTCTCCCTGCAAGCAGCATGGAGAGACTAGGCACAGCCTCCAGAGGTGTCCGGGTTTACATTCACTTGTATCTCTCAGTCACCTATGTAAAATCCTAAGGAAGGACCTTAGGATTCAAGGTTCATACATCTGCTTTCCCTGCTAGACTATAAGGCTGCAAAAGGCAGGGAATGAGTCTCACTCTGCTGCCTTCTGCAGTCTCTCTTAACCTGGAATCACCCTGTAAGGGACACTCAGTAAACGTCGTCCGGCTGAATAGATTAGCAAACCACTCAGCACAAACCAAGAAGAAAAGAACTAAACACAGAGAAGACTGGCAACAGAGGTGATTTAGAAACAGACTAGTCAACTGTTGATCAAAATTTTGTTACATTCAACAGCAGTAGCTATTCTGAGAGAGCCCTGGAGATGTTTTATCCAATAAACTCTTTTCAGAGCTAATAATAAAAATTTCTTGCATGGTGGTTTACAACACAATTTTACATCCCCCCCACCCCCCGCCCTTTTTAAAACATCACTTCAATACAATTCAGCAAATAGTAAGGAGAGTCTTCCAGGTGCCAGGCTCTGTGCTCAGTGGTAGGCTATGGCAGTAGGAACAGGTCCTTGCCCTCAGAGAACTCTCAGTGAATGTAGTACTAAAGAGAAAGATTCAATAATTGAAGAGATAATAATAGCTGATATATTTACAGAGAGCATTTGCTATGTGTCAGACACTAGACTGGGTGCCTAACACACATTAACTCAATTCATGCTTACAACAATCCTTTGAGACAGATACTATTATGAGCCTTGGAAGTTGGGTGACTTATCCAGGGTAAGCAATTGACAGAGCCAGGATTTAAACCCATGTAGTTTGGCTCCTGAGTCTATGCTCTTAGCCATCATAACTGTACCACCAGCCAACCACAGTGTTAGGAGAGTTAAAATGGAAAGTAAAGGGGTCAAGGAAGGCTCTAGCATTTAACCCAGTCAGATCTTAGAGGCACATCTGCCAGTCTGAAATCCAGTGTCCTTCCCGCCAGTCTGGGCATAAAGGCTCCATGCAGTGGCTGCATTATTAGCTGCACTTACAAGTCTCCAGGGGGCTCCAGATATAACTCCGCACTGGTGTTCTCCCAATCGTCTGAGCATAAATGGCCAATAGGTTCTCTCCAGACCCCACAAAAAACTTAGAAACGAATCATCCTTCTGGTAATTGCATTAACTGAATGTTTTTGTTTGTTTGTTTAATTTAGGAGTTAAAACAGAATGACCTTGTGTTTAAAATTGTGAAATAACAATTAGAAGTTATTTGCTTATATTTATATTTAGAATTAAAGGATATTCATATGAACAAGTACAAAACAGGGGGTAATGGGGTTGGCAAGGGATTGAGGGCCTTCAGAGAGATGGATTATTGTTCATTCAACTGTAATGATTAACAATTAAAAATCCACTCTTGCAGTTCCCCATGTCTGGGGAAGGATAGAAGTTTTTTTGTTGTTTGTTGTTGTTGTTGTTGTTGTTTTGTCTGAAACAATAAGTCACCTCTTTCTTTCCAGGGAATGCATTAGAATAAGGGGTTTCCCAAGACCTGGACAAAAGCCAGTATATTTGGGAGTCAAGGTCCCCTCCCCCTCCTTCTGGCCTCCGTCATTGCAGGTCCTTGTAAGGTAAGTGCTCAGGCTGAGAGCTCAACTGAGAGGGGAGAAGGGGCTGGCCACCAGGAAGCATTAACCCAAAGAGGCGCAGTGTAGGTGGGCCTGGGTGGCAAAAGCAGGGCAACAAAGTAAGCCCAATAACAGCTCACTCTTAGCATTTATTGAGTACTTATTATGGCCAAACATGAGTCTACATACTTCACATTCAGTAGTTCATTTAATTAGGTTGATATAATTAGTATCTCCATGTTGCAGGTAAGAAAAGTGAGACACAGGGGTTTGATCTTGCTCAAGACCATACTTCTAGAAAGTGGAGGATCCAGAATTCAAGCTCAGGTAGGATGACTCCAGTGTCAGCACCCTTCACCAGGATGCCACAGCAAAAGGGTCTTCCTGAAATCACCGCTATGCTGATTTGGGTTTTGACACCTCAGAATTCTTCAGAGAGCACCTCTTTTATGAGCTCTGCTGGCCCCGAACTTGATAATCTCCAGTGATTTTTGGCTTATAGCTGCCTTGTTACAAATTGACAACTTAATTTTAACCCCGGAGCTTCTTTTCCTGGGTAATGTGGTAGGGAGGCGACAGAGAGAGACGCAGACAGACAGACAGAGAGAGGTAGGCTAGCTATTATTTTAGAAGAAGTTAGACAGCAATATAACCAGCCTCTCACCCAAGTGATTAAAAAAAAAAAGCCATTGTTGAGGCATGTTTGCACCAAAAAGAGAGAGATTTTCCTGAATCATTTCTAATTTTGTATTTAGGCTTCACACTTTTCCTGGGGCCTCTGGGCAGGCTTCCAGACTCTGGTATCCACAGTTGACTCTGAGCTCCCGAGGTAAGTGATCTGTCACTCCCAGGTCTGGGGAAGGGGAGGGCAGAGGCCTGGACAGACTGTGCTTGGCTCAGCACCCTGACATTGTACATACTAATGCAATGTGAAGTAGCACGTCTAAATAGCCTGTCCAACTTTTTTGATGTTCTTGAACCCACAGATGGGATTCATTTCCACACTGTTCGCAAAACGTAAACGATACAAGGACATTAAAGAGCATTAAACTACTTGATGACATTTTGGTCACATTAATAAAAAGTGGCATTTTTAAAACTACCAGAAAGAAAGAGAAAGAGTTTGGGAGTGGAGAGGGGAGAGATGAAGAAGAAGAGAGACAAAGCAGGGATGGGGGCAGGAGGAACAAGAGAGGGATTTGAATTCATCTAAAGTATAGAAGAAATGCTGGCAGTCCCAGCTCTTCTCAACCCAGTTGGGACTTCATTTAGTATAACACAAGAAGCAAACCTTTCTGGACAGATCTGTGGAACATACCCACATCTATGTAGTGAGTGGTGCAGACAGACTAAGATATTAATGTTTCCTTCCAGACTGATTCGTTTGGGCCAAAATAAACTCATATATCATTGAGACATGAGAGAGGACAAGAGGAACATCAGACTCACCTCCTCCAGGATGCCTTCCATGAGTACCTCCTCAGGCTAGATTAGGTGTCTCTTCTCTGGACTTCCAGAAGCCCTAAGCTTACTCTCATCATAGCCTACATCATCATGACATTTCATCACTGATTGACTTGCCTAAATCCTCCCTAGACTGTGGGTTTGTTGAGGGCATAAACTAGGGTGAGAAGCATACATTTAAAGAGACCTATGTCTCTTCAAATTGCTGGGGTTCAAATCCCAGCTAACCCTTGTATTGGTTTTATGACCTGAAGCATAATTAATTAAGCTCCCTGGGTCTCAACTATGCCATCTATAAAATGGGGTAAAAGGAAAACCCAGTTCATAGAGTTGTAATGATTTCTAAATGAGGTAATGAATGAAAGGCACATAGCCCCATGCCTGGTACACATACACTTGACATATGGTCTAGATTAGCATTAGCATTATGCCCAGCACCCCAAGCACTTGGCACATAAAAGGCACTCAATAAATACAGTACTGTTAAATCAATGAATCTCAACAGACTCACTTAGAAAAAATCACTTCCCAAGGGGACTAAGGAATTGAACACGAAGCCACAGAAAGTGAAAATGGGTGGCAGTGACATTTAATAACTTATCAAGTCCTGGGCACCTTGTTTTAAAATAAAAAACCAGTACTGGTCTCTCTCTGGAGTGACTGGGGAGGTGTCCTGCTCCCCCAACCAACCATGGCTGGTGAAGGAAGGGCGAACAGCCCCCACTCCCGCCAGCAGCCCATGCCCCCCTCCCCTCACCCACTGCCTTGGCAGAGCTCTCTCCTTCCAGCCCTGGTGGTTACATTAATTGCTAATGACAATGGCAACCTTCACTCTGTGTGGTTTCCTGCCCAGATTCTGGATCCTTTACAAGGCTCCCTTTTCTTTTTTCCCAGATAGGAAATGCAACCCGAGACGTGTGAAGAAAAAAACAGTGTGCTTATTGTCATAGCCTCCACTTCTCGGCTGGGCCCGGCTGTGTGTGCTCTGGGGTGTCTGCCCCGCCACAGGGAAGAATAAACCCAGACTCAAATCATAGGAAATTCATCAAATGTGCTTCTCAGAGCTCTGTCTTTCAAGGTCTGTTTCCTTGCCATATGATCTCTATAAACCAAATCACTGTTAGCCAGGGCACAGGACCAGAGGCGCCGGAGGCTCATGGATAATGAATGCCAAATGCATGTGACAATAGACTGATCAGAGAGCAGAATAGAAATTTCTGAGTTGTTCTTTTATATATGTATACACACACAGATAGGCACACACCTATGTGTGTGCACACACTCAAGCACACACACATGCATGCATATCACACACACACACACACACACACACACACACGGGTCAAGCACACAATACATCTTAATGTATAAAGGCCAGTTGTGGTCCTTGGTGCCAGACTCAGATAACTCATCTCTCAGTTACTTTGTCAAGACAAAGAAGCCTGTGGATCAGAAGGATAAAATGGAAGAGAAAAACAAATCAGAACCCCGTTTAGCTGGGGACACTCAATGTGGAGGAGTCACAGATTTGACTTTGAAATTTAGGATGCCTTGCACTCAGCAACTAACACAGGACACAGCACACAAGGGAGCCTCAACTGAAAAATGAAAATCAAGGACTTATTCCTGGGCACCAAAGGTAAGCGGGAGAAATTGCCCTAAACGGAATGAATTATTGTGTGATCTTTTCCAATAATGGCTTTGACCCCTCCTAGGTCTGACCAACCCCTTCACTCACTAACTAGTTTCCAGTGTGACCAAGACGGAGAACACAGGACAGAAACTAGCAGGCCACCAGCTGAAGGCAAAAAGGTAATTAATGTTATAGCCTTTTAGATTCTAGAAAATACTGCACTTAAAACTGCAAGTCAACTAAGCGGCTGTCGGCAACCGATAAATGCTTCCATATTCACAGGCATCAGCAGTCTTCCCCTTACAAAAAAAGTAATAATACATACATATTAATGGATCACATTTTGTCCTTTGGGGAGCATAATTTTTAAAAGGGCCAAGGCAGCAATAATAGTTCCTTTAAAAATTCTAAATGCTGTAATTGTTTTCTCTGAATTATGGTGCTAGGATTTAATTAGTGATGAATGTTCGGTATGGGGTTTAGACATTTTTGATGAATTCAGCCAAACAGAAAAGTAGTCTTGTCCTTATTGCTCCCACCCGGGCCCCCGCCCTTTTTTCTTCCCTAGAATCCTGAAATGTGCGTGTGCATGAGCACATGTCCACGAAGGGATTTTATTTTCTGCAGTTTCGCTGTAGCTAAGAAGTAGATTGCCTTAACCACAGTTCAACAAGGAACGTGAAACATGGTCAGTGAGGTCATGCAATTCAGCACAAGTTTTGAGGTTTTCTGGTTATAAGGAGGAAAAATAATAAAATGTAAATGGTAGAAATTTATTTTTGGCCATGTTCTTATCATTAGGAAGAAGTTGCCCAGGTCTTGGGCCCGGGCTCCCTGGGCTTAAAGGGCTCACGGACCAAAGCGCTAAAGGTGTCAGGGGAGAGTGGTATGGCGCAGAGAGGAAGGACTTTCTTCATTCATTTGAGGAATAACCATTTAGCAAGACCTACTGGGTCCAGGCTCTGAGCTGGGCATTGCACACAGGGCCCTGGCAATGGAGTCCCTGCCTGGGGATAAATACAATCGCTTTGTTCTTCTCCAAACCACTTCTTTGTAAAAGCAGCTGGAGAGAAGCCCAGACCAACAGCCATCCACACAGACAGAATCAAGGAGGCCTACATAGCAGGGCCCCTGGGGGCCATGCCTGCCCCTCCCATCCACCTTCAGGACTTCTTTCATTTGAGACCTGGAGGCTGTTCCTGGTTCCCAGTATCTTTCTATTAACATGCAAATACTCCTGGGAAAGGTCACACCTTGAGACCCCATCAGCTAACCTCTTGCTCACCAGTTACTTCTTAGCAAGGATTAGCAGAAATAGAACACCAAGAGAAGGCTTGGGGGTGAGGGCTAGGGGGAGGTGAGGGCTTATAGGGAGGGAGGTGAAAGACCTTCCTACTGCCAAGATTTTCCTGGACAGTCGAATTGATTTAATGTAATACAATAAATCAATGATATTAGTTCAATAAAGGTTGATCTTTTTACACTGTAAAACAAACTAAAATCTCATTTGCATACCATCAAAAGTACTATATTTAAATTAATTCTCAAATTAGGTATCATTTTGGGTTCCATCACATGTTCCAGATAGAGCATAGGAACACAAGGTCTTCCCTATTGCCCTGATTGTGCTACAAATAGCATCTGCTTCACAATCTTGCCTAAAGAGTAAAAATGCTGCCCCCAATCCCTAAATGGCAGACCCAGGTGGTCAATGGAGGTTTTGTTCACTCTGTCTAGCACCCCTCTTGTTTCTCTCTATCTTCTCCCTCCTCCATTCCATTCTACTTGCCTCCCATCTCAAGACCACCCTCCTCCACCATAGGCTTCTCAAGAGTACTGTTGAGGCCCAATGGTTTAGCTGCTACAGAGCTTTCATCACGCTTCCCAGTGAGGTCCTGAAAATGCCATCCTGGAGAGGGTCCTTGTTAAAAGCATAGGGTCCTGAATCTGTCAGAAAGACCGGAGTTCAAATTCTGGCTCTGCCATTTCTAGATACTGGAGACAAGTGACTTTCCTCATCATTTGTCTTTTGAGAGAATTAAGTGCAATTATAGTAAGTGCTCAATAAATATTTGTTACTGCTGTTGTTATAACACACTATCTTCTTTATAAAATGAGATTGCAAAATAATGTGCAGGAAATTTTTTTTAAAACACCATGGTGAGTGTATGTTACCAGTGTATTCCCTTAAGGAAATGTTTACTTTTTTAAACATTGTTGTCATTGATCATAATTGCTATTTATTCGTTATTTTATTCATTCAACAAACATTTAGCATAAGCCTACTATGTGCAACACACTGAGGTAGGTACTTAGGACACATAAATGAGTAAGCCTGATCCCTGGCTCCTGGGAACTCACATCTAACAGGTAAAAGCAGAGTGAGAAGTAACAGATATTCATAAAAAGCTATGAGAGGCTAGGCACGATGGCTCACACCTGTAATCCCAGCATTTTGGGAGGCTGAGGCGGGTGGATCACGAGGTCAGGAGTTCAAGACCAGCCTGGCCAAGATGGTGAAACCCTGTCTCTACTGAAAATAAAAATAAAAATAAAAATAAAAGCCAAGTGTGGTGGCAGGTGCCTATAATCCCAGCTACTCGGGAGGCTGAGGTAGGAGAATCACTTGAACTCAGAGGGTGGAGGTTGCAGTGAGCCAAGATCATGCTACTGCACTCTAGCCTGGGCAACAGAGTGAGACTCTGATTCAAAACAAAAACAAACAAACAAAAAAGCTATGAGAAAACTGTCATTAAAGAACCCACTGTCTGGGGATAGTTGGTACAACATCCAGAGAGGTATTTGAGCTGAGTATTAAAGAAGGATAATATTAGTATTTAATATTAGTATTTATTGCAATGTATTGGGACTGTTCTGCACGCCAATCACCGAGTAGGGGTTTATCATTTTCCTGTAGTCTACATAATAAGTACATAAGGTGAATACTTTGTCATTTTGCAGGTGAGAACAGTGAGTCTTAGGGAGGTTAAGAGAAGTGCCTATAATATTTCAGTTGGTATATCAAAATAATTGAGATTTCAACCCAGATCAGCATGGTTCTGAAGGCTACACTCTTCCTTGCAAACAAATGGGCCAATCGGCGACTCAGGTGAGGAAAAAGAAAAAAAAAATTGTCGTGTGATTTATAGGCACGTCTTCAGGGTTTTTAAAAATGCAATATATGATACATACAAAATAAATTGCTGATGCATTTACATTTCTATATTTGGATATATAAATGTATATTTATTTTTTTAAAAAATTGTATGTATATAGTATATAATATGTATATATGTATGATTATTTTTTAGATGAATAGCTTGTCAGGTATTTTGATACTTAGAAGAAGAGGGTTATATCTCTACCAAATATGATAATTTTTTATACATATTGGTAACCTTCTTTTTCACTTAACAACAATTAAGAATATATTTTTGATGTCAGCAAATCTATGTCTATATCATCCTTATTAATCCTGTTACATGTTCTTTGAATGGACAGCTACCATCATTTATTTAACCTATTCTCTCTTCAAACATTTAGCTTCATTTCAATTTTTAAAATTATCATGAATAATGTTGTGATGATCATCCTTTGCACAAATGCATATTTGTCTAATCATTCTCTTAAGATAAATTTTTGGAAGCGAAATTGCTGGGTCAAATGTTTAAGATCATTGATGTATTTTGCCACATTGTGGCAAATGTGAAATGTATTTGAAATGTATTTGCACATTTCATCATGTGCAAATTTATACTTTCCATTAACAGTTTATGAAGGTGGCCTGACATTTTGGCTTTTGTTTTATATTGCTATGTTTCTTTTTTTTAATCTTACTGATAAAAGGACTTAAAGTCCTTTAAGTACGAAAGCTATGAACCCTTTGTCTTTCACATATTCCATAGTGTATTTGCCATACAGAAATATTTCATTCTTATGTAGTAAAATATATACATTTTTTATGGTTTCAGTTGCTGATGCAATATTTAGGAAAACTTTCCCTAATCGTGATAATAAATTTCCCTTTAGATACTTTCGTGTCCTCAGTTTTTACATTTTATTTTTTATTTAATTCAGAATTTAATGGTGTAAGGTAGGAAGAAAAAATCCAAATTAATATGTTTTTGGGTACCATCTTTTGGTCATCTTTCCACAAATCAGATATCACTTCTATCATATACCAAATAATAATATGGAGGAGTGTTCTGTTATTTTCTGCTGATCTATTCATCTATTTTTTCACAGAATTATGCTATTTTAATTATTACTGCTCTATAGTATATTTAATATCTTGCAGGGCTAGTCTCTTCTCATTTTTCAATGATTTTAATATAATCTTTTCCACTTTTTTTTAGTTCCAGAAATGAGGGTATGAGGTAGAGGACAACTTTTGAAAGTATGACAGTAATATGCATGACAAGGGGTATTGTGGTTTATTAAAAAATAAAATCAATCTCATAATTTTATAGACATACTCAGTTCATTTCCATGAATGATGTGATTCTGGCACTTAGAGTCTGGCATGCTCTATCTGTCACTAAACTTACTGTATTCTGTTTGCCAAGGACCTCGGCAGGAGGCTTTGTTCATTCTGTCTACATGGAAAGCCAATATAGCATCATAGTTAGGAGTGTAGGATCTAGCTGTGTGACTTTGGGTGAGCTATTTTACCTCTCTGAGCCCTAGTGTCCACATTTGTAATAGGAGAGTGACAATACACTTCCTCATAATATGTGAGCTACTACATATGGAAGGCATTTAGAACAGTGCCTAGCACAGAGTCAAGAAACATGAAATACTCAGTGAACATTAACTAGTATCATTGTGTACCAGTGGTCTTGTCATTCCAGGAGTTTGCTGACTTGTCTTAACTTGGAAGGAGAAGATTGAAGAAAAGACATTAAATCAGGAAACCCGGGTTAAATAAAATAAAACTTCACAAGCCTTTGCATGTGTTTTTATGACTGAAAAATTATTGTTAAGTTGTTATTTCTCATGGCATCCAGGGTGCTAGGTCTTTAAAGCAAGCTGTGGCCTGGCTAATAGAGGGGCCATGTAGTGTCAGAGGACACCTTCTACATGAGGACCCTGAACAAGCCAGTTCATCTAAACTTGCCACAGATTCTACGCAGCACTCTCACTTTGACCTTTGGCAATCTAGTCAGCTGAGAGCTCAGATTTGCCGTCAGACTTTAGTTCTCCCTCTCGCCTCTGCTCAGAGCAGATCTCCGCTGCTATCAGCATGGGTATGATCCTGAGCTCTGCAGTCAGACTGCTCTGAAGTAAAAGCCCAGCTCTGCCACAAACCACTTCTGTTTTGGTCCTTTCTAAAGTTTCCTTCAACTGAATAATGAGTATGTTATGCCTTCCCTGCCAGTTTACCATGGGGATTAGGTGAGAATATATAGGAAAGCATTTTACAGAATGCCAGGCATATAGCAGGTGCTCAGTAAATGTTATTGTATCAGTAAGGAATGTTTGATTCTAAGTAACAGAGAATCGAATCCAAACTAGCTTATACAGTGAAGAAAAATTATTGGTTCTGTAGCTGGAGATCCAAGAAAAAGCTGGACTTCAGGAGTAGTTCAATTCAGTTGCCTAACTATGTCACCTGGAACTTGTTTGTCTATTCATTTATTTGTTTCCTCTCTTTACACCCTGCCCATTATATATTCATTTTCTCTCTAAAGCTCTCTCTCTCTCATAGTTCCAAAATGTGAGCAGGTATCCCAGGAGAACAAAATAGGACTACACCCAGATATTTCCCCAGATGAGTTAGAAAAAGCTCTTCCAGAAACCCCCAGCAAATTTCTCTTCTTGCAGTTAAACAGCCAGAATTGGGCCGTGGCCCATCCCTGAACCAATAATGATGGCCGAAAGAGAGATTATGCACACTCCCTGGCCTGAACCACAAGCTCTAGACATAGAGTCACCTTTTTGCCAGTGCAAGAACTATGTTGAGGCAGGAAGATGGAAAATGAACCAAAAATCAGAGTAATTACAGAGAGAGGGGGAACGGATATAAGGAAAACAACTATAATGTCCACTCCTTGTTTTCTCAGTCCCCAGCAGAATACAGATGAGTGGATGGACAAGTCCTCACTGAAACTTGAGGCCTCAAACTTTTGATTGGATCCTGGATCAATAAAGGGGGAATGCTCAAACTACCATGCAGTGACTAAAAATATTCTTCGTAAACAATAACAGGGAAAATAGCAATAATAATAATAATGTACATGGTTTTAAAATATTTGCACCTTTTTAAAGATCAAAAATCGCTTTATTCAAAAGCGCTTGAGAAGTAGCTATTTGGATCTATGCTGAAGGCCAAATAGCAAGTCATAGGCACATTTTTTTTTTCTCTCTTCAATTCCTTCTGGCCCTGGGACCTTTCTCTTTCAGTTGTTCCCTTTCTCTCTGCATCTCCTCCTGCTTCCCTTTCTCTCTCTGTTTAGATTTTGTTAGCCTCCAGTACCTGGGAAGAAATCTGGAGTGAGAGGGACAGAGGTGCACCACAGTGTGGGGCTCAAGGCCTGAGTGGTCCCAAGTGAATCCTCAGCCCATTGCCCACTGCAGGGGAAAACTTAGTCTTCCCAAAAGGTTGAATGGCCGAGCCCAAGTGAGCCCTTCATGCCTCTGGGTTGCTAAGCAACAAACACTTCAAGTTTGGAAATCTTTATCCACACCGGATATATTATCCTGGCAAATTGGACTTTCAGATCTGGCAGCAATGGAAAGAGTAACTTTTTTAAAAATAGAGACAATTTAGATGATTTCAAAGACATCTGGTCTCTTTTTCCAGCAATGTCTGACTCTTCTCTTTCACTAAGCATATTGGATCCAAACACTTCACATGTACAAAAGCACAAGGTCCCTGAAGAAAGAAGTGTTTCAGTCGCAAAAAGCCGACTCACAGAAAGTGCTGCCAGTTGGAAAGGCCTAGAACTGACTAAAGCAACAGCACCAGGGCATATGTTTTAGTTTCTTCCCTCTATTTGACCCTTCTTTTAACCTGGTTTCTTCCAAGTGCCCCTTCCCTCTCACTCTGATCCTCTCTGGTACTAATACTCCTTCCCACCTTCTGTCTTGCCTTTCTTCTTCTTCTCCTTTCTCTTTTCCTCACTCCCACCTTTGTCCCTGCAAACTTCCATCCAGTTTTCTTTCTCTCTATCCTTCCTTCCCCAAGGTAAACACTACACAAGGACAAGAGTCAACACAATGACACAGGCCAGGAGCCTGGGTCGTCTTCTTGCTTCTTCAGTGGGGGATGGAGTTGGTTGTTCATTCCTCCTTCGCTCCTAAACAGTCCACAGGAGTGAACTCGTGGTTGAGGTAATCTCAGGGCACATTCTCCCTCCACTGTGTCCTTTAAAAAATTGAAGACAAATTCAAACACCAAATAGCTCCTCCACCTGCTTGCTAATGCCTAGAATTCCTCCAACAGAGGACATTGCATTCCAGAATTAAAGACCAAGTTTCAAACATAAATAATAAACAACTCACATCTGGGCAGCTCTTAATAGTTTTGAAAACACGTCCAGCTGTTTCTCACCAATTCCCTCATTTGACCCCCACGATAATCTAGAGATGGAAGCATTATCATTACTATCATCTTCATTTCAAAATGAGAAACCTGAGGCTCAGTTTAAGTATCTTTTCTGAAGGCACTTGAGGTGTAACCTAGATCAGTCTGACTGTAACGTCCACATTCTTCTCCATCCCCTCACTTCTCCAAGAGGGAACCATAGTGACTTGGCGTGATGAGAAGCCTTCCCTAAGTTCTTCAGACCCCAGAGTCCCCCTTGATCTCTACCTCTCTGAAATCCTTGACTTGTGATTATTGCTGTTGAAACCTGTCAGTGGGGTATGCTGCCACCAGATGGCAGATGACACTCTGGTTTCATGGAGAGCTCCAGACTTTTACCATAAATAAAAATGGGAGTCAAGTGTTTTTCCATATTTTTATCTCCTTATAATCAAAATTATAGTTCACTAAAAAATAGCCAAACATAACAGCATTCCATATCTACAAAGATGAAGATGATGTGAAGCAAAAATATATACAGTTGTCCCTCGGTATTCTGGGGAATTGGTTCTAAGACCCCCTACGAATATCAAAATCTATAGATGCTCAAGCTTCTTACATGAAATGATGTGACATTTGCATATAACCCCTGCACATCCTCCTGTATATTTTAAATCATCTCTGGATTACTTATAATACCTAATACCATGTAAATGCTATGTAAATAGTTGTTACACTGTAATGTTTAGGGAATAATGACAAGGGCAGTCTGTAGATGTTCAACACAGACACAACCATCCATTTTCAAAAATATTTTTTATCCATGGTTGGTTGACTCCACAGATGCAGAACCTATGGATATGGAGGGCTGACTATATTTAAAGGAATAAATATACATGATATGTTTATTTGATAAATATATTTATTCGAGAAACACACATGACATATTTGTATACACGATATACATACACCATATATTATACATATAATGGACCCTGACTATTAACAAGCCTAACTCATTCACAGTCTACTTCAAGTTTCTGAGGTATTGGCAAAGGCATTTCAGGGTTATTGCCTTCTTATCCTGGCCACTTACTTCCCTAAATACTAGCCCAACTAGAGAAGACGGAATGGTTCTCAAACTTTAGTGAACATCAGAATCACCCGGAGGGCTTTGTTAAAGCACACATTTCCACATGGCAACTCCTGAGTTTCTGATTCAGTAGGTCTCAAGTGGGGCCTGAGAGTATGCATTTCTAACAAATTCCCAGGTGATGCTGATGCCACCAATCTGGGGACCACATTTGGAAAAGCACTGGGCTAGGGCGAGACACCCTGTTTGACTCTCGTAAGTTCCCCTTTTTCCCTTGCCTCTTACCAACACTGTGGAGAAGACAGATGGAACTCCATGGCCTCCTGGCCAGAATCTGGGGTCTTACTGTGAATGACTAAGCAACAGCCTCAAATGCTGTTGCTGGCACAAATTAACTTTGGGTCACTTTCAGTACATATTTCTGCCATTCAGTGCCACCTTCTGATCAGATGTGCTCTGATATCAATGACTATCAGCATATCATTAACTATACTGACAGGAAATGCTAACATCTATTAAAGCTGTCAGCACTGAGGTAAACGATGCTTTAATTCGCTCATCTAATTGTCAAATAATTCAGTGAGAAAGACACTATTATTAACCCCCTTTTACAGATGAGAAAACAGAGTATCAAGATTATAAACCCAGTACTTTGCAGAGTCTGGACTAAATACCAGTTTTTGTCTATCTTCAGAAGATAAGCTCTCAGCTTGTAGATACTGACTCTTAAGTTTCCATTGTGGATACTAAAAGTTGGATTCCTGCCTCCTCAAGTCAGTTTCTTCAGGCTCCTGTGGCTTCTGGCCTTCTCATTTTCCCTACTGGTCTCTGCCTATGACTACCAACCAGTCAGGGCATCTCATGCAGTTCCTGTCTAAATCCTCTGCTTTAGTCCACCATACTGGATGAAGAGGGGAAACATTTAGAAATGAAGTTTCCAAGGTTTTCCAGAGTCTTAGGCAGCAAAGATAAGTTTGACTGTATTCCCCAGATGATACTTTCTATGGCAGAGAAAAGGAATCAGATACCTTATAATGAGCTCCAACAGATGTTATGTTGGTGAGTTGAAGCAGCATTCATAAAAATCCCTTCCATTTAGAAACAAACTATGCAGACTTATTATGAAAGAAGAAAGAAAGAGAAAAAAGAAAAAAGAGAAAGGAAGGGAAGAGAGAGAGGAAGAAAGGAAGAGAGGAAGGAAGGAAGGAAGGAAGGAAGGAAGGAAAGAAGGAAGGAAGGAAGGAAGGAAGGAAGAAAGGAAGGATGGAAAGAGGGAAGAAGAGAGGGGGAGGGAGGAAGGATGGAAGAGGGAAACCAAGAACTAACATAGGAGAAAACACAGCAAAAGAACAAAAGGAAATTCTTCACAATTATTTTATGTTTTATAACATCTTAATAAGCATACAAATTCAGGAGCATAAGGGCTGAAAGACAAGATAATGAGATTAAAAAGAAAAAAGGAGATTGAGGATCTAAGGAAACAAATTGAGGACCCAAACCCATCATTACAGAGCTAATGCAAAAATTAGAGATAACAAGGAACAGGTATATTCCACTGAAAATAAATTATTTATATGGATGAGAGCCTGAGATAATCACAGTAAATGTAGACTAAAACGAAGACATTAGAGAAAGTACAAATAAGCTAATAGATTTTTAAAAACACCTAAAAAAGAAGTATGCAAATCCAAAAGTAAAATTTTAACAATCATCTAAATAAAGAAAAAAAATTGAATATGCAAGTTGAAAGACATACCATGTTCCAGAAAAATTTAATGCAGACAGTTCAAGATAGATACATACAAGTTAGTTAAATAATGGCATTTTGAACATTCATACAGTTAGGAAAAGCACATCATTATAAGGGGTTCAAATCGGGCTTGCTCTAGCCTCTCCCACAGCAACATTTCATGCCAAAAGACAGTGTTCACAATGTCTAAGGGAAAGAAAGTGCACCCAGGATATTATGGCCATATAAGAATGGTATTAAATAAAAAAGCAATGAACTTTCTCAAACATGAAAAACCAGGAATACAGCACCCACGAGCCCTTCTTGAACAAAACTATGTGACAATAATATTCAGCCAGTTAAGAAATAAAGAAATAAACTTAGGAATTGAAATATCATGAAAAAGCACTACTGGTAGGTAACAAATCTATTTCCTAAATTAAACAATACCTCTCTATGAAGCCTGCTCCATCTGCCTTATTTATTATGGCAGAGTGTGCCCCACCCTACTCCAGCATTCGTGGTCTACCTTACTTTGCTTTACTTTTGGCTTTCGTTCTAAAGAATGGCACTGTATATTTTACTTTTTTGTTTGTTTTTTGTTTTGTTTTGTTACCTTCTGCCCCATAGAAGGTAATCAAGGGGAGCTGGGATTAAACAGTTGCATGAAATATGGAAACTATTCTAGTCATGGAGCAGAGCCTGGGAGCCATACATCTGAACAGTGTAAAAATAACAAGGTAACTAACAAGACTGAAGGCTTGTTGGGAAGAGAGCTGGAAGAAATCTGAGCATTAATGCCCTTATCTTTCACAGCCCAAACACAACTGATACTAAAATTGAACCATATAGTTTCAGAAGAAATGATGATTGCCACCTTTTGATGTTTTAGATAATCATTTTAATTAACCTGAAAAGATTTTTCATAAAATACTATTCTACAGTAAAGACAAATTTATTCAATAATTTCTATAGTTTTACTTTGGTATATTTTTTCTGTTATATTCCAGTAAAGTTAAAGGTAACACTTCATGTTTTAAAATAGCATTTACAGTTATGATCTCATTTTTATTAAAGTGTTTTTAGATATGTACGTGTATGAATACAAAAACAATAGTGATGATGTTTCTTTATTCTTAAGGAGAGTTATTTCTGAGTAGTAGTATTTGGGTTTATTTTACTACATTCATGTTTCAACTTTTTTCTATTAATTATTTTTCATGAGCATAAACCATTTTTCAAATACAGTAGAATGGTCAGTCTTTGTTTTTTTAAAAAAAAAAAGGAAAATAAATGACTAGGAGCAAATATGTCAAGATATTGATGTAGATATAGATGTGTTAGTGCACACACTGGAAGTGATAGAACTTGAGCCTTAACCTTCAGTTAACTTGCATTTATTTCTGCTACCAAAACTCCTTCTTGGACTTGCAATATGAAGTGAAGAAAGCTAATGCTAACTGGAGAGCCCACTAGGTGCTTTTCCATGAACTTTTGGTTAAGCCCCTAGGGCAGAAATAATTCCACTATTTTAGAGGACAAATTTGAGACTCACATAGGTTGTGATTTGCCTTGTTTTGTACAGTAGGAAAGATAATAATAACAATGTAGTGAGTACTCTATGGAGAATCCCTCTCGGTCCTCACAACAGCCTGCAGTGTCTGTCATTTTTATTTATTTTTAAAATGTGGTCCAGAGAGATGACTTATATTGTCAAATGTCCCACAGCTAGAAAGTGGCAGTGCCAGGACTAGAACTCAGGTCTGTCTCAGATTCGCGCCCACGCTGCTCTCTCTACTATGCTCTCACCAGGCTGGGGAAGAGGAGCGGCCATGCTGACCACCCATAGGGTCTCGGAGAGATTGCAGTTTGGCTGCTTGGACCCTGCCAGAGAGCCTCAGAATTTTAATTGTTCAGAGCTAGGAAGAGTAAGGCTCCCACTGGGAGCTCTGTGGGTTGCCTCAGTCATGAATCTTCCTGTCCCCTCCTAGATGTCCCTGCTGAGCTGAACAGGCAACATGGTAGCTCTGATGATTTCCCAGGGTAGATCCCAGGCCCAGCCCCCGGGATCTCAGGTCCCATCTCAGCAAGCATTTACTAGGTGGCTCTGATACAAACATTCAGCCAAGAAAGAGTCCCAAATAATGGCCAGCTGAGTGTAGACCATAGCTCCATCCAATGGGTGTCAGGAGATCTGGATTTCCATCCCTCTTCTGCCTTCCCTTTGTGGTGTGACCCTCAGGAAGTCACTTGCTGTCTCTGAGCCTCATTTTCCTTCTCAGTAAAATGAAAGGGTTTTACTACTGGACAGCTTTCAAAGTTCCCAGCTCAATATTTCTATGATTTAGTCAGAGAATGAGGGTCTCTCTTGGTAGAATCTGGGTGGTTGGGGGCGGGGTTCTCTTTGAGAAGGTATATAGCAGCCGGGGAACCAAGCCAGCAGGGAGAAGAGGGCTGGGATTACCCCCCAGACAGAAAGGAGCAACTTCAAGGAGGCGAGCCCTCAAGGCTGTGGGAAGGGGTCTCCATCACAGACCTTTTCTTTCCTCCCTCAGGTGGGTCTTGGCAGCTGGGCTGCAGGCGTGCATGTACCACAGACCTTTAGGAGATTATCTGCTAATCATGGCCTGGACATGAGCACTCAAGAGGTGTCGCCTGAAGAATGAGATGCTTTTTTATGATGCAGTAAAAGAGAGGAAATCACCTTGGCCTCTTGCCTTGTCCTGTGCTAAGTAAGCGGGCAACCCGAGCCCAGCCTCCCATTTTCAAAGGCTCTGAGAGCTCAGAATTTCCACCAGGGGCTGCCATTTCATTAGGAGGTTGCGGGGGTGGAGGGTGGAGTGGGGACAAGAGAGACAGGCCCTGTCTCCAGACATTCAGGAGAGGCCGGGGATTGCTAAAACCCACAGACGTCGAAAGTTTAGAAGAGCTAAGGTCCCACACACTGCATTGGCAACATTATATACTCACAACCAGAGAGTAAATCACTGCCCCCATTTAGGGAAAGAATTTTCCTCTAAATGCTATTATTGGAACAATCTATTATATCATCTCTGAAAAGTAGCCCATGCTTAGAACCAACTCTCCTCCCACTGACAACTCCCACTCAGTCTGAGGATGTTTAGTGATAATTTTCCCTCCGAAGATAAAAGAGTGAGTTTTACCAGTATTTCCCAACTGTCAGCCAGGAGCTGTGTTGAGCATCTTAGCACTCGTAAGAGTTAATGCAGTGAGTCAACACGGCATGTAAAGCCAGTAGCTTTACATGCATTAACTTATTTAGTCCTTACAACAATGCAGATTGAGTCTGCACTGACAAAGTTAAACAAATTTAAAAAAAACAGAGTTAATATTCTTATTCCCCCATTCACAGATGGGGACACCAGGTACCAGAAATATTAAGATGCTCAAGGTCATACAACTGGTAAGTAGCAGAGTCATGAATCAACTCCAGGCGGGTTTATGCTTTTAACCACTGCACATCTGCCTCTCATCATTTGTCATTGTAAAAGTAGTTATCTGGGTTCTCCCTCATTCCAACATCATGCTTACTCTTAACACATGTAGAAAGACCCTTTTGTCCTTTATTTCGCTTTCTCCCAGGCTCCTTCCCATGGGAGGAGTGGCTTATTTGATGGGTGCCATGGCAAGACTGTGAAATTCATCGGTCCATTGGTCCATCCCTTTGCAATAGATGGATGTGATGGGTGGCTTCCCTCAGTGCTGTTGAGCCTCTGCAGTTGTCAAGCTGAGGAGCTCTGTGATCTTCCATTCAAGTGGCTTCATGAGGACCTGTCCTGCAGACCCAGGCTTTCCTTCAGTGAGGCCCCATCTAGACTAGAAAGGCAGGTTGTGATTCTCATTCTGGTGCTAGCTACGTTCACCCTCCTTCTTTGCTGATAGGACCCCCGATATTGTACCTTGACTCCTAGGTCTATTTCTCAGAATCCGGATGGGAAAGGCAGAAACCAGTTAGCTCTGCAATACACCAACAACTCCCATCTCAAGAGTTCAAGCCCCATTCCTGGGCGACTCCAGGAAGTCTGTCTTTCCGTCAGGTTCCCATGCCCTAGTATTCCCCAAAGGCCAAGATAAATGTTTTTACCAATGTGTGCCGCATGCTCCCTGCTCAGCCAGCCCCTCGCTCAGGACACTGTCCACTCCTGGGTTCAGTCCAGCTGTTTCTTAACTCCAGCCTCACACTATACAGATGCATTCTCTCCAGAGCCCTTTGCCCCAAGTCTAGACTTTAGTTCTGACTTAATTCTTCAACACTTAGTAAGAACAGGCAGAACTAAATGTTTAGCAGAATGTTGGTGAGGAATTGAGAATAATCAGAAAACAAAACATGGAAAAAGGAAAAAGAAAGAAACTTCAATTGAATACTAGGCTTTATGGTTCCTAATAAGTCCTCATGGAGAAACCCTCTGGCCCTTCTTTCCTTAGACTACCATCTCCTTGCCTGTCACCGTATTATAGGGGTCCCCCTACCATGAAGGGCCTCCGGCCATGTGCTTCTATTTTGAAATATACTTTTCAAAACTTTTTGGGAAGTCAAAGAAAAAGGGGAAAAATTCCCATCTCCAGTGCCCTCATCTGTCCTCTCATCAGTGTACAATTCACCCTCTGGCGTGCCACACCACCCAGGCACCTCAACTGTCCTCCTGGATCGGCAAGGAGAAACAAAGAAAGAACACCAATGTTTTCTGCCATGCCAGCCAATTCCCACGCTGGCAGCAGGCCAGCAAATTGCCCCCTCAGTTGGCATTTCCCAGGCAAAGCAGTTTATCCTGTCATCATCTCAACCTCACCGTTTGAGAAACAGGAGCTGGGCATCACCTTTGTATAACCCAAAAGTCCATTAAAAGGCTTATCCAAGACCAAAAGCACAGACTTCCTGCAAAAACAACTACCCCCAGGAGCGACGGGAAAGATTGATGGTAGATTTTTTTTAAGGAATTTGTTCCTGCTACACATGATGCCAGGACACCCACAAAGGGGCTCTCCGCTTTCTGAAGTTACAATTTTCCTCATTTTGTAGAAGAGGAATCCAAGGTTTAGACAATTTAAACAATGTATCCATGATATCCTTGCCAGTAACTGTTGAAGTAGCTCACAGACAGAAAATCAGTCAGAATTCTTACCACCAAACTCTGCTTGGAAGAGACAAATCACAAGTTGCAGACTTGTTGAGAGCCTGGATAAGTCCTGTCCCGTCAGGAGAGTAAGGAGTGGAAGAGGTGGTGTCTGAGGACTGTCTGATGGGGTGGCCTTCAGGACTGATTTTGTGCCGATCGTGGAGTGTGTTCCTTTCACTCCTCGAAGACAAAGGCCTTCCATATCAACATGTCCACAGTCTGCAATTATTCACCTGACGCAGGTGAATTCTGTCCTCTTCTTGGAGTCCAAGAAGGAGGGCCTGTGATCTCAAGTTGGTCATTTTGAATTCATAACCCGTCTTTGCCAGAGAAGCCTCAAAGGCAGCTGCTGCCTGAGATTTCTAGTGCTTCTAGATTGAATTTGAGCAAAATTCAATCTGTTCCCTGGGAAAAAGGGACAAGGGAGAGCAAGATACAGAGCTTGATTTTTTAAAAGGAAAAATTAAGAATAAAGAGATGTTTTGGGGTGACATAGAAAACGTGGGAAATGTGGCATTTTTGCTTAGGTTCAGCAAGGTGCATTTCACTCCTCACATTATAATGTCACCAGCATCTCCCACCTACACTTGTCTTGACCTCTATTCCCATCTTCCTCCCAGCCCATGAAGCACACCATTTTCCCAGCCATATTAAACCTTCCTTCCTTCCTTCCTTCCTTCCTTCCTTCCTTCCTTCTTTCCTTCCTTGCTTCCTTCTTTCCATCCTTCCTTTCTCTCTTTCTCTCTCTTTCTTTCCCTCCCTCCCTTCCTTCCTTCTTTTCTTTCTTTCCATTTTTTCTTTCTCTTTTTTTTTCTTTTCTTTTCATTTCTTTTTTTTTTTTTTGAGATGGAGTCTTGCACTGTAGCCCAGGCTAGAGGGAAGCGGCGCCATCTCGGCTCACTGTAACCACTGCTGCCTGGGTTCAAGCAATCCCCTACCTCGGCCTCTTGAATAGCTGGGATTACAGGCACCCACCACCACACCTGGCTAATTTTTTTGTATTTTTAGTAAAGATGGGGTTTCACAATGTTGCCCAGGCTGGTCTCAAACTCCTGACCTTGTGATCTGCCCGCCTCAGCCTCCCAAAGTGCTGGGATTACAGCGTGAGCCACCGCACCCAGTCCAAACTTCTCTTTCAAGACGTTTTTTCCTGGTCACTTCTCTCACTGCCTGAAATACCCTTCCTTCTCTTCAAAGTGGTTAATTCTCATTGTATTCCAAAGGTCAGGTAGGCTCAGCATCACCTCCTCCAGGAACCTTCCCTAATGCATCCTTTTTTCTGGGTTCCAATTGCACTCCAAGCCCACATATCCCTCCATCACAGCACTCCTATGTCACACTGCCATTCTATCTATATTGGCCCATGCAATCTTAGAATGCGCTATTAATAGTTTGAAATCTATCATCAGACATGTCTGAGCCAAGTCCAACTCATGAGGACATATTTTTTAAATGTCATAGGCCCCAATATTAAAATAACTTCTCCAATTGCCTTCCAGTTCTATTCTTCCCATCCCTATCATGAGCTACATCTAAAGGTGAGATGGAAAAGACATTGATATGTCCATTGATCCTGTAACTTAACTTCCCTTAGTACCCAGATAGGTTGTTATCCTTAGCGCCCTGTGCCATGCACCAAACATCCTGAATTAGCTAAAGCATATTTATATAAATGTATATATGTATGTATGTATTTAACAACTGCAATGGCCTGGCACTGACCAATCAGAACTGGTGCTGGCCTATAAAGCAAGCTCTTGGGGCCCTGATGCACCCAAGGTATCAGGTATGGTGGGTGATGGGGAGGGATCTGGCCCACATCATGGGGACTATTTAATTTACCTAACTGGTATGGAAATATTCCAATGTTTTATCCAGAATTCATCAGAAATGAGAACCTTAGAGATGTTATGAATCAGAAAGGGGCCTAGATACTTACCTATTCTCATCATTGTTCACTGAGGCTCCAACTGGCTCCCAAGCTAAGACACCCACAGACTTGTAGAATACATGGTCAATTTTCAAACTGTTTTCTATTTTGCCTTGAGGAGATAGTGTTGGAGGAGTAGGAGTAGGATAAAAAGTTCAGAGTTCCCTCCAGTGCTGTCTGTCTATCAGACCTTCACCAGCCCCCTTTAGATTCAAGTCTCTGAAACCTGATCTGGTTTCTATTCCTAAACAATATTCAGGTCTTGGGTTGAGAGTTATGGCTACAATATTCTCTCTTTTCCTAGAAGAAGAAACTTTAGATTCTCAAATACTTACTCCATCGATGGTAATTGTATGATTTTGTAATACCTATTATTTTCAGTTATTTTAAAAAGTGAACAGATAACACATGCACACTTTCTTAAAAATTAAGATAATACCAATAAAGAGAAAACACCTTTTAGCTATCCTTTCTCCACTCTAACTCTCCAGAGTTAACCACTACCATCATGTTATCCTCTGTCCTTCTCTGCTTTCAATAAGTATCTACATGTATATATGTGCACACAGAAAAATAATGATTTTGGTTAGTTGCTTGCTTTTGTTTTGTTTTTTATATGGCATTAAATGAATTATTCTGCAACTTTTTTGTTGTTGTTGTTAAAATACATTTGGCCAGTCATGGTGGCTAACGCCTGTAATCCCAGCACTTTAGGAGGCTGAGGTGGGTGGATTACGAGGTCAGGAGTTCGAGATCAGCCTGGTCAATATGGTGAAACCCCATCTCCACTAAAAATACAAAAATCAGCTGGGCATGGTGGTGGGCACCTGTAATCCCAGCTACTTGGGAGGCTGAGGCAGGAGAATCACTTGAAACCGGAAGGCAGAGGTTGCAGTGAGCCGAGATCACACCACTGCACTCCAGCCTGGGCAACAAGAGTGAAACTCTGTCTTAAAAAATAAAATAAAATAAAATGCATTTTGAAGATCTTTTCACCTACCTTCTTCATTTTATTAATAGCTCTGACTTGAATTCCATAGGTTAAATATCTCATAATTTTGTTAACCATCCTATAGGCAGGGCTGTGGTTTTCAGGTTTTCACTATCACAGACACTATTTCAATGAGCATTCTTGAACATGCCTATTTGGGCACCTGTATTCTTTCTGTAGTAGATTACTGGAACTTCCTTTGCTGGACAAAAAGTTAAGTGCATCTTTACTGAGTATAAGCTCAGTACCAGTTTGCTCTATTATGCCAAATAATGTTTGACAGTACCTGCTTCTTAAAATGCTTGCCAAAATTAGATGATTTAGTTTTTCTCAGTCTGGTGGATAAAGCATAATGTCTATCATTTTAATCTGAATCTTCCTCGCTATTCATGAAGCTAAACATCTTCTTCTAAGGTTGAACATCATAACTTTTTCAATGGATTGACCATTTGTATTCTGTGTAGACAGTCTGCTAAAATAGACCACAATGACCCTTACCACTCGGTTTTTATGCCCTTGTGTAATTTCCTTCCCTTGAGAATAGGCCGGACCTACTGACTTGCTTCTAATGAATAGAGTATGGCAAAGATAATAGTCCTGTCACTTTCAAGGTCAGGTTACAAGAGGCCAAGCCTGCTGTCTTTTTAATACTCTTTCTCTCTTTCTAGCTTCTCTTCAGTCTGATGAAGCAAGCTGCCATATTTGGACTTTGCCTATTTTTCTGTCTTTTGATATGTAGAAATTCTGTATAACACAGTTGAATATTCTTTGTGTGTTATATATGTCACAAATATGTTCCACCAGTCTTGATTATCATTAACTTTGTTGATGGGTTTTTTTAAAAAACCAAACTTTAAATTCTTT
The DNA here is from genome assembly GCF_000951045.1 of Mandrillus leucophaeus. Taxonomy (NCBI): domain Eukaryota; kingdom Metazoa; phylum Chordata; class Mammalia; order Primates; family Cercopithecidae; genus Mandrillus; species Mandrillus leucophaeus. The sequence goes on along the minus strand of NW_012106463.1, from coordinate 667,261 downwards.
TTTTTTTTTTTTTTTTTTGAGATGGAGTCTCGCTCTGTCACCCAGGCTGGAGTACAGTGGCGCCATCTCTGCTCGCTGCTGCAAGCTCCGCCTCCCAGGTTCACGCCATTCTCCGGCCTCAGCCTCCCGAGTAGCTGGGATTACAGGCACCCACCACCACGCCTGGCTAATATTTTGTATCAAACTTTAAATTCTTAAAGTCTTCAAGTGTATCAGTCTTTTCTACTATCGGTTTTAAATTTTGTGCCTTGTTTAAAAACATCTTTGCTACCCCACAGTCATAAGCACCATGATAATTTACTCACTTCCTTCTCACATCTTACACTCCAAGTTCTATGAAGACAGGGGCTCTGAGCCTTGCTCATCTCTGGATTCACAGCCCTGAGCATACTGCCTTGCAGGGAGCTGGCATTCAGAAACACTTGATTGTATCCATGCAGACAGACTTTACAAGTCCACGTTCCTCCCTCTCAGTGAAGGCTCTCTGGTGTCTAATCTCGATTCCTAGGCTGAAGTGTGTGCATATCTCTGTTTGGTCTTTGCTAAGAGAGAGAACAGATACCCTCTCAAACCTTCCCACAGCTTCCTCCAATTGCCCCATCAAGCACACTAATGCATACACTTCTTCGTAACTGCAAAATTTTGGCACTTAAATATTGCTGGTGTGCTGAAGATCTCACACTCTAAAAGGAAAAAAAAGTGTGTGTAGGGGGGAAATAATCTCAAGATTTTACTTAAAGTGCTGGTAGGGATTCAATGCCAAGAAATGTAAAAATTTACAGCACGAATTAAAGTTACCAGAAGACACACCTGAGGAGAGACTGCTATGCTGAAGACAAGCCAAGCCCCAACCCCCACTGAGGCATTAACATGAAGTCAGAGGCTAGCAGGAGCAACGCCAGCAGTAGAGAGAATTCAAAGGGGAAGAGCCAGCCCAGGCCAGGCCAGGGGACTTTTACCACATAGCACAAAAGAAATCAAGACCTAGAGAGGTGAAAACTGTACCAGGCAACTGGAATATAATTTGATACAGAAAGGGGTGATTTGAGATTATACACTTTACCCTGCCATCAATGCATGTATATAAAATCTGAGTCTGAGAACGTAGTGAGTTGTCCACAGTTAGGAGCAGAGTGGGGATTAGAAGCCAGTTGTCAGTTTCCCTGGTCAGGGATCTTTCCACACAGTTGCAGAGAGGAAGTCCTGGCTCCAGGCAGAGGAATGAATGTTTCACTCCACATTTCTAGAAGGCCCAGAGTGAAATATCCCTATTCCTGAGGAAGTTGGTAGGTGAGCTGCTGCTAGCAGCTAGCATTTACTCCCTAGGTTGTCTTGGGAGAAAGGGGTTTTCAAAAATCTTGTAGCTGGGAATTTAACTCAGGCTGTATGGACTCTGAGTCCACTCTCCCCGCAGGCAGAGGTTGACTGTATGGCCAAGTAGAGTCTAGGCCTAGGCCGCTCAGTCTCGTACCTCAAAAGTCAGGCATTGCCTTAAGCGGAAGAACAACCTTGCATCAGGCATGGTTATTCTGGAGTGGGGAGTGGATTCTACAGTGGTGGGGTGGGTGAAGGAACTCAACATCTGATCAGCACCACCACCAGTCCCTGAGACAGTTTGTACAAATTTTGAAAAGGCACTCCTTCATCAAGATGATTTACTACCTGCCATCTGCCAGAAAAGTACAATACATATACAAATCAACAAAGACAGGATATGCATGGCACACCCTGGCATTGCACAATGCACACCCATAACAATCGTGTGAGTCAGCCTCTGAGCCACCCTCACCTCACTCTCCTCCATACTGTGCAGGTGTTGTTTTGGAGCCAGCAGAGCCAAAGACATTCCAGCCTCAGGACATCCTTTATGGTGCCTCTGGCCTTCAACTTCTTCTCTCTCTCCATGGGTGCTACCTTTTATGGGGCAAATAGATTTTTCTCCTAGATTCTACAAGATTCAGAGATCACCAATCAGGAAACACTCTGAGAAAACAAGTCTTACATTCACCAGGTCCCAGCCCCTTGAGTGCGAAGCAGAATTGCCCCTGAGCCTAGAATAGACCAGTGACTTCCTAAGCCATGGCCAGCCAGCCTATGCCACTATTAACCTCTGTGTAAATGGAGGTGGCTGCCTGCAAAGGGGACAGCTTCCATGGTTATCGTCTGTACTTATTGAAGTATGCATACTACAGTTCAAAAGAATCAAATAATCAAAAGGAATGCAGGTACTAGCTTGTATTTTAGCAGAGCCTTGCAAAAAAAAAAAAAAAAAAAAAAAAAAAAAAACAGAGTGAAAAATAAGTCAGATACTCAGGCTGTCATGTGTTCATGTGAACACAGTTAATTGTTTTTCACTTATGTGGTTTTTGCCTTGAAAATATTTTTCATGTTATTTAGCTATCAGAATCACTTTGA